>NW_022681469.1:112357170-112853342 GCF_009764315.1 Trachypithecus francoisi
CCAGCTACTCGGGAGGCTGAGGCAGGAGAATGGCGTAAACCCGGGAGGCGGAGCTTGCAGTGAGCTGAGATCCGGCCACTGCACTCCAGTCCCGGCGACAGAGCGAGACTCCGCCTCAAAAAAAAAAAAAAAAAAAAAAAGAAGTGCCGTCAGGGCCAGGCGTGGTGGCTCAAGCCTGTAATCCCAGCACTTTGGGAGGCCGAGGCGGGCAGACCATGAGGTCAGGAGATCGAGACCATCCTGGCTAACATGGTGAAACCCCGTCTCTACTAAAAATACAAATAATCAGCCGGGCATGGTGGTGGGCGCCTGTAATCCCAGCTACTGGCTGGGAGAATAGCCTGAACCCGGGAGGCGGAGCTTGCAGTGAGCCGAGATGGCGCCACTGCACTCCAGCCTGGGCGACAGAGCAAGACTCCGTTTTGAAAAAAAAAGAAACTGAGGCCGGGCGCGGTGGCTCAAGCCTGTAATCCCAGCACTTTGGGAGGCCAAGACGGGCGGATCACGAGGTCAGGAGATCGAGACCATCCTGGCTAACACGGTGAAACCCCGTCTCTACTAAAAATACAAAAAACTAGCCGGGCGAGGTGGCGGGCGCCTGTAGTCCCAGCTACTCGGGAGGCTGAGGCAGGAGAATGGCGTAAACCTGGGAGGCGGAGCTTGCAGTGAGCTGAGATCCGGCCACTGCACTCCAGTCCGGGCGACAGAGCGAGACTCCGCCTCAAAAAAAAAAAAAAAAGAAAAAAAAGAAACTTGTAGTTGCATTAGAGATGATGAAAAACAGTCTCCCATCTTCTGTGGGATTTCCTCCACCCCATCCTGTTAGGATAGAAGCTTCATGGGATGGGGCCAGGCCCGCTTTTCTCCGGGCCCAGCACAGGAGCACGGGGAGGAAGCATTTTGAAGATATTTTTGATTGACGGGGCCGTCTCCCTGGCACTGCTTTTCTTTTTTAAAAATCTTTTGAGGGCTTAACTGCATGTAGGGAATGGCTTTATTTTTTTCTTTTATTATTTTTATGATGATTTTTTTCAGAAACAGTCTCACTGTGCCACCCAGGCTGGAGTGCAGTGGTGCAATCATAGTTCACTGTAACCTTGAACTCCTGGGCTCAAGTGATCTTCCTGCCTCAGCCTCCCAAAGTGTTGGGATTACAAGCATGAGCCACCACATCCAGCCAACTGCTTAATTTTCAAGAAGCCTATTTCAGAGGACAGATATATATATGTTAGAAAATTTTAAACTTTTGCTGGGCACGGTGGCTCACGCCTGTAATCCCACCACTTTGGGAGGCTGAGGTGGGCGGATCATGAGGTCAGGAGTTCGAGACTAGCCTGGCCAATATGGTGAAACCCTGTCTCTACTAAAAATACAAAAATTAGCTGGATGTGGTGGCATGCACCTGTAATCCCAGTTACTCAGGAGGCTGAGGCAGGAGCATCGCTTGAACCTGAGAGCCAGAGGTTGCAATGAGTGGAGATCGCACCACTGCACTCCAGCCTGGGCGACAGAGCAAGACTCTATCATTCATTCATTCATAAATAAATAAAATTTTATTTATTTTTTTAAGTTAAAGCCAAACCTAACTGCCCCAAAACTCACTCAGTTTTACCTTTGCAGGAACAGTGGATGCTTATCAGCTTCTTTGATTCAGAACTTTATGAATTTTGTTGTTTTAGAGAAATGGGGTCTTGCTACATTGCCCAGGCTGGTCTCAACCTCATGGGCTCAAGTTATCCTCCTGCCTCAGCCTCCCAAATAGCTAGGATTGCAGGTGTGAGCCCAGCTCTAGAACTTTATGTTTAAATGTCATTTAAAAAGTCTAAATCTGACCAGCCATAGGAACTTGGCTGAAGTGAATTGTGATATGTTCACACAGCACAAAACGGTGTAGCTACAGACAAAGCCACAGAAATGTATCTGTGGAAAGATGTTTCGTTGTTTTTGGGTTTTTTGGGGGTGGGACAGGGTCTCACTCTGCTGCCCAGGGGTGCAGTCGTGACTCACGGCAGCCTGAACTTTCTGTGCTCAAGCGATCCTCCCACCTCAGCCTCCCGAGGAGCTGGACTATAGGCGCTCGCCACCAAGCCTGGTTATTTTATTTATTTTTTTTTTTGAGTAAAGACAGGATCCAGGCTGGTCTTGTATTTTTATTTTAGTAGAGACTATGTTGCCCAAGCTGGTCTTGAACTTCTGGGCTCAAGTGATCCTCCTGCCTTGGCCTCCCAAAGTGCTGGGATTACAGGCGTGAAGCACCGTGCTTCATGTCAGGCTCTGTGCAAGGGGCCAGGAGCACAGCCATGCACGATGGATGTGGCTGCTGAGCCTGTGATCTCAGATCCCGGGAGAGACTCACACGTCAGTGCACAGCGTCCTCCCATCTCGAGTCTTCTCTGGGCCTGCCTTGTCTGAGGATTAACTACCTTCTTTGTCTGTGTTTTTAGGGTATTTCTCAAGCTGCCAGATACGTTTACCGACGACTCATCAACGACGGGATTTTGAGCCAAGCCTTCAGCGTTGCTCCCGTGAGATCTTAGTTAACTTTCTTTCCTTGTCCTCTCTGGAGCTGTTGTTTTCACCCTTCACCTCATTCTGCTGTCTGTCTTCTAGGAGTACCGGCTGGTCATCGTAGGCCACAGCCTCGGGGGTGGGGCGGCCGCCCTGCTGGCCACCATGCTCAGAGCCGCCTACCCGCAGGTCAGGTGCTACGCCTTCTCCCCGCCTCGGGGGCTGTGGAGGTGAGCCTTTGTTTTCCTGCTCTAATAGCTTGCTACTTACATGTCATGTGGTCAAGACTCTTTTTTTTTTTTTTTTTTTCTTTTTTCCTGAGACGGAGTCTCGCTCTCAGTGGCATGATCCACCTCCCAGGTTCAAGCCGTTCTTCTGCCTCAGCCTCCCGAGTAGCTGGGACTACCGGTGCACGCCACCATGCTGGCTAATTTTTGTATTTTTAGTAGAGATGGGGTTTCACCATGTTGGTCAGGCTGGTCTCTAACCCCTGACCTCGTGTTCCACCGCCTTGGCCTCTCAAAGTGCTGGGATTGCAGGTGTGAGCCACTGCGCCCGGCCAAGACTCATCTTTTATTCGTCACCTAATTACAATTTTTCACCCACAAGAGAGATATGTGGTTTTTGTTTTGTTTTGTTTTTTGAGACTGAGTCTCGCCGTCTCCCAGGCTGGAGTCAGTGGCACGAGCCTGGCTCACTGCAAGCTCCACCTCCCGAGTTCAAGTGAGTCTCCTGCCTCAGCCTTCTGAGTAGCTGGGATTACACTTGCTTGCCATGACACCCGGCTAATTTCTGTATTTTCAGTAGTGGCGGGGTTTCGCCATGTTGGCCAGGCTGGTCTCGAACCCCTGACCTCAAGTGATCCGCCTGCCTCGGCCTCCCAAAGTGCAGGGATTACAGGCGTAAGCCACTGCACCCAGCTGAGGTTTGTTTTGAAGCACTGTTTCACAGAAGAAGGTCTGCGTAGCCTTTCTTAGACCTGTCTGACCATACCTTTAATTTCCTAAATGATTTCATTTTGAGAGTCTTTTTTCAAACAGAGTTTATTTTTTAGAGCAGTTTTAGGTTGACAGCGAAACTGAGCAGAAGGTTGTAGGAACTTCTCCTACCCTCTCTCCCCATAAGCATGCACAGCCTCCCCCATTCTCACAGCCCTGGCAGAGGGCGGCTGCTGACATCCATGCGCCTGGTGGGTCATCCAGAGCCCAGTGTGCTGAGCAGTCCTTCTCAGGGGGCATATGCTGTGGGCGGTAACACATGCACAGTGGACATGTTTAAAGACATTTTTATGAGTTTGAAAAGTACTCTTTTTTATTTTATTTTATTTATTTTTTTGAGGCGGAGTCTTGCTCTGTCGCCCAGGCTGGAGTGCAGTGGCCGGATCTCAGCTCACCGCAAGCTCCGCTTCCCGGGTTTACGCCATTCTCCTGCCTCAGCCTCCCGAGTAGCTGGGACTACAGGCGCCCGACACCTTGCCTGGCTAGTTTTTTGTATTTTTTTAGTAGAGACGGGGTTTCACCGTGTTAGCCAGGATGGTCTCAATCTCCTGACCTCGTGATCCGCCTGTCTCGGCCTCCCAAAGTGCTGGGATTACAGGCTTGAGTCACTGCGCCAGGCCTTTTATTTTATTTTTATTTTTTGAGATGGAGTCTTGCTCTGTTGCCCAGGCTGGAGTGCAGTGGTGCAATCTCGGCTCACTGCAATCTCCGCCTCCCAGGTTCATGTCATTCTCCTGCCTCAGCCCCCCGAGTAGCTGGGACTACAGGCGCCCACCACCATGCCCGGCTAATTTTTTGTATTTTTTAGTAGAGACAGGGTTTCACCGTGTTAGCCAGGATGATCTCGATCTCCTGACCTTGTGATCCACCCACCTCAGCCTCCCAAAGTGGTGGGATTACAGGTGTGAGCCACCACACCAGGCTGAAAAAGTACATTTTTTTGCTGATTCAGCATACTGACTGTTCTGTGTAACCTTTTACCGTGATTATAAAGGAAAATTATACCACTTTATTTCATTGAAATGAAATAAAGGCCAGGCGTGGTGGCTCATGCCTGTAATACCGGCCCTTTGGGATGATTAAAAAGTAAGTACGTAAAGAACAAAAAGAGCTTTTCTTTGCGTGTGTGGTTTCTTTGACGTATAGTTCACACAGGAAAAAACGGGAGAATGTATAAATGCTTAAATCTTTCCCTCGATAGAGCAGTGTTCAGAATAATGAATTGTTACCTAGCAGTCTACAGAGGCAGACAATAATTTTTTTAAAACTTAAACTTCAGTCGTCTGTTTTCTTGGTGTCTTTTTTTTTTTTTTTTTATTGACACAGTGTCTGTCTCGCTCTGTCTCCCAGGCTGGAGTGCAGGGGCACAGTCCTGGCTCACTGTAGCCTCTGCCTCCTGTGCTTAGATGATCTTCAGGCCTCAGCCTCCCAAGTAGCTGGGACCACAGGCGTACACCACCACGTCCAGCTAATTTTTGTAAGGAACAGGGTCTTGCTATGTTGTCCAAGCTAGTTTTGAGCTCCGGGGCTCAAGTGATCCTCCTGCCTCAGCCTCCCACAGTGCTGGGATTAAAGGTATTGCGCCGCTGTGCCTGGTCTCATTTTCTTGCTTTCTGGTACAACAAAGTATTCTCAAGTTTTGGGCTTGAAATGAGCAATTTTTTTTTTCCCCTGTTGTCCATATCTGGAATCAACCATTTCTCCAAGGAATATTGGTTCCTTTTAGTGGGAAATGGTATTTCTGAACTGAAATCTGGGCACTGGTGGTTCTCATGACCACAGGGCTGGTCATAATTCCCAGGCCTTTTTATTGGAAAGAGGTAGGAAAGGCTTTTATTACACCAAAGAGAAAATGTAATCATAGTGTGTAGTGATACTTAAAGATCAGGAGGCTGGGCACGGTGGCTCACACCTGTAATCCCAGCACTTTGGGAGGCTGAGGCAGGAGGATCACCTGAGCCCAGGAGATCAAGACTAGCCTGGGCAACATAGAAAGACCCCGTTCCTTACAAAAATTAGCTGGACGTGGTGACACGTGCCTGTGGTCCCAGCTATTCAGGAGGCTGAGGCAGTAGGATTGCCTGAACCCAGGATGAAGAGGTTGCAGTGAGCCAAGATTGCGGCACTGTACTCCAGCCTGGGTTACAGAGCAAGACTCTGTCTCAAAAAAAAAAAAAAAAAAAAAAAAACCGATCAGGGTTTTTACCTGTACCAAATGGTTGTACATTGTTTTCACTGAAACTCTGTCTTTTCTTCTTCTTATCTGAAAAATTTGGTTTCTGTCAACAGTAACCCATTTATTACATGTCCCTCACAATATATGTATATGTAGAGATACACAGATTGCCCTTTCAGAATAGTAATACCAGCATGACATCTAACAGTAGGATGACGGGGGTTTGCCATGTCTGTGCAGTTTGCTTTCTTGCAAAGATGTATTCCTGGTAGAGATGAACAGCCAAATTACTGTGGTTTTTTAAGTCACTTGAAATAATTCTTCTGTTTGGTTAATACACTATTAGGTTCATTTGTTTCATTTAGCTTGTTATTTTAGGGATTGCTTTTGTTGTTATTTTGTGTCATTTTGTTTTCTAATGATGTAAAATAAAACATTAACAGGTTCTAAAGACAACTCAACAAAGCAGGATGCATTCAGAGAAATCTCATTTCCATCCTTGTTCCCTCAAAAATGTCCTTTCTGGCCAGGTACAGTGGCTCACGCCTGTAATCCCAGCACTTTGGGAGACCAAAGCAGGTGGATCACAAGGTTGGGAGATCGAGACCATCTTGGCTAACGTGGTGAAACCTCGCCTCTACTAAAAATACAAAAACTTAACTGGGCATGGTGGCGGGCACCTGTAGTCCCAGCTACTCGAGAGGCTGAGGCAGGACAGCATGAACCGGGGAGGTGGAGGGTGCAGTGAGCTGAGATCGTACCACTGATTCCAGCCTGGGGGAAAGGGGGACAGAGAGTGGGAGTCCTCAAAAAAAAAAAAAAAGAAGTCCTTTCTGTCACCCCAGAGGTCCAAGTGTGTGGTGATTTTGACTGGCGTTTCCGTTATGTCCATGGCTGGAGGGAAGCGTGTCTGTGTTCCTCTCCTGTTGGTGAAAGGCTGCACTTTCTCCCTGCTCTTCTGCCTCTAGTGGTGGCTGTTCACTTTCACCACGTCCTGAGATGACCCCGCAGCGGCACACACAGCCTCCTTCTTCTCCCAGCTGTGCGGGACGCACTATTGTGTGACTCATTGTGAGCTGAAGGCAGCTCTGGGGATGGGTATCTGCAGGCTCCCAGCCTCTGCCAGTGCAGGTTCTGCCGCAGTCAATCGCCTGTTGCCTCTGCCCCTTCATTTTGGCCAGTGCATCTTTGATGGAGTCTTCCAAGTGCGGTTTCTGGGTCAAAGGACAGATCCATGCGCCTGGTCCACCTTGGTGTCCCATTTGCGGTTTTAGCCGCGGGGCATCTCTGTTGAACGTATATTGTGGCTTTAGTAGGGTCTGGCCAGTCAGTCACCGTAACTGAAGTTTCCCCTCCCCTCCCTTTAGAGAAGAGAACATAGCTGAGGTCTGGGAAACTAACCTCTCAGTGTCACTGATTTCTTTTGTGGAAGCCCTTGTGGGCAGTGTCGTTGTAAAGCTAATGTCCTCTCCCTGTTTGGAATTTCAGCAAAGCTCTGCATGAATATTCTCAGAGCTTCATCGTGTCGCTCGTCCTGGGGAAGGATGTGATTCCCAGGTAAGCCCGCCTGGTGCTGCGCCTGGGGCTGGGGGGTAGGGAGTGCTGGGTCCCAGCCTCAGTGTGCCTCTTTGCTAAACAGGCTCAGTGTGACCAACTTGGAAGATCTGAAGAGAAGAATCTTGCGAGTGGTTGCACACTGCAATAAACCCAAGGTAAGTGGGTGCCTTGTTGAGAGGGTCTGCAGGACACAGGGCCTGTCCCTAAGATCCTGTGGAGAGCCGGGAGGAATTGCACCCTCAGTGCAGGACACTCTATGCTGTTTCTAGAAGCGCTCCTTCCACACTCTGGTCAGATTCTGGTCTAGGACTCTGTGATGTCTAAGAAAGCAAATGGGCCGGGCGCGGTGGCTCACGCCTGTAATCCCAGCACTTTGGGAGGCCGAGGCGGGTGGATCACGAGGTCAGGAGATTGAGACCATCCTGGCTAACACGGTGAAACCCCGTCTCTACTAAAAATACAAAAACTTAGCTGGGCGTGATGGCGAGCGCCTGTAATCCCAGCTACTGGGCGGCTGAGGCAGGAGAATGGCGTGAACCCAGGAGGCGGAGCTTGCAGTGAGCCCAGATTGCACCACTGCACTCCTCTGGGCAACAGGGTGAGACTCCATCTCAAAAAAAAAAAAAAAACAAATGGCTACGGCAAGTGCGGGAAATGTCACAGGGAGGAAATAGGATCTGGGCTGGGCCCACTCGCGCATGCCTGGAATCCCAGCACCTTGGGAGGCCAAGGCAGGAGGATCCCTTGAGGCCAACCTGGGCAACACAAGACCCTGTCTCTATTCTAAAAAAAAAAAAAAAAGAAAGAAAAAGAAAATACCCTGGAGGAACTATCCGTTTGATTTTGCTTTCTAACAAACTTCTTAGTCCTGTCTTGTGACTTAACAGTATGTTAATGCCTTTTGGCTTTTTGTCTGAAAGCTTAGGAAGTGAGGCTGCCAAATAGAGCTTAAGAGGTACAGGCACATTTATCTATACTGTGGATATCATGCAGTTATTAAAATGGTGATATGTGTCCATGTCAAGGGTTTTTTAACATAGTGGTAGAAATTTTTGTCTGCCAGCCAGGTGCGGTGGCTCACACCTGTAATCTCAGCACTTTGGGAAGCTAAGGCGGGCGGATCCTGAGTCAGGAGTTTGAGACTAGCCTGGCTGACATGGCAAAACCCCATCTCTACTAAAAATACAAAAATGAGCTATGGGTGGTGGTGGGTGCCTGTAATCCCAGCTACTTGGGAAGCTGAGGCAGAAGAGTCGCTTGAACCTGGGAGGCGGAGGTTGCATGAGCCAAGATTGGACCACTGCACTCCAGCCTGTAGGATACAGTGAGGCGCTCTCTCCAAAAAAAAAGAAAAGAAACTTCGGTCTGCCGATAGAGATAGATATCCATTGAAAAGTAAAAAGAAAAAGAAAAAGAAAAAATTAAAAATTATTAAGAGAGAAGACTTGCGGCAGAGGGTAGGGACGAGATACAGATATATGCATTTTGACAAAAATTTGAAAATACATATGCCACGTGTGGTTTTAGTGTGGGTAGAGATGATTTTTATTTGTTTAACCCCTTTGTTTTCTGACCTTTCTTATGGTGTGTTCAGAAAGAAGAAACACAAATTTTTCTCCTTATAAATTACCTCCCCCAGTTTTTTCTTTTTTGAGACAGGGTCTCGCTCTGTCACCCAGGCTGGAGTGCAGCGGCGCCATCTCGGCTCACCGCAGCCTCTCAAGTTCAAGTGATCCTCCCACCTCAGCCTCCTGAGTAGTTGGGACTACAAGCACGCGCCACTACACCTGGCTAATTTTTGTATTTTTTGCAGAGACGGGGTCTCACCATGTCGCCCAGGCTGGTCGCAAACTTCTGGGCTGAAGCAATCCACTTGCCTTGGCCTCCCAAAGTGCTGGGATTACAGGTGTGAGCCACTGCTGTGTCCATCCTAAAATTTTTAGAAATTAGTATCTAGGGCCGGGCGCGGTGGCTCAAGCCTGTAATCCCAGCACTTTGGGAGGCCGAGACGGGAGGATCACGAGGTCAGGAGGATCACGAGGTCAGGAGATTGAGACCATCCTGGCTAACACGGTGAAACCCCATCTCTACTAAAAAATACAAAAAACGCCGGGCGCAGTGGCTCAAGCCTGTAATCCCAGCACTTTGGGAGGCCGAGACGGGCGGATCACGAGGTCAGGAGATCGAGACCATCCTGGCTAACACGGTGAAACCCCGTCTCTACTAAAAAATACAAAAACATCTAGCCGGGCGAGGTGGCGGGCGCCTGTAGTCCCAGCTACTCCGGAGGCTGAGGCAGGAGAATGGTGTAAACCCGGGAGGCGGAGCTTGCAGTGAGCTGAGATCCGGCCACTGCACTCCAGCCCAGGCGACAGAGCAAGACTTGGTCTCAAAAAAAAAAAAAAAAAAAAAAAATATATATATATATATATATATACAAAAAACTAGCCGGGCGAGGTGGCGGGCGCCTATAGTCCCAGCTACTCGGGAGACTGAGGCAGGAGAATGGCGTAAACCCGGGAGGCAGAGCTTGCAGTGAGCTGAGATCCGGCCACTGCACTCCAGCCTGGGGGACAGAGCGAGACTCCGTCTCAAAAAAAAAAAGTATCTAGGCTGGGCCCGGTGGCTCATGCCTATAATCCCAGCACTTTGGGAGGCTAAGGCGGGCAGATCACCTGAGGTCGGGAGTTCCAGACCAGCCTGACCAAAATGGAGAAACCCCGTCTCTACTAAAAATACAAAAAATTAGCCGGGCGTGATGGCAGGAGCCTTTAATGCCAGCTACTCATTCGGGAGGCTGAGGTAGGAGAATCGCTTGAACCCAGGAGGCAGAGATTGTGGTGCCAAGATCACGCCATTGCACTCCAGCCCGTAGAAATTAGTATCTAATGCCTTTCAGGAAAGGGTAAAACTGATTTGCAGAATTGCCTGAAAATAATTAAGGGAAATATCCCTCACAGGCTGTATGGCTTGGTTTTTAAATATTACTCCGCGTGCGATGGTTTTACTGCCCAAGAGAGAGCCCACACTCATGATCTGTGACTAGGCACGGACGCTGGTCCTGAGCCGAGGCGGCTGCCACCCAGCACAGCTTGCCGTGCGTCTTTGGTGGACTCTTCCAAGCGCGGTTTCTGGCTCAACGGGCAGATCCATGTGTCTGGTCCGCCTTGGTGTTTCGGGAGGTCTCGGGTGACAGAGGGTGAGTGACAGCATTCTACTGCTTGGATCTCGCCCTCAGTACAAGATCTTGCTGCACGGTTTGTGGTATGAACTGTTCGGAGGGAATCCCAACTTTCCCACGGAGCTGGACGGGGGCGACCAGGAAGTGCTGACACAGCCTCTTCTGGGGGAGCAGAGCCTACTGACGCGCTGGTCCCCGGCCTACAGCTTCTCCAGCGACTCCCCACTGGACTCTTCTCCCAAGTACCCGCCGCTCTACCCTCCCGGCAGGATCATCCACCTGCAGGAGGAGGGCGCCTCGGGGCGGTGAGTGCGGCGTGGTGGGCAGGCAGGAGGAGCGTGGGGGTCAGCCCTGGGGCCGCTTGGCGGCTGATGTCTCTCCTTTTCTGCTTCAGGTTTGGCTGCTGCTCTGCTGCTCAGTATAGCGCCAAGTGGTCACACGAAGCGGAATTCAGCAAAATACTCATAGGTCCGAAGATGCTGACAGACCACATGCCAGACATCCTGATGCGGGCCTTGGACAGCCTGGTTTCCGACAGGGCGGCCTGCGTCTCCTGTCCGGCACAGGGGGTCTCCGGGGTGGAAGTGGCCTGACCAGGGCTACGGGAAACTGTCCCGGGAATGATGGACTCGCGCTTTTGTCCTTAAACTGACCTACCATCCGAGGAATTCCCATGACGCCAAAACAGCGGACGTCCATCAGCGGAAATCGGATGGGAACAGCGTTCCATGGTCTCAATGACTGAACAGTTTATGGGAAGTCATTGTGGCCACTGTAGCAGAAGCAGCGAGCACGCTCAGGTGATGGGACTCCTGAGACCCAGCGACCGTGGAGACAGCCTCTGTGGGGTCTCCCCACAGACTGTGGGGAAGCCCTGGCCCGCGGATGGATCCCTTGGCTGCTCCAGAAGTGCTGGAATCCAGGGCCCACCCAGAAGACCGTGAACAGATCCGTAGCCTCCTACCCCCAAGCCAGCCTTTTCATCCAACTCGGTTTACAGGCGTGGTTTGTTTTTCAAACTGGGCTTCCTGGCTGTGCAAATGGAACTGTTGTGAGGGTGCGGGCTGGGGTTTTCTCCTGGGTGTCACCAAGGGCAGCCCTGAGCTCTGGTTGGGGATGAAAATGAAACCCAGTCGGGGAAGTGAGTGGAGCCCCCGGCCCCGCCCCTCCGAGCCACAGCTCCCCAGCGCCTGTTCCCACCGCCCAGTTGTTTCATTGTGTCCGCATCCAGAGTTGCTGATAGAATTCTTGCTACTCTTCTGGCTCTGGGGTCAGCCAGTGGATTCAGGAGTTAAAACAATAAAGCACGCGTCACGATAGTGCCTGTGTGTACAGTCGCGTGCTCTCTTACTGGGGATTTCCAGGTAGCGCTAATACACTGGGTGGCTGTAGAGGTTCTTTTTGAACCTCAGGTTCTGGCTTCAGATGGAAGACTGCAGGAACATTGACTTCACCCCTCCCACTGGAAGCCCAACAGAATGACAGGAGGGAGACTTCTCCAAAAAGCACAGACCCACAGGATGGGAGAAGACACTCCAACAGTCAGATGACGCGCAGTACAGAACCTTAGGCAGGAAGGAAAGACATGAACTGACCCCAGCTTACAAGACCCTGGGCAGCTGTGAAGTGGGGGTGAGGCAGACAAGACCAGCTAAAGAGCAGGTTTGCTCGAAAGCGGGAAGAAACCTGGCCCGTCGTTTGCTCTGAGGTGGAAGGTGGGGACTGGACACAAGCACAGCTGAGGGAAGGAGACTCTGCCCCTCCTGGCTCCCCAAGTCTTCCAGAAGATTCTCCCAGGAAATCTGACCTCAGAAGACACCTCCGTGGGGCCTCTGCTGTCACAGCCATGCCACCCTAGCTTTGTAAAGCCTGCAAAGGGTCCTTTAAAAACTTCCGGCCAGGTACGGTAGCACACGCCTGTAATCCCAGCACTGTGGGGAGGACACAGTGGGCGGATCACCTGAGGTCAGGAGTTCGAGACCAGCCTGGTCAACCTGGTGAAACCCTGTCTCTGCTGCAAATACAAAAATTAGCCAGGAGTGGTGGTGCGCGCCTATAGCCCCAGCTATTCAGGAGACTGAGGCAGGAGAATCACTTGAACCTGGGAGGCGGAGGTTGCAGTGAGCTGAGATCATGCCACTGCACTCCAGCCTGGGCAACAGAGCAAGACTCCACCTCAAAAAAGTAAGTAAGTAAATAAATAGCCAGGCATGGTGGCAGGTACCTATAATCCCAGCTACTCAGGAGGTGAAGCAGGAGAACTGCTTGACCCCAGGAGGCAGAGACTGCAGTTAGCCGAGATCGTGCCATGTGCCACTGCATTCCAGCTTGGGAGACAGAGCAAGACTGTCTCAAAAAAAAAAAAAAAAAAAAAGGCTACAGCAGCGTCCAACTGCTACAAGCTTGTTTCTAAACCCAGTTCCTGCACTCACCTAGTGTCAGAAAGGTACAAGATGGACTTGCTACATGGTGTGACCCTCCTAGGGAACTGTTTCCAACTTCAGCCTTTAAGCATAAGCCAAGGACTCCTGACACTAGAACAAGAGACCAAAAGAAACAGATGATGTAGGCAGAAGCTCCTGATGACCCATGCCATGGGACCATGCCATGGGACTGAGAGAAAGCGCTGTGACTCAGAACTGACCCTGGAGGCTCACAGTGGAGAGAGCGGAAAAGAGCTCCTGAAGATGAAAAGCATCAGAGACAAAATCAAAACCTCAAAGATGATAACAAACCGGGAAAGGAAAAAGGTTACGAAGCCACTCCAGGTCTGACATCTGAGTTTGAAAGTCACGAATTTCCAAGATGGAAAGAGGCCACCAAGTGCACAGCACGGTGGATAAAATAAACCCTAGGATGTGGAAGAGAAAAGGACCATCTCACAAGATGTAAGAAAAAAATACATCCCAACAGAAGTGTCTAAGAACGATCATGGAAGAACTGCCTTCAAAAGTCTGAAGGGGCCAGGCACAGTGGCTCAGGCCTGTAATCATTCCATTTTGGGAGGCCAAAGTGGGAGGATTCCTTGAGCTCAAGACAAGTGTGGGCAACACAGCAAGACCCTGTCTCTACAGGAAAAAAAAAAAAAATGAGATGGAGTCTCACTTTGTCGCCCAGGCTGGAGTGCAGTGGTGCAGTCTCGGCTCACTGCAACTTCGTCTCCCAGGTTCAAGCAATTCTTCTGCCTCAGGCTCCCAAGTAGCTGGGATTACAGGCGTGCACCACCACACCTGGCTAATTTTTGTATTTTTAGTAGAGACAGGGTCTCACCATGTTGGCCAGGCTGCTCTCGAACCCCTGACCTCAAATGATCTGCCCACCTTGGCCTCCCAAAGTGCTGGGATTACAGGCGTGAGTCACTGTGCCCCGCCAAGAATAAATTTTTTTAACCAAAGGGAGGCTGGGTGCAGTGGGCCAAAGCCTGTAATCCCAGCTACTTGAGAGCCTGCAGTGGGAGGATCACTTGAGCCCAGGAGTTTGAGTCTAAGCCTGGTCAACATAGCAAGAGCCTGTCTCAAAAGAAAAAATCTGCAACCTGAGCAACATAGTCAGATCCCATCTCTACAAAACAAAATTAGCTGGGCATGGTGGTGCACACCTGTAGTTCCTGCTACTCGGGACACTGAGCAGGCCTGCTTGAGCCCAGGTCATTGAGGCCACAATAAGCTGAGATGATGCTACTGCACTCCAGCCTGGGTAACAAAGTGAGAGCCTGTCTCAGTAAAACTTAAAAGGGATGTTAACACCAACCTAGAATTTTAGGCCCAGCCAGAAGTACTGTAAAACAGTTGTCAAGATGTAGGGGCTCAAAAATAAGAGTGATGCCTTACTTAACAACAGGGATACATTCTGAGAAACACATGAGTGATTTCATTGTTAACATCAGCCTACTACACACCTAGGTTGAAGGTGGGGCCTAGGCGTTCACTGCTCCCAGGCTACTCACCTGCATAGCCCGTTACTATACTGAATGCAGTTGGCAGTTTTAGCAGTAGTATTTGCGTATCTGTACACAGAAAAGTTACAGTAAAAATAAGGTAGTCTCACACACTATCATGTATGCAATACACTGTTGACTACAATGTCATTACATGGTGCATGATTGTGTGTACTTCCAGCACACTCTCAAGGAGCTCTTGGAGAAACCATTCAGGATGAAGTAAATCAAAAAAGAGAATCTAGGTGCAGGAAATGAAGACCAGCACCTAAGAGAGGTGCAGGTCATATGACTTCAGGAAAATGGATATTGGCAAAATAACAACACATCTGAACATCTTGAGAGGTTTAGACAATGGATGAAAAGTTCACAGCTGAGGCCGGGCACAGTGGCTCATACCTGTAATCCCAGCACTTTGGGAGGCTGAGGTGGAATGGTGGCTTCAGGCCAGGAGTTCAAGACCAGCCTAGGCAACATAGGGAAACCCCAATCTACTAAAAAATTTAAAAATTAGCTGGGCATGGTTGCCCACACCTGTGGTCCCAGCTACTCAGGAGGCTAGGGCACGAGGATCACTTGAGCCCAGGAGCTGTGATGGCACCACTGCACTCCAACCTGGGTGACAGAGCAAGACCCTGCCCCCCCCAAAAAAGTAGCTCACAATTGAATTCAGTACATAGGAAAGTAAGCAAAGTACTAATTATCCCAAAGAAAACCAGAAGTTGTGCAGGAAACGCAGTTTTGTTGCTACATGGCATGGCCGGTGAGTAGTTTATGTAGTAGTGACTGTGCAGGACTAAACTGACTCCACCAAAACCATCACATTGAGAGGATGAGAAAGGTTTTGGGTGGAGAGGGTTGCAACCGGGAAAGCAAGCCTCGCATCTTCCATGGTGGGAATGTTGATGAGAATGGTTTCACTGGCACAAAAAGCCTAATTTAGACACGGGCAGGTAAAATACCAAAAATCAGGTAAGCAAACAAAGTATTACTTTTGGAAAGGGTACGAAGGGGGAAGACCGTTTTTCTTTAAAAACCACTAAAACTTTTACTTTTAAAAACTGCATATTGCCAGGTATGGTGGCTCACACCTGGAGTCCCAGCACTTTGGGAGGTCGAGGCTGGCGGATTGCTTGAGCTCAGGAGTTCGAGACCAGCCTGGCCAACATGGCAAAACTCTACAAAAAATACAAAAAAATTAGCTGGGTGTGGTGGTGCACACCTGTGGTCCCAGCTACTCCAGAGGCTGAAGTGGGAGGATGGCTTGAGCGCAGGAGGCACAGGTTGCAGCAAGCCAAGATCACGCCACTGCACTCCAGTCTGTGAGACGGAGCCAGACCCTGTCTTAAAAAACAAAAACTGCATTATTTAATCTGTTAAAAAAAAAAAAAAATACTCGGCTGGGGGTGGTGGCTCAGGCCTATAATCCCAGCACTCTGGGAGGCCGAAGTGGACAAGCCTGGCCACGGTGAAACCCTGTCTCTACTAAAAAAAAAATACAAAAAATTAGCTGGGCGTGGTGGCACATGCCTGTAATCCCAGCTACTCAGGAGGCTGAGGCAGGAGAACCGCTTGAACCCGAGAGGCAGAAGTTGCAGTGAGCCGAGATCACACCACTGCACTCTAGCCTGGGCACCAAGAGCGAAGCTCCATCTCAAAAACAAAAAACAAAACAAAACAAAAAAAAATATCTTCAAAGCAATAAAAAGGAATTTTAATAAAACGAATTCTAACATGAACCTTTGTATAGTACAAGTTCAGGCTCTTGTGTGGTTTGTTTTTTTTTTGTTTTTTTTTTTTTTGGTAGAGAGGTGTCTCTCTCGTCCAGGCTGGTCTAGAATTCCTGGGCTCAAGCACTCCTCCTGCCTCAACCTCCCAAAGCGCTGGGCTTACAGGCGTAAGCCACCCAGCCAGCCTCTGGAAAGGACCTTAAGGGTGTGTGGTTCACCAACCTCTACTCTTCCAGGGCCAGTCTAGGGTCCCAACGTCTGCATCTTCAGCCCCAAGCTCTGGGCCAGGATGTGCACAGTCCCCGACGCGCGCGTTTCTCCACCAGAGCTTCGCTGCTGTTCGACAGGTCCAAACGTGAACATCACCTCCACTCCTGCCATATTGTTTGGGCTCACCCAGTTCTCCCCTGGAGGTGGCACTCCCTCTGTCCCTCCTGTGTGGAGACACGCATTGAAAATGACTGGCTCCAACAACCCGGGACTTTAAAGAGAGGCAAACAAACGCACACCAGGAACTTGTTCATCAAGTCTCAAAAACACCAGTATTACCAGTTGTATGATTCAAGGATTTATTAAGTCATACATGCAAAACATAATGCTAACTGCATTAGCAAAAGATCAATGTAAAAACACTCCACAATTCTGCAACTGTCAATTTAAAAAATCTGTTGTCGTGGCTGAAAGGTTCTGCGTTGTATTCTTGCCGGTGAGTTAAGTTGTACAGAACATTGTCAGCACTAGCACAGTTTACAGAACCTCACAGACCCAAAGGAACATCATTAGGCAAAGCGACTACAGGAGGTGTGTGTCCGCGTGGGCGAGGTAAAGAGGGTCAGTATTGGTCAAGTGACAGTGTCGGTAATCTGGCAAGACAGTGATGTTAAGAAGGTTCATAGTTTAAGAATTATCTAAAATATTTTAAAAACTATAAAGCTGCAACACATGATTTTTACACCTAGTTACTAGAAAACTAAGGAAAGCACTTATTAGCTCTGAATAAAGTAACATGGAAAGCACTTTTACTCATCTACAAAAAAACCTTCTAATGCATTATCAGAAAGATTTTATAATACAAGGAGGCATATTGCTCAGTAAGAAGGGGTCCTATAAGAAAAGCACTTACTAAGTTAGCGACTAAGGGAACGACCAGTTTAAAGATGAATTAAATGCCCAATTTGGGGAGGGATGGCAGGTGTAAGAGAAAGGAAAAGCTTAAGAAAACATTTCCTGATAATACCAACCTTTCTTTCATCATCTGCATTTGACAGAAATTAACCTTTTAGAGATGTTACCCGTGACACTTTTGTTCCTTGTACCATGTAGTGTAAATCTCCACTTCGTATTTTGTCAAAATACTGTCTTTGTCCTTTGATCACACACACCCCACCCGGCACACCCACAGCTAAACAGAATTCTTCATTAGAGGAAACACGAGTTCTGTTCAAAATCTCCGCAAAAGCTGGTCAGAAAACTCACTATGAAATCAGAAAGACTGATCCAAAGAGCTGAGCTGTTACACTCACTCCATTACAGTACAATGTTATGTCGTGAACATGGGCCGCTAAATCACTGGTGAGTTCAATGGCAACGCGCCATTTGGGAGGCTGTTCTGCTTTACACATATGAGAACTACTGAGCAAGTGTCTGCATCTCCTAATTGCAGAAGCTACAGTCTTCTCAAAGACGAAGGTCCTTACACAGTTTAGTGCTTGGTGTTCTTAGCACAACAATGCAGTGTAGTTCAGAAGGTATTTTGGCAACTCTTAATCTGAGCAAGAATGGGGGGGCTTCTGAAAAATAAGGCTTTAAGAAGGTTTGTCATTTTAGGGCTAAATTTTAATAGAATGTGCGTCTGAACTCTTACATTTAGAACAAACAAAAACCTTAAAATTACTGATTGGTTCAAAATGGTTTTATGGAAAAATTAATCTGTAACAAAAAGTTGGCATTGAGTGCGAAGGCTCCACCGTTTTTTTTTTTTTTTTTTTGAGCAAAGCGTACAAAGGTTCCAAGGGACAGGACCAAGAACGAGGGGCTCAGACGTTTACAACAGCAGGCATTTTCTCTTCCTCTTCTTCACGGGAGGTGGGCAGAGGACTGCTCGGATCGCTTCGTCAAACACTGTCTTGAGGCCTCGCTGTGTGAGCGCCGAGCACTCCAGGTATTTCACAGCACCTACAGGAAACACGACCACACGGCAGTGTACACTCGAACCCACTCTCTTCTGATCACAACACCGGCGGGAGGCAGCTCCGGGGGCCCGGGCACCTTCTGCCGGCTCCCAGCCCTGCTTCCACCTTCCATCGCTGACAATAAGACCCAGAGGGCGATGCCAGCTGGTTCCCCAAGACTACAACCAGGCCCTGAGTGGGAGACACACACCCTCCTTTCCCAGACTGGACTCCAGTCTCTGTCACTACAATAAAAGAGGTACAAGGCAGAGGAAAAACGCAGGATTCCATACCAATCTCCTTAGCCATGGCTAGACCCTGCGGATAGGTGATGGGAGTCAGCTTCTTCTCCTTCAGTTTCTCAATCGTGTCTTTATCATCCCTAAGATCAAGTTTAGTTCCCACTAGGATGATGGGAGTGTTGGGACAGTGGTGCCGCACCTCAGGATACCACTAGATGTGAAGAAGGAACAGAGGTTGTGACGTGCTCCTTTACAGACGCCCTTCACCTAAATCACACCCAGCCGGCGGCACTTGTGCCAGACACCTAACCTCAGGCACAGCCTCCTCACTGAGCCTTCATGTGGTTCCCACCTTCAATCCGAGCCTTGAGCCATGAGGAACATCTCAGGTGTTCCATTAGCAAGCTAGCACTCCGGATCATGGCCGGACAGAACCACAACCAGAGAGAATGGACTCTACAACCACCGGGGAAGAGGTGGAAGGGAAGAGAGTTCATCCCAAAGCAAATAAACCACTTTGTTTTTGGTAAAACCAGTTCTTAGGGTCATCTGAGAAAATTCATCATCTGTTCAGAAATGAGAATAAACTACCTAGCCCAAGGTCTCAGGTCTGCCGCCATTATCCCCACTGAAAATGTCCCTACTAAAGGGCCTGTCTCGTCATTTTCACTATGAAGTTTGTGAAAGAGACTGGAGTAGAAAGAAATGGTGGTTATTTTTATTAGACCAATTCTGAGTGCCTCATTATTTTAATGAGGTCCAGGAAACTTCTGAACCAGAACCTGAAGCTTTAAAAATCCACATATTAGGCTGGGCACAGTGGCTCACATCTGAAATCCCAGCACTTTGGGAGTTTGAGGTGGGTGGGTCACTTGAGGCCAGCGGTTCGAGACCAGTCTGGCAAACATGGTGAAACCCCGTCTCTACTAAAAGTACAAAAAGTAGCCAGGTGTGGTGGCGGGCGCCTGTAATCCCAGCTACTCAGGAGGCTGAGATAGGAGAATCGCTTGAACCGGGAGGTGGAGGTTGCAGTGAGCCAAGATCGTGCCACTGCACTCCAGCCTGGGTGACAGTGCAAGACTCCGTCTCAGAAATAAATAAATAAAAATAAACTGCTGATGGCTCAGGCGCAGTGGCTCACACCCATAATCCCAGCACTTTGGGAGGCTGAAGTGGAAGGATCACTTCAGTCCAGGAGTTTGAGACCAGCCAGGGTGTACAAAACCAGCTCTACAAAAAATTTTTAAAGATTAGCCAGGCACGGTGGCGCATATTTACGGTCCCAGCAACACGTGAAGGGAGGCAGGAGAACTGCAGGAGAACTGTTTAAGCCCAGGAGCTCAAGGCTACAGTGAGCTCTGATGTCACCACCACACTCCAGCCTGGACAACAGGGTGAGACCCCTGTCTCAAAAGAATAAAAAACCCAGTCATGTACTTAAGTAGCAAATTACTAAAACCAATTTAAATAACTGAAAATTCCTAGGCTAAGTGATATTTTAAAGTATTTATTTCTGAGACTGTCATTCTATAACTCACATACTTTAAATCCCCACCTACCTTTGCACGGACATTTTCAAATGATGCAGGACTCACAAGGGAAAAGCAAATTAAGAACACATCCTACAAAAAGGAAACACAGGGAAACATTTAGACAACGACCTTAGAACAAAGCCTGCACTTTGGTTTCTGGATGTTGCTGGGAAGGACTGGTCGGACGCAGAGCGTGTCTTACTAGGTACCAGTGGCTTGGTCAGACGCTTCCTGATCCACCCTTTCAGTATGTCAGAGGGCTCCCAAACCAAACCCAGCAGGTCAAGCCCCCAGTTACTTATGAAAATGGGGAGCGTGAAGGCAGAATGATGCCGGAAGCTCTTCAAGGATCGTGAGGATCAGACCAGACCCCCAGGAGGCTCCCTTTCCACCTATCTATCTGAACAGAAAAAATCAAGTATGAAGGTATGATTCCAATATTTCTGTAAAATCTGGTTTAGAGTACAAACATTTTTCGATGGTCACTGGTTCCAATTAAACTGCTTCTTCAGGAGCTGCCTGTCCCAGCTCCCAGCACCAAGTGGGGGCTCCAATATTTGCTACTTGAGCCCTTCCCTCCGCAAGGAAGGAGGACTTAATGTGTAAGTGGCACCTTCACAGCTGACGACCACCCTCACGCTGCCCTCGAGTCAGCACAGCCAGGGCCTCAGGAGAACTCGCTCCCGGGGCAGCTGTGGCTGAAGCAGAGGCGCGGAGGGTGGGTGCAGAGGACACAGTGGAGGGTGCTTCGGGGAACATGCCAGACATCTGCATGCTTCCTCCATTCTGTATTTTGTGTCAAACCAAATTCAAATGTTTACCTGTATTTAAAAATGCCCAAGAATTTCTAAAATGCTAGATTTCTAAAATATTCTCCTAGAAAAAGGCTATTATGCTACTTTATGAAATGCACACAATTCCCAAGATACACTTTCAACCCTCCAGCTGATACCTTGTACCTGAAAGGGAAAGAAACATCCCACACAACAGCTTTTTATAACTGGCATTTGAAGAATGCTGGCGCATGCACAAGCTCGTCCAAGAATCACCGCGGCACCCAGCACACCATCTCAAGCACGGTGGGGTTAGCTCAGCAGCACCACACAGCCGCGCCCAGACAGCCCCACCACACGGGACACCGAAGCGGAGAAAGAAGGCCCCGGCAACAAGGTTAGTCCTGCTCCGGCTCGGCTCACAGCCAGGTGGGCTTCCAAGAGGAGTCTCCGTATCTGCATCTCCAACCAGCCAGGAGAGGGGCCCTCTCACTCTCCCCTCCTTTCACTCGGGAGAGGAAGATGGCAGTTCACAAACTGCTTTAATTCAAGCCGGTGGGTAAACTATCACACTCTAATCAAGTTTATTTCATCAAGCAAAACCCCAACCTTGAGTGAATTAAATATAAAACACTCAAGGAGCTTGAGGCTTCATAAAAAAAATCCTAAGAAAACGAAGTGAAATGAGAGAACAGAGAAAGCTTGAAACTGAAGTGGACTGAAAGTTTTACATACGGCAATCGGCTTGTCTTTGCCCCGGGAGGTTATATCCTTACCGTACGTTTCTCCAACCTAGTAATGCATGAGAACTTGGTTTGAGTTTAGTACAGACTGAGGAAAATAAAAATCAACATAACCTCTTATCGATTCTTTATTAGAATTTTGTCTTAACCCTCCAGAGGGATCCAAAAGCATATAGTTATCTAACATCTTCGATGACAAATGCCACTGAAACACTCCACACTACCTGGTCAAAAGCGGGCGTAAGAAGTTCAACAATGATGAAGACAGAGGTCAGGCAGATCCTGATGGGGCCAACAACGTGCTCCTCCTCCCATGGCAGCACCCACCAGAATCTACAACAGCCCGCACAGCCGGAGATGTTCTGCACTCTCCCTTACCGTGAAGGCAGGCGGGAGCCACGGGCACTTTCCAGTGCTCCGAGTTCTCAGACACAGCCTAGCTGAAGCCACAGCACACAAGAAAGGTACCCAGCCGTAAATGATGCCTACCAGACAACGGGCTCTCCCAGAACATAGCCAGGCCTCAGGGCTGACAGTTTTAATGCTGCCAGAACATTCCAAGTCTCCTATACAGAAATGTTCCTATCTTCCACCTAGTTCTGGGAGCCTGGTTTGAATGTACAGACTTGCATTATCAAAATCAACACTGTTGCTGACACCAAGGCCCCCAGTTCTGCAGGTCTGGGGGAAGCCACCCCTTAAGCACAAGCTTTTTTTTTTTTTTTGAGATGGCGTCTTGCTCTGTTGCCCAGGCTGGAGTGCAGTGGTGCGATCTCAACTCACTGCAATCTCTGCCTCCTGGGTTCAAGCGATTCTCCTGCCTCAGTCTCCCAAGTAGTTGCAACTACAGGCACGCACCACCATGCCCAGCTAATTTTTTGTATTTTTAGTAGAGACCAGGTTTCACCATGTTGGCCAGGCTAGTCTCGAACTCCTACTCACCTTGGCTTCCCAAAGTGCTGGGATTATAGGCATGAGCCACCACGTCCAGCCATGGACAAATTTGAGAAGTGAACACTTCCAGTGTTTATCACAATGCTGTCAATTCATTTCTTTATTCCAATAAAAACTGACAAACTTGGCAGGGCGCGGTGGCTCAAGCCTGTAATCCCAGCACTTTGGGACGCCAAGGTGGGCGGATCACGAGGTCAGGAGATCGAGACCATCCTGGCTAACATGGTGAAACCCTGTCTCTACTAAAAATACAAAAACTAGCCAGGCGAGGTGGCGGGCGCCTGTAGTCCCAGCTACTCCGGAGGCTGAGGCAGGAGAATGGCGTAAACCCGGGAGGCAGAGCTTGCAGTGAGCTGAGATCCGGCCACTGCACTCCAGCCTGGGCGACAGAGCGAGACTCCACCTCAAAAAAAAAAACAAAAAAAACAAAAAACTGACAAACTCACTCTTCCAACATAGAACCCTGAAACTCTTTTAAGAAAAGGGCTCACGCCTGTAATCCCAACACTTTGGGAGGCCAAGGCAGGTGGATCACAAGGTCAGGAGTTCAAGACCAGCCTGGTCAAGATGGTGAAACCCCATGTCTACTAAAAATACAAAAAGTAGCCGTGTGTGGTGGTGGACACCTGTAATCCCAGCTACTCGGGAGGCAGAGGTTGCGCCACTGCCCTCCAGTCTGGGTGACAGAGCGAGACTCTGTCTCAAAAAAAAAAAGGAGACGGGGGGGGAGATGAGAAAATTATTTTAATTTCATCTCACTCAAGCTTTTCTTTTTTTTTTGAGACTTTTTGAGACGGAGTCTCGCTGTGTCACTCAGGCTGGAGTGCAGTGGCACAATCTCGGCTCACTGCAAGCTCCGCCTCCCAGGTTCACACCATTCTCCTGCCTCAGCCTCCCTGGTAGCTGGGACTAAAGGAGCCCGCCACCGCGCCTGGCTAATTTTTTGTATTTTTAGTAGAAACGGGTTTCACCATGTTAGCCAGGATGGTCTCGATCTCCTGACCTCGTGATCCGCCCACCTCATTCTCCCAAAGTGCTGGGATTAACAGGCATGAGCCAGCATGACCGGCTGGTTTTTCTGTATTTTTAGTAGAAACAGGGTTTCACTGTGTTAGCCAGGATGGTCTCGATCTCCTGACCTCGTGATCCGCCCACCTCAGCCTCCCAAAGTGCTGGGATTACAGGCGTGAGCCACCGCGCCCAGCCACTCAAGTTTTTCTGGATTTACCATTCAAAGAGCATATTAGTTTCCACAGCTATCTGGGTTTCATCTATGGGCTATTTTTGAAGATCTGTCCTCCCAAGGACTTGATATGGTGCCAAATCTTTACCATGGGAGAGGATCATCAAGAACCAGTTACAAAAAATGCACCTTCAAAAGAGCCTCTGATCGTATCTGTGGCACCCTTTCGATTTTTAAGAGCCTCTTTTTTGATGATGAAGAGACACGCACAACAGGCGCAAGCAGTTCCACTTTCCACCCGGCGTTCGTGCTATGCCATCTGCCTGTTCCTTCCTTGTTCCTTCTTCATCCCCAGCTAAATATAGCTTCCTGAAACCCTGCCTAGTGCTTCTGGTACTCACTTCCTAGCATCCGCTCCTCCCGGCCGTCGTCGCTGTCCTGACGCCTCACACACAGAGGCTGTGCTGGTTGACCCTGGCTGGGGGGCTCTATTTCTTCCCTGTCCTCATAACACTTAGAGAACCTCAGAGGGCACCACCAGTGTCTCTCCAGGGTCTCTCAACTTCCTTCCTCACAGGTCACTTGTGTGTTCTGGAGCCTCAGGCTGTCTCCAGTCACCGGCCCATGTTTCCAGTCAACCTGAGCACTGCTTTCCCCTTTCTGACTCACCCAGACTCGCGCATGCCTGTTACACACATGGTGCCTTCAATGCCTTTATCACTCCTGCATCACACACCACTTCCTCCTCGGCGGTGAGAGGTGCAGCCAGGGCTGCTCCTCCCGTGGCCTCCTGCCCACTGGTGGAACCAACCACAAGAGATGGATCCACTTTCCATGGAGTGAGACAAGGGGGGCATCTGGACAGCTGAGATCTCACTACAAAAAAGCAGTGTTGTTTCTATTTCATTTTATTTTCTTCCAAATGCCATCCACCTGGATTTTACTTTTAGGTTTGGAATTTTAAAAAACACAGGCATTCTGGTCAGGTGCAGTGGCTCACGCCTGTAATTCCAGCACTTTGGGAGGCCAAGGCGGGCAGATCACGAGGGTCAGGAGATCGAGACCATCTCAGTTAGAAACCCTGTCTCTACTAAAAATACAAAAAACTAGCCAGGCGTGGTGGCGGGCGCCTGTAGTCCCAGCTACTCAGGAGGCTGAGGCAGGAGAATGGCATGAACCCGGGAGGCGGAGCTTGCAGTGAGCCGAGATTGCGCCACTGCACTCCAGTCTGGGTGGCAGAGCAAGACTCCGTCTCAAAAAACAAAACAACACAACAACAAAACAGATATTCTGGCCAGGCACAGTGGCTCATGCCTATAATCCTATAAAAGGGTCAGGCAGTCCCTGACATCTGAGAACCAGCCTGGCGCTCGCAGCTTCGCCATGGTGGAGGTTGCCACTATTGAATAGAATAATCTCACAGAACACCGACATCAGACAAAGTCACCTGTGTGACCTTGCTGAAATAGGACCAAAAAGTAAGTAAACTTTAAAAAAAAAACCTCATCATTTCTAAGTAGTGACAAATCCAAGATCATCATACAGAAACCACAAAAATCACCAAATATCCCCTGCTCCCAGCCAGTATGAGTGAGGGCCGAATTCCCACAGCCCCCAGGTGCGTGTGTCTCCCTCGTGGCGAAGAGTAACAAATCCAGTTCTGTTTAACCACAGGTGTGTGCCTGGTGCTTTCTGGCTGCACTTGTAACAGCCAACCTCCCAAAGGCCGAGGCCTTTTGAAACTCAAAACTGCCAAGCCAAACACCGCAGTTTTTCTTTTTATCTACCATCACAGGAGTCTAGCCCACCACTTTAAAACCTTTACCACTGGCCAGGCTCAGTGGCTCACGCTTGTAATCCCAGCACTTTGGGAGGCCGAAGCAGGCGGATCACGAGGTCAGGAGATCAAGACCATCCTGGCTAATAAAGTGAAACCTCGTCTCTACAAAAATATAAAAAATTAGCCAGGCGTGGTGGTGGGCGCCTGTAGTCCCAGCTACTCGGAAAGCTGACACAGGAGACTGGCACGAACCCGGGAGGTGGAGCTTGCAGTGAGCCAAGATCGCAGCACTGCACTCCAGCCTGGGCGAGAGCGCAAGACTCCATCTCAAAAAAATAAATAAATAAAAATAAAAAACAAAATTAGCCAGGCATGGTAGCACATGCCTGTAGGCTCAGCTATGTGGGAGACTAGGGTGGGAAAGTCGCCTGAACCTGGGAAGCGGAGGTTGTGGTGAGCCAAGATCACACCATTGCACTCCAGCCTGGGCAACAAGAGCGAAACTCCGTCTCAAAAAGACAAACTTTTAGCATAGAGAGAAAATAAAACAACTGGCATGATGCACTGGGGTCCTGGCTGACCCCAACATGGAGGCTCAGCATCTCAGCGAACCCGCTGCACAGCCTGAGTCTCAGTACACACACAGAGCTCAGGACTCGTTGTGACACTGACAGGTTACTTAGGCTCCCGCTCACACCACCAATCCTCGTGCTTGCACCAATCCTCGTGCAAGCAGGCAAATAAATACAGGTGATCTACACAAGGGAAGATGCTGAACCTGAGCATCACTCTGACAAGACTTGATTCTGTGCATGCCACCTGAAGATGAGTATGCAGAACTTAGGAAAGACTTTCAAGAGAAAATAATCATTACTTAATTCGAGAAAATAAAAACCTGAGGGCAATTTCAACTGAGAATGGCGACTACGTGCTCACCATCTTTTTGAGAACGAAGAAGAAACGAATGGTCTGAACAGACTTAGCCAGAGAGAGCTACCCAACAGAGAAGGATGCCAATGTGAAATGACCACAGGAAATGTAACATCTCTTTGTAGGACGTCCTAGATAAGAAATGTTCCAACTGGTCCTTCAGGAGTGTATCTAAGCAGTCTTGGATGAGCTACATAAACAGGTCTGCAGATCACAGAGCCAGCAATCAGGGACCACATTCCATTTAGTACAAAATTTAGAGGTTTCACCTTTATCAAAAAGAGAACCAGGTGCCAGCATGTTACTCCGAGATCCTGTTCTTCTTAACACAGTGTGGCCCAAAGGGATGAGGCCCTCCAGACACTGGTATCTGAGCATTTGTGGCCTGCCCTGAGTTGTCAAGATAATTTCCTTATCTCTGAAGGAGTCCAGGCAGGAAGGCTTCCATTGCTGGGTGGGTGCTCGTTCCTCTTGCTCCTTAAGCGCCCCGCTCACCCCCTTGCTGGTACAGGGTGTATTACATGATTTATGGGACTTTTCTGTGAACTGCCTGAGGGCAAGAACCATGTCTCACTCCCTTCTTGCTCTTCAAATATTTTCTAGGAAAGCAGTCCATGGTCTCACACAGAGGAGACATGAAGTTTAAGTGCTAGCCCTATGAGGACAACACCTACTTTGATACCAGGCCTCATACTCTACAGCTTTGTTCAAGCTGAGGAGAGTTCTCCTTTCTCATCTGTGTGTGCCTCAGAACACAAAGTGGGACTCCTGCCAAGTCACCCTTGACTTACTGTGAGGCCTCTCTTACAGAAAGGCCGCGCCCTGCCCGGTACCCCCTGAGTCACAGCAGGGTGGCTCTCATTTCTCAGAATGACACCACACCCTTCCACATGTGTCCAGTGGGCTGGAGACTCCTCCTCTACCAGCCAGTATGTTTTTAAATCCATTTACAATCTGAATCAGTAAACATCCACTGGGTATAGTTTCCTAAGGTACTGAGAAGAATTTGAATTGTTTGGAGATTATAGACTGATTATTAATACAGTAGACTTAACTACTAAGTTATTTCATCCATATTACCCCCTAAAACCACAGGCTGCCTCATCGTCAATTGGGGCTCAAAGTCAGCCTTTCTCTAGGAAGTCTTCCTCACCTCAATCCAACCCCAAACCCCAATCCCTCCAGCCAATCCAGGTTTGCCGAGCACCCACACAACTTCCACTCATTTGGGCACAACGTGGAAAGCAGCGCCCTCTAGGCTGACCCACCCGCACACTCAGGAACAGGAGAATTCCGACCGCGGCTGGCCCCGCAGTGTGTGCTATGTGCCCAGGACTGTTATCGGTGCGTGACATGTACTCATCTCACCCTACGAGGAAACAGGCAAAGACTGGAGAGAGGAAGAAGCCTGCCTGAGGTCACAGAGCTAGGACTGCACATAGGATATCGACCCAAGGCATCTCAAGCATATTTAAGTTTTGCTTCCAAAGACACTTTTAAAAATGAAGAACAAACATGTAACAAGATCAGCAAATGATACACAAGTAAAACAACTGCTTAAAGACAAGTAACTTTTAACCACAACAATGTCTTCTAAGTACCCATTTTCACCAGCTACTGCTCTAATTAGCTTTGATAAATAAATCACTTGTCTGATATAGAAAAAAAAACTAAACTTTTTTTTCTGATTGGACACAGTGGATACATTTTACAAAACCAAAACCTCAACCTACATTGAATAGATTTAGGTTCTATAGCCATACAAATTATGTATTTTGTGGGAAAAAATGCATTAAACCTGTAAGATTAGTTACTAACTTGGTTTAAAGAAACCTGAATCTTAACTGCTTAATTTGATTCTGTGGTACAAAATAGTCACACAGCAAACTTGTCTTCAAACCAATTGGTGTTAAAAACTGATTTGCAAAAACAAAACAAAACAAAAAGTACCTTTCATATGGTTATTCCTTTTTTTTTTTTTGAGACGGAGTCTCGCTCTGTCGCCCAAGCTGGAGTGCAGTGGCCGGATCTCAGCTCACTGCAAGCTCTGCCTCCCGGGTTCACGCCATTCTCGTGCCTCAGCCTCCCGAGTAGCTGGGACTACAGGCGCCCGCCACCTCGCCCGGCTAGTTTTTTGTACTTTTTAGTAGAGACGGGGTTTCACCGTGTTAGCCAGGATGGTCTCGATCTCCTGACCGTGTGATCCGCCCGCCTCGGCCTCCCAAAGTGCTGGGATTACAGGCTTGAGCCACCGCGCCCGGCCTCATATGGTTATTCTAAAGCTAAATGGAAGACTGTAAAATGCCCAACAATGGAACAGCTGTTAATGCTCAAAACACAAAACCCCTGCCATCTAGGGGGATGTTTATACGGAACTAATTCCACCCCGTCTGCTATTTACTCAATATCCAAATGCTGGCAATATAAGCAAGTCCACAGGTAACATGCACTAATTAAACGCTCGAGAATTATATACTCTAAAAAAGACACATCAAAAATCAGCTGCAATCCTTACTGTTTGCGGATAGGATAGGGGGCGTAATCTGTCATAATCTTCTTGTCCAGCTGTATCCCATAAGCCCAGATTCACCGGTTTTCCATCTACCATAACATTGGCAGAGTAATTGTCAAAGCTGTAGGACGGAATGAAAACGGTTAGTCACAGATGTGGAACCTAAGTCACTGTCGCGGTCATCCTAGAGAAGGTGTGCCAAGAAAAAGGGTGGGGATGGGCCTGGAGGCTGCCACACCAGCAAATGTCCCTGCAGGCATGAGGAGGAAGGAGGCAGGGGCAAAACTCGCGGGAAACAAACCAAACCCAAAACTTGGGAAAGAAAAATGAAAGAAACAAACAAGCTATTTAAGTGAAACAAATCACTGTCAGAAATACATACATTTCACTTTAAACAAAGTTTAAGACTTTTATCCCAGGAAGAAATAAGTGTAAAATTAGCCCCGGTTTCTTTTTTTTGAGACGGAGTCTGGCTCTGTCGCCCAGGCTGGAGTGCACTGGCCGGATCTCAGCTCACTGCAAGCTCCGCCTCCCGGGTTCACGCCATTCTCCTGCCTCAGCCTCCCGAGTAGCTGGGACTACATGCGCCCGCCACCTCGCCCGGCTAGTTTTTTTGTATTTTTTTAGTAGAGACGGGGTTTCACCGTGTTAGCCAGGATGGTCTTGATCTCCTGACCTCGTGATCCGCCTGTCTTGGCCTCCCAAAGTGCTGGGATTACAGGCTTGAGCCACCGTGCCTGGCCTAGCCCCGGTTTCAAATCCTACTTGTTGGGTTTTTCATGTACTTATGTCACTCATTTTCAACAAGAGAGCTGGCCACTAGAGCTACCCTCTGCAGGGTTTCCAGAAGGTCTGAGTGTAGAGCAGTAATACAAAAGACAACTGACTTAACAAGCCTCCCAATAACATTTTCAAAGTGAGTGTACCTGATGACACAAATGTTTAAATTCACGTGAAGTCGGCCAGGCGCAGTGGCTCATGCCTGTAATCCCACCACTTTGGGAGGCCGAGGTGGATGGATCACGAGGTCAGGAGATCGAGACCATCCTGGCTAACACGGTGAAACCCTGTCTCTACCAAAAATACAAAAAATTAGCTAGGCGTGGTGGCGGGCACCTGTAGTCCCAGCTACTTGGGAGGCTGAGGCAGGAGAATGGCGTGAACCCAGGAGGCGGAGCTTGCAGTGAGCTGAGATCGCACCATTGCACTCCAGCCTGGGTGACAGAGCGAGATTCCGTCTCCAAAAAAAAAAAAAAAAATTCACATGAAGCTGCTACACAAATTAGTCAGGAGAGGTAACCCAGCAAAGCCTACAGGCTGACAGAGGGAAATCAGACCCAAGTTAAAAATTGCTACTGGTCATCAGAAACCAAGCTTTAGAAGAGAATAGTGTTTCCTCTGGACAGGAAGGCAAAAAAGAAAAGGAAAAATATAATAAAAAACAGAGGCTGGACACAGTGGCTCACGCCTATAATCCTAGCACTTTGGGAGGCCGAGGTGCATGGATCACCTGAGGTCAGGAGTTTGAGACCAGCCTGGCCAACATGACGAAAATCCTGTCTCTACTAAAACTGCAAAAATTAGCTGGGGCATGGTGGTGGGTGCTTGTAATCCCAGCTACTTGGGAGGCTGTAGGCAAGAGAATCACTTGAACCTCGGAGGGAGAGAGAGGATGCAGTGGGCCGAGATCGCATCATTGCACTCCAGCCTGGGCAACAACAGCGAAACTTTGTCTCCAAAAAAAAAAGAAGAAAGAAAAGGTGATGGTGACAGACATGGTAATTATGCTTCCATAAGAAAAAGATTATAGGATAAATGGTATTGTGACTTTCTTTCCCCTATAAGGAAAGAAGAATCAGGTCCTTGCCTCATTCTATACCAAAAATTCTAAATGGATTAAAGATAAATTTTTTTTTTTTTTTTTGAGGCGGAGTCTCGCTCTGTCGCCCGGACTGGAGTGCAGTGGCCGGATCTCAGCTCACTGCAAGCTCCGCCTCCCGGTTCAAGCGATTCTCCTGCCTCAGCCTCCCGAGTAGCTGGGACTACAGGCGCCTGCCACCTCGCCCGGCTAGTTTTTATATTTTTAGTAGAGACGGGGTTTCACCGCGTTAGCCAGGATGGTCTCGATCTCCTGACCTCGTGATCCGCCCGTCTCGGCCTCCCAAAGTGCTGGGATTACAGGCTTGAGCCACCGCGCCCGGCCTAGATAAAAATTTTAGCCACAAAAAACCTAGAAAAAAATACTAGAGCATACTTTTGCATTATTTAGGTAGGAAAGGCCTTTCTAAGGTACAACATACAATTTTGAGGGAGAGGTGGTATTATTATTATCATTTATTTTTTTGAGACAGAATCTCACTCTGTCACCCAGGGCTGGAGTGCAATGGCACGATCTTGGCTCACTGCAACCTCCGCCTCCCGGGTTCAAGCGATTCTCCTGCCTCAGCCTCCTGAGGAGCTGGGATTACAGGCGTTCGCCACCACACCTGGGTAATTTTTGTATTTTAGTAGAGACGGGGTTTCACCATGTCAATCAGGCTGGTCTCGATCTCCTGACCTCGTGATCCACCTGCTTCAGCCTCCCAAAGTGCTGGGATTACAGGCATGGGCCACCGCGCCCAGGTGAGGGGGTATTTTTACATTAAATGCTAAATTTCTATATGGCAGAAGACACATAATGAAGATCAAAGACAAATGACAGACTGAGAAGGATTATTTACAAAACGTTCCATCAGGCCACGTGCAGTGGAGCATGCCTATAGTCTAGCTACGCAATCGGCTGAGGTGGAAGGACCAGCAGTTCAAGTCCAGCCTGGGAAATACTGCAAGATCCCATCTCTTTTTTTTTTTTTTTTTTTTTGAGACGGAGTCTCGCTCTGTCGCCCGGGCTGGAGTGCAGTGGCCGGATCTCAGCTCACTGCACGCTCCGCCTTCCGGGTTTACGCCATTCTCCTGCCTCAGCCTCCCGAGTAGCTGGGACTACAGACGCCCGCCACCTCGCCCGGCTTTTTGTATTTTTTTTAGTGCAGACCGGGTTTCACCATGTTAGCCAGGATGGTCTCGATCTCCTGACCTCGTGATCCGCCCGTCTCGGCCTCCCAAAGTGCTGGGATTACAGGCTTGAGCCACCGCGCCCGGCCTAAGATCCCATCTCAAAAAAAAAAAAAGAGGCCGGGCGCGGTGGCTCAAGCCTGTAATCCCAGCACTTTGGGAGGCCGAGGCGGGCGGATCACAAGGTCAGGAGATCGAGACCATCCTGGCTAACACGGTGAAACCCCGTCTCTACTAAAAATACAAAAAAAAACTAGCCGGGCGAGGTGGCGGCGCCTGTAGTCCCAGCTACTCGCGAGGCTGAGGCAGGAGAATGGCATGAACCCGGGAGGCGGAGCTTGCAGTGAGCTGAGATCCGGCCACTGCACTTCAGCCTGGGTGACAGAGCGAGACTCCGTCTCAAAAAAAAAAAAAAAAAAAAAAAAGAAAACAAAAGGGAGGGAGGTTAAAAGAAAGGAGAAGGAAGGAGGGATAGAGGGAGGGAGAGAAGGAGGGATAGAGGGAGGGAGGGAGGGAAGCAGGGACAGAGGGAGGAAGGGAGGGAGGGAGGGAGGGAGGAAGGAAATGTTCCATCAGTAAGAAAAAATTTCAGTAGAAAAATAAGAAAGATTTAAACAAACAATTCACAGGAGACTAAAAATGTACAGTAAACATTCAAAAGAGCCAGGTGTGGTGGCTCACCCCTCTAATCCCAACACTTTGGGAGGCCAAAGTGGAGACTCACTTGAGACCAGGTGTTCAGGACCAGCCTGGGCAATATAGCAAGACATAGCTCTACAGAAACACATATTTTTTGTTTTTTTTTTGGAGACTGGGTCTTGCTCTGTTGCCCAGGCTGGAGTGCAGTGGCACAATCTCGGCTCACTGCAACCTCCGCCTCCCACGTTCAAGCAATCCTCCTGCCTCACCCTTCTGAGTAGCTGGGATTAGAGTCATGTGCCACCATGCCCAGCTAACTTTTGTATTTTTAGTAGAGACGGAGTTTCACCATGTTGGCCAAGTTGGTCTCAAACTCCTTACCTCAGTGATCCACCCAGTTCAGCCTCCCCAAGCACTGGGATCACAGGCGTGAGCAAAATTACTCAATTAAAAAAAAAAAAAAAATTCAGCCGGGCGCAGTCGCTCACGCCTGTAATCGCAGCACTTTGGGAGGCTGAGACGGACGGATCACGAGGTCAGGAGATCAAGACCATCCTGGCTAACACGGTGAAACCCTGTCTCAATTAAAAATACAAAAAAAAAAAAAAAAAACTAGCCGGGCGTAGTGGCGGGCGCCTGTAGTCCCAGCTACTTGCGAGGCTGAGGCAGGAGAATGGCGTGAACTCGGGAGGTGGAGCTTGCAGTGAGCTGAGATCGCGCCACCACACTCCAGCCTGGGCGACTGAGCAAGACTCTATCTCAAAAAAAAAAAAAAAAAAAAAAAATCAAAGATTTTAACCACATCTGTGATTAGAAATGCAAATGGTTAGATAACTTCAACCCACATTAATGGCAGCGTGTACTAAGAGGCCACTTTAGTTAAGGCCAGCAAAGTGACAGCTTTGTAGACAGCAATTTAGTAGTATCTACCAAAAAATAATTTTTTTTTTTTCTGGAGACAGAGTCTCACTCTGTTGCTCAGGCTGAAGTGCAGTGGTGCAATCTCAGCTCACTGCAACCTTTGCTTCCCGGGTTCAAGCAATTCTTATGCCTCAGCCTCCCGAGTAGCTGGGACTACAGGAGTGCACCACCACGCTGACTAATTATTACATTTTTAGTAGAGATGAGAGTTTTACCATGTTGGCCAGGCTGGTCTCGAACTCCTGACCTCGTGATCCGTCTTGGCCTCCCAAAGTGCTGGGATTACAGGTGTGAGCAATCACACCTGGCTGTATCTACCAAAATTTAAAACATCCATTGTCTTTTGATTTGGCACGATTTCACTTCTAATAATCTATCCGAGTGTACACAAAGACATGAGGGACAACACTGAACACGGCAATGTTTGTAACACCAAGAGTCCAAGCGACCAGTGGGCTAAATCGGTTACAGTACTTCAAAATCAAGAATCATTAATGATTTAACCTTTATCTACACATGTAGATAAGGAAAATCTCCCCCATAAATTTAGGACAACAGGGACAGCATGATTCCACTTACGCTAAACAATGGGCGCCAGGTGCGGTGGCTCACGTCTGTAATCCCAGCACTTTGGAAGGCCGAGGCGGGCAGATCACCTGAGGTCAGGAGTTTGAGACCAACCTGGCCAACACAGTGACACCCATCTCTACTAAAGAAACAAAAATTAGCCGGGCATGGTGGTGTGCGCCTGTAATCCCAGCTACTTGGGAGGCTGAGGCAGGGAATCGCTTGAACCCAGGAGGCAGACATTGCAGTGAGCTCAGATCGCATCACTGCACATTCCAGCCTGGGCGACAGAGAGATACTAACTCCAAAAAAAAAAAAAAAAAAAAAAAGGAAAACAGCAACAACAAAAAACATGGGTATGACACTTCAGAGAGCACCTGGGTGTGTGTTGTGCCTGAGGAGGGGAGGCGGCAACACCTACCCAGCTTACACGGGGAGGACTCACAGCAAATGCAGTATTGTGCATTATGAGGTTCAGCTACATGGGCTCCTGGGTAACCCATCACCAGAGCAGCACTTTCCTGTCTCCACCCAATTCTGCTGCCTACAGGGAGTAAGCAATTCAACAGCCAGTTCCACCCTCCTATGCCCCCTTCAACACACACACCCAAGTTTCAGTTCCAAAGCCCTATACCTCAATGTTGACATGTAACCAACTGATGACTTATCAGAAAAGGCCAATTAAATCATAATGGAATCCTTCCCATTCCAGTTCCCAGAAAGCCAATGCATCTGAAACTCTTGTACTGACAAGGACTGTCTCTGATCAGATTTTTGGTCAGAGTCCTTGTGTCCAACTCTGGTTTTCTTTAACATCATCCAGTCTCTATACTTCAAGTTAAACTTTGTCTTCTGGATGTCTAAAAATCAATTAGCAAAGCTGTGTTGTTCCATCATACCAGAAAAGTTTATATTACCCTATGTTTTTTGTTTGTTTCTTTGTGGGTTATTTTTTTTTTTTTTTGAGATGGAGTTTCACTCTTGCTGCCCAGGCTGGAGTACAGTTGCATGATCCCAGCTCACTGCAACCTCCGCCTCCAGGGTCTAAGTGATTCTCCTGCCTCAGCCTCCTAAGTAGATGGGATTACAGGCACACGCTACCACATCCGGCTAATTTTTTGTACTTTTAGTAGAGACGGGGTTTCATCACGTTGGCCATGCTGGTCTCGAACTCCTGACCCTCAGCTACTCCACCCGCCTCAACCTCCCAAAGTGCTGGGATCACCACACCCCACCCTATTTTTTAAAAGCCTAAAATACCTTATAGATTTCAGTGAATGTTTAAGAAAAAATTAGTATCTGTTCATATGAGGATTAAAGATGGCTTTACAGCAAAACAAATGGTCAAAGGAATGTGAAAACCGTAACACAGACAAGTTAACTCTCAATTTAATTGAAGATACTTACACAGTAGGGATATATTCTCCAGGAAATGCATTGGTTGTGTAACTGATCAGTAGGCAAGTTTTACCTACAGCTCTAAAGAGAAAGAGAAAAAAGGTTGCTTAGTCAACATGAATGTAATCTTAGCTTTCATTGTTCTGTCAAAATAATCTCTAGAGGAAAAAAAAATCAAGGCATATACATCACACGCTTAGCGTTAAAGAAAATGTTTTCTATAACTTATCACCACATACACATTTGTATCCTGAAATTTAAAGTCAACAAACTAGAATTTCTCAGAAAGGTAGAGTCAGGAACTATTCACGTTCTGTTTAGGTACCTGGTGTTAGGATTAATAGTCGCCGGGCGCGGTGGCTCACGCCTGTAATCCCAGCACTTTGGGAGGCCGAGGCGGGCGGATCACAAGGTCAGGAGATCGAGACCACGGTGAAACCCCGTCTCTACTAAAAATACGAAAAAATTAGCCAGGTGCGGTGGCGGGCGCCTGTAGTCCCAGCTACTCAGGAGGCTGAGGCAGGAGAATGGCGTGAACCCGGGAAGCGGAGCTTGCAGTGAGCCGAGATCGCACCACTGCACTCCAGCCTGGGTGACAGAGCGAGACTCCGTCTCAAAAAAAAAAAAAAAAAAAAAAAGTCAAGAAACAGTTGTTACCTATGTACAAGCTTCAAGAGAAACAAGATTTTAAAACTTCACGTCTCTTCTGTGAACATCTGTAGAGTCTTTCATCCAAGAATCTTAAGTTTGATCCCGAAGACTTTTTTTTTTATTTTCTATTTTTTTTTATTTTTTGAGACGGAGTCTCACTCTGTTGCCCAGGCTGGAGTGCAGTGGCACGATCTTGGCTCACTGCAAGCTCCGCCTCTCGGGTTCACGCCATTCTCCTGCCTCAGCCTCCCAAGTAGCTGGGACTACAGGCGCCCGCCACCGCGCCCGGCTAATTTTTTGTATTTTTAGTAGAGACAGGGTTTCACTGTGGTCTCGATCGCCTGACCTTGTGATCTGCCCATCTCGGCCTCCCAAAGTGCTGGGATTACAGGCGTGAGCCACCGCGCCCGGCCGACTTTTTTTTTTTTGAGATTGAGTCTCATGCTGTCGCCCAGGCTGGAGTGCAGTGGCACCATCTTGGCTCACTGCAGCCTCTGCCTCCCAGGTAGCTGGGATTACAGGTGCCCACCACCACGCCTGGCTAATTTTTTTTTATTTCTAGTAGAGACGGGTTTTCGCCATGTTGGCCAGGCTGGTCTCGAACTCCTGACCTCAAGTGATCCGCCCACCTGGACCTCCCAAAGCGTGGGATTACAGGCGTGAGCCACCACACCCATCCTAAAGGTATTTTAATTAATACTAATACACAAGCACAGCTTTCTTTGGCCACCTGTACTTCTCTAAGTAACTTATTTTGCTGTCTTAAGTGGCACAGCTCAAAAATCCCACCACATCCCTAGAGCCTCCCCTCTGGCAATCGGCAATGACTGTTCTCTTGAGAGAAAGTGCTTAGTCAATAAACCACCACACATAACTGCCATCACATTAATTCAGCTGTATTCAACTGCCACCTCCCCCAGCCCCAGTCCTCACACAGCACCACAGTCTATAAGCAGGGGCTATCACAATACATCCCAGACATATTAACCAATAGCTCAGAGAGGATGGGAGTTAAACTTTCCAAACAAAGAAGTGTGTAGAAATACTTCAGAGAGTGACCGGGCGCGGTGGCTCAAGCCTGTAATCCCAGCACTTTGGGAGGCCGAGATGGGCGGATCACGAGGTCAGGAGATCGAGACCATCCTGGCTAACATGGTGAAACCCCGTCTCTACTAAAAAATACAAAAAACTAGCCGGGCGAGGTGGCTGGCGCCTGTAGTCCCAGCTACTTGGGAGGCTGAGGCAGGAGAATGGCGGGAACCCGGGAGGCGGAGCTTGTAGTGAGCTGAGATCCGGCCACTGCACTCCAGCCTGGGCGACAGAGCGAGACTCTGTCTCAAAAAAAAAAAAAAAAAAAAAGAAATACTTCAGAGAAAGGAGCACCACCTGCACAATGGTAATGGGTAGAGACTAATCCTAATATTACCAGCGTGCCACTAGGCAGAAGTCAGAGTGGTGGCTGAAAGTCTCCCAACCACCTGGAATGTTTTTCAAGAAGCTATCACCTAATAGCTAAGATCACCACATCATTAGCAAAACATAAAGGTATCCAACTTTTACAGCACTGACAAGGCAAACTTAAGGGCTTATGTGAGAGCTCAAGTCTCTGGCATCCTGAGGGTTCAGTTAGCCAAGTGCTCTCCTTAATGAGCCCTTCTCTCTGCTGTGCTGTCAGTTTACCAAGGTCACAATGATACATCAGTGTCATAACTTGTAAGATTTTTGTCATTCAATCTCAACTACTATAAATGAGAATTCACCATAAAGTTAAGCGCTTTTCCATTTTCCCTCACACTCAAGGCAGATTACAGGCCCAGCCAGTCTTGCCAATACTCATTCACTCATGACATTATTGAGGGCTTAACAAAAGTTGGAACTCGCCATTCCAAAGACTTCAGAGAGTCAAACATTACATCACCAGGAAGTAGCTTCCAACTCCTAAAGGCTTTCTAAACAGAAATGACTCACTGGACATACATTTTGTTAAAAGCTTAGAATGTGAAAATAAACCTGTATGAGCAGGAGCCTAAGCTTTGGAGTCAAAAGCCTAGATTTGAGACCCAGGGCCAATTCTAGCACGTACTGGCTGTAATTTTCTTGGCAAGTTTCAACTTCCTCATGTCTGTTTTTTTACCTGTAAAATTAATGCAAAACTACCAGCTCCATCCCCAAACTACTGTGAGCATTAATTCAATTTCAATTTATACCAACTGTGTGCTACACCAGAAGCACACGAGGTGCTAAAGACATATTAATGAAAAAGACCTCATGGAGTAAGTGCAGTCATGAAATTTAAAAATAAGGAATATGGCCGGGCGCGGTGGCTCATGCATGTAATTCCAGCACCTTGCGAGGCCGAGGCAGGCGGATCACAAGGTCAAGAGATCGAGACCATCCTGGCTAACATGGTGAAACCCAAAAAATACAAAAAATTAGCTGGGCATGGTGGCAGGCGCCTGCAATCCCAGCTACTTGGGAGGCGGAGGTAGGAGAATGGCGTGAACCCAGGAGGCAGAGCTTGCAGTGAGCCGAGATCACGCCACTGCACTCCAGCCTGGGAGACAGAGCGAGATTGCGTTTCAAAAAAAAAAAATAGAAATGCAATCATCACATGAAATTATGGGTGTGATAACTGTTATTATTAAAGCAGCTCTGGAAACGTACAGCAAAAGAGCTAACATTTCTAGAGCTGAAAAAAATATTTTTAGGCCAGGCATGTTGGCTCATGCCTATAATCCTAGCACTTTGGGAGGCTGAGGCGGGTGGACTGCTTGATCCCTAGAGTTTAAGACCAGCCTGGCCAACATGGAGAGAAACCCAGTCTCTACTAAAAATACAAAAATTAGGTGGGTGTGGCAGTGTGCACCGGGAGTCTCAGCTACTTGAGGGGCTGAGGCAGGAGGATCGCTTAACCCCAGGAGGGAGGTCAAGGCTGCAGGGAACCAAGATTGCACCACTGCATCCAGCCTGGGGGACAAAGTGAGACCCTGTTTCAAAAAAATAAAATTTTTTATATTAAAAAATAAAAGCCATCAGCCGGGAGCAGTGGCTCAAGACTGTAATCCCAGCACTTTGGGAGGCCGAGACGGGCGGATCACGAGGTCAGGAGATCGAGACCATCCTGGCTAACACGGTGAAACCCCGTCTCTCCTAAAAATACAAAAACTAGCCGGGCGAGGTGGCGGGCGCCTGTAGTGCCAGCTACTCGGGAGGCTGAGGCAGGAGAATGGCATAAACCTGGGAGGCGGAGTTTGCAGTGAGCTGAGATCTGGCCACTGCACTCCAGTCCGGGCGACAGAGCGAGACTCCACCTCAAAAAAATAAAATAAAATAAAATAAAATAAAGGCCTGGTGCGGTGGCTTAGGCCTGTAATCCCAGCACAGGAGGCTATAATCTCAGCACAGGAGCATGAGGTGGGAGGATCGCTGAGCCCAGGAGTTCAAGACCAGTCTGGGCAACATAGGGAGACCTTGTTTCCATAAAAAAATTCAAAAATAAGCGGGGTGTGGTGGCACGTGCCTGTAGTCCCAGCTACTCAGGAGACTGAAGCAAGAGGATCCCTTCAGCGCAGGAATTAGAAGTGGCAGTGAGCTGTGATCACACCATTCCATCCCAGCCTAGGTGACAAAGCAAGACCTCATCTCAAGAATAAAAAAAAAATAAGTATTGGCCAAGCGCGGTGGCTCAAGCCTGTAATCCCAGCACTTTGGGAGGCCGAGACAGGCGGATCACGAGGTCAGGTGTTCGAGACCATCCTGGCTAACACGGTGAAACCTCGTCTCTACTAAAAAATACAAAAAGCTAACCGGGCAAGGTGGCGGGCGCCTGTAGTCCCAGCTACTCGGGAGGCTGAGGCAGGAGAATGGCGTAAACCCGGGAGGTGGAGCTTGCAGTGAGCTGAGATCCGGCCACTGCATTCCAGCCTGGGCGACAGAGCGAGACTCCGTCTCAAAAAAAAAAAAAAAAAAAAAAAGTAAGCAGTGGCATAGGGAAATATGTTACCTCTTCTTGTTAAGGACGTGGGGACGAGATCCTACTTGGAAAGTCACAGGTTTTAAGTTGCCAAGAAAGCACTGGATTTTAGAAGAAGCCTCCAACTGCAGTGTGGCAGGAGGCCTGAGAACGCCAGGGACTCACTCAAGGCAGGCACACATGGAAGCTGCTGCTACAATTCAGGGGCCACCCAGGGTGGCCTGGACCAAGAATGGCGACTGGACAGTGAAGACAAGTGGGCTGTTTCATGGACTGCTTGAACTCGGAGGCAGAACAAGCATCGCTTAGCCATGGTTTAGATGTGGCACCTGAGGAAGAAAGTGGAGCCTAAGGCTCTAAAGGACCTTTTTAAAAATGATAAAGGTTGGCTGGGCACGGTGGCACACGCCTGTAATCCCGGCACTTTGGGAGGCCAAGGTGCGCAGGTGACCTGAGGTCAGGAGTTCGAGACCAGCCTGACCGACATGGAGAAACTACAAAATTAGCTGCGGATGCATGCCTGTAATCCCAGCTACTCGGGAGGCTGAGGCAGGAGAGTCGCTTGAAACCAGGAGGCAGAAGTTGCAGCGAGCCAAGATTGCACCATTGCACTCCAACCTGGGCAACAAGAACGAAACTCTGTTTCAAAAAAAATAAAAGATAAAGGTTGTATAAAAACCTTAACAACAGTTGCCACTCAGTGTCAAGAATAAGCTGCTTCAAGGTTTTGACTGTTTTTTTTTTTTTGAGACGGAGTCTCGCTCTGTCGCCCAGGCTGGAGTGCAGTGGCCGGATCTCAGCTCACTGCAAGCTCCGCCTCCCGGGTTCACGCCATTCTCCTGCCTCAGCCTCCCGAGTAGTAGCTGGGACTACAGGCGCCCGCCACCTCGCCCGGCCAGTTTTTTGTACTTTTTAGTAGAGACGGGGTTTCACCGTGTTAGCCAGGATGGTCTCGATCTCCTGACCTTGTGATCCGCCCGCCTCGGCCTCCCAAAGTGCTGGGATTACAGGCTTGAGCCACCGCGCCCGGCCAAGGTTTTGACTGTTACGATAAAATGCCATATCACTTCTTTTACGATCCTGTCCTAAGTCTCTTCTATGTATATGAGGAACAAAGCTACTACTATAAATGCAATCAGCTGTGTCTAACATCCTCTAAAACTTTCTTTACCAAACAACATCTTTAGCTGAGAAAGGCTCAACTGTCAAGAAATTCAAGATACTGGCATAACCTGATATTGATTGAAATTTTATTACCAGTCACTATTTGTTACAAATCTATGTCTTATAAGAACATTATTAAATTACAGAATTCTTAAAGTGCAACCTTACCTTTAAACTAAGTGCAATCTTAAAAGATAAAATCAACTCCTCTTTAAGTCTTTTAATGAAAACTTTTACTTAATTTCTTAAAATGGGTAAAAGAAAAAGGTTATTCCACTCCTATTAGCATATTTATTCCTTCCTTGTCCACGCTGCGCTTCCACAAACCAAGTCAACATCTGCACTGGGCAATGTGACAGCCTTTCCATGGCCTTTCACTCATGAAGAATGGAAGCCGTATTTGGCCATAAGTCTTGACTCATGCTGCTGGAGAATTTCTGGAAGTTACTACTTGCTTTGGAATTTCTAACTTTATAAAATTAACTGCTCAGTTCAACCTCTTTTCAATCATTGAGCGATGTCATCACTCTACGAAACAACATGAGCTGGAAGAAAGTTCATGCCATTTCTACATTGGATTTCCCCCTAGCTCATGATTCTACAATTTTTTTAACCTATCTGCGCTTCCCCTGCCCTATCCTGTAGAAATAACCACAATGAAAGCAAATAACTTATGTTCCTATTATGCTCTTCATTTCTCCATTAAGAGAACTTTTTTTTTTTTTTTAGACAGAGTCTTGGCTCTGTCTCCCAGGCTGGAGCTCAATGGTGCAATCCTGGCTCACCAAAACCTCCGCCTGCTGGTTCAAACAATTCTCCTGCCTCAGCCTCCCAAGTAGCTGGGAGTACAGGTAAGTGCCACCACAACCAGCTAATTTTTTTTTTTTTTTTAAAGTAGAGATGGGGTTTTGCCACGTTGGCCAGACTGGTCTCGAATTCCTGACCTCAGGAGATCCACCCACCTGGCCTCCCAAAGTGCTGGGGTTACAGCCGTGAGCCACCAAGCCTAGCCAAGAGAACTTTTTGAGGGGAGTGAGGTAAACTTTAGTGTTACTTCCTGAAATCTATAAACCAAAACTTAAAAGCACACACAATCAATAAATCTGGAAACACTAGGAATTTCCTCATGTAAATAAAAAAAAAAAAAAGGATCCAGGAAGCTCAAAAATAACAACTTTCTGCACTGCCTTTTTTTGTTGTTGTTGAGATGGAGTCTCGCTCTGTCGCCCAGGCTGGAGTGCAGTGGCCAGATCTCAGCTCACTGCAAGCTCCGCCTCCCGGGTTTACGCCATTCTCCTGCCTCAGCCTCCCGAGTAGCTGGGACTACAGGCGCCCGCCACCTCGCCCGGCTAGTTTTTTTGCATTTTTAGTAGAGACGGGGTTTCACCGTGTTAGCCAGGATGGTCTCGATCTCCTGACCTCGTGATCTGCCCGTCTGGGCCTCCCAAAGTGCTGGGATTACAGGCTTGAGCCACCGCGCCCGGCCATCCTTTTTTTTTTTTTTTTTAAAGACACGTTGATCTTAGGACAGAAAAGCCAAACTCTTCCAATGACAATTACAATTGCAAACCAAAATACACAGCATATACTGCTGTCTTAAAAGCGATCTTGGCCAGGCGCGGTGGCTCTTGCCTGTAATCCCAGCACTTTGGGAGGCCAAGGCAGGTGGATCACTTCAGGCCAGGAGTACAAGACCAGACTGACCAACATAGTGAAATCGCATCTCTATTAACGCAAAATATTAGTTGGTGTGGTGGCAGGCACCTGTAATCCCAGCTACTCAGGAGGCTGAGGCAGAAGTACTGCTTGAGGCCAGGGGGTGGAGGTTGCAGTGAGCCGAAATCACACCACTGCACTCCAGCCTGGGCAACACAGCAAGACTCTGACTCAAAAAACAAACAAAAAAAGTATGTAGATCTTAAGGACAAGGCAGCAGAATTTAGTAACTATCAAACATATATTCATACTTATTGAATAAATTAAAGACCTTGCATAAAGGTCCTCAATTTACACTGAGAAATAAGGTATGGGGATTATGTAACGGTAGGCCTTATATATAATTGCATTAATTATGCAGATAAAATCTGTCCGGAAAAATATACCACTAGAGTAGTTCAGTGCTAAATAAACACAAAACCTAATCTAAAATTATGATGTTCTACCACCAATAGCTGACTTCACAATCAATGTAAAGAAAACTAGCCACAGGCCAGGCGTGGTGGCTCACGCCTATAATCCTAGCACTTTGGGAGGGCGAGGTGGGTGGACTGCCTGACCTTAGGAGTTCAAGACCAGCCTGGGCAGCACGGTGAAACCCCATCTCTACTAAAATACAAAAGAAATTAGCTGGGCGTGGTGGGAGGCTGAGGCAGGAGAACTGCTTGAACCTGGGAGGCAGAGGTTGCAGTGAGCTGATATTGTGCCACTGCACTCTAGCCTGGCGACAGAGCAAGACGCTGTCTCTACAAAAAAAAAAAAAAAAGGAAAGAAAGCTAGCCATTATCACCACTAGAAGCTTCAAAAAATTAAGATACTGCATAAAGTTTCTCACTCAGGCTGAAGACACCATGTACAACTGAGCTGAAGTCTGAAGCAGGCTTTCCTTTAGACCACCTTTCTAGAATCAAGTTTAACCCTGGTGTGGCTGATACAAGTCAGCTGAACACACAAGAGTTCAAAAATAAGAACTGATATCTAACTGCACACACAACCCCTATTCTTTTTCAAAATCAGGCTGGGCGTGGTGGCTCACGCCTGTAATCCCAGCACTTTGGGAGGCTGAGGCGGGTGGATCACCTGAGGTCAGGAGTTTGAGACCAGCCTGGCCAAGATGGTGAAACCCCATCTCTACTAAAAATACAAAAATTAGCAGGGCGCAGAGGTGGGTGCCTGTAATCCCAGCTACTCAGGAAGCTGAGGCAGGAGAATCGCTTGAACCTGGGATGCGGAGGATGCAGTGAGCAGAGATCATGCCACCACATTCCAGCCTGGGCAACAGAGCAAGACTCCATCTCAAAAAAAAAAAAAAAAAAAAATCAACTCCTCTATAAATCCTCTTAAAAGGGTCCCTCTGATAACAGGAAGACATGAGAAAGCCAATACAGCAAAATGAACAAGTAGAGTAAAATGTTGTCATAAGAGTCTAGGCCATGGGTATGTGCATGCTGACTATACAATGCTTTCCACTAATCTGTCTGAAATTTTCCATGTGAAGACGTTGCAGGAAAATATTCCTACTGACCACATGCAATCCTGCCTTGGTGGCAAGACTCCGGATAAAAACATCTCCTTTCTAGGAAGACTAGAATTTTAAGAGCTACCTGGTGATGCAGAGGTGAAAAACCAGGCAGTACTAAGGTATCAGACGACTAATGCAAAAGACAGAAAGTTATAAAGGGTGAATTTAAGGTTTCTAAAAATGATTTCCTGATGCTCCTCCCACTTAGCCCAACTACAAACTTCTACTGTAACTATCATTTCAAATTTAAAAAACAAAAAAACACATTATGTGTAATTTTTTTGGCTTATTTCATCAAGAAAAAAACTGCATCATGAATAATATTATCAACCAAGATCAGAGCCACATACTACACCAAAATTTGGAGGCTAGTGCAGAATTCAAATACCTTTACAACAGATCAAAAATATGGAACCCCATGCCTTGAGAGGAAAACACACAAAAACTGTAAAGTTTAAACAAATTCATGGTTCATGCCACCACCGTTCAACGAAGTAGAGAGTAAATGGTATACATTCCTGTAAGAATGATGTCACGGAAGGCATTTTTCACGTTCAACTAAGAAACTCCTGGACAGTAATGTCCAAGTCAGACACTGGGCTAGACAGACCAATCTGGACTCCACTTTGTATAAAGAGTGAAACATAGAGAGCTTCAAGTCATTCATTCCCATCCTTTTAATCAACCAACACCAAAACAATACTATTAAAATAATTGTGGCCAAGTGCAGTGGCTCAGGCCTATAATCCCAGCACTCTGGGAGGCTGAGGCAGGAGAATCGCTTCAACCGGGAGGCAGAGGTTGCTGTGAGCCCGTATCACGCCACTGCACTCCAGCCTGGGTGACAGAGCGAGACTCTGTCTCAAAACATAATAATAAGCAGTTTAAAAAAATAAAAATAAAAATAAAGCAATTGTTTAGGCCAGGCATGATGGCTCACACCCGTAATGCCAGTACTTTGGGAGGCCGAGGCGGGTGGATAACCTGAGGTCAGGAGTTTGAGACCGGCCTGGCTAACATGGAGAAACCCCATCCCTACAAAAAATACAAAATTAGCCAGTGTGGTGGAGCACGCCTGTTAATCCCAGCTACTCGGGAAGCTGAGGCAGGAGAATCGCTTGAACGCAGGAGGCGGAGGCTACAGTGAGCCAAGATAAGATATAAACAAATAAATAATAAAACAGTTGTTTATAAATACCTGAATGTAAAATGCTGTCTTTTTTTTGAGACGGAGTCTCACTCTGTTACCCAGGCTGGAGTGCAGTGGCGCGATCTCAGCTCACTGCTACTTCCACCTCCCTTGGTTCAAACAATTCCCCTACCTCAACCTCCTGAGTAGCTAGGATTACAGGCACCCACCACCATCCCTGGCTAATTTTCTGGTATTTTTTAGTAGAGACAGGGTTTCACCACGTTGGCCAGACTGGTCTCGCATTCCTGACTTCAGGCAATCCGCCCGCCTTGGCCTCCCAAAGTACTGGGATTACAGGCGTGAGCCATCATGCCCAGGTGATGCTGTCTTACCTAAGAGAAGTTGAGAGAAATCTTGAGGCAAAAGTCCACTAAGTGAAAGTTACAGGGTGGGGCAGCAGTAAGGTGGAGGAAAAACAGTATCATAGAGCCCATGCTCAGAAACGACTATCTTAGAATAAAATAGTATTAACCCTATGTCATATTTCATGGCCAATCGCAATTAAATTGCTATTCAGGAAATCTAGAATTTTTTTTTTGTTTGTTTGAGAAGGAGTCTTGCCCTGTCGCCCAGGCTGGAGTGCAGTGGTGCGATCTCGGCTCACTGCAAGCTCTGCCTCCCAGGTTCACGCCACTCTCTTGCCTCAGCCCCCAGAGTAGCTGGGACTACAGGCGCCCGCCACCACCCCCAGGTAATTTTTGTACTTTCAGTAGAAACAGGGTTTCACCATGTTGGCCAGGCTGGTCTCAAACTCCTGACCTCAGGTGATCCTCCTGCCTTGGCCTCCCCAAGTGCTGGGATTCCAGGCGTGAGCCACCACACCCGACTGACATATTTTCATATGGGTGTATTACCAGTCTCTATCAGTCAGGGTCCCAGAAGGAAAAAATTCATCCCAGAAGATTCGAATAGAGATTTTCATGAAGGAATTCTTCACAGAGCTGTACGCAGAGTTAAGGAGCAAACAACATGGCAAGGCAGGGCCGGGCGTGGTGGCTCAAGCCTGTAATCCCAGCACTTTGGGAGGCCGAGACGGGCGGATCACGAGGTCAGGAGATCGAGACCATCCTGGCTAACACGGTGAAACCCCGTCTCTACTAAAAACTACAAAAAAAAACTAGCCGGGCGAGGTGGTGGCACCTGTAGTCCCAGCTACCCGGGAGGCTGAGGCAGGAGAATGGCGTGAACCCGGGAGGCGGAGCTTGCAGTGAGCTGAGATCCAGCCACAGCACTCCAACCTGGGTGACAGAGCAAGACTCCGTCTCAAAAAAAAAAAAAAAAAAAACAAACATGGCAAGGCATCCGAAGACTAGCAATGAGAAGAAGACAGAACCACCCCTAGGGATGATGAGACAAGGAGCAGGAGTTTCCTTTGGAGCCCAGTGTAAGCAGAGACACAGGAGGGCAGGATGAAGGTACAGCCTGAAAGGACACTGCCATGGTCCAGGCAAAGGGTCAAAGCAGGAATTGACAATGATGTATCCCCTTTAAAAAAAAAAAATGAGTTTCCCTCTGTCACACAGGCTGGAGTGCAGTGGCACAATCTTGGCTCACTGCAACCTCCACCTCCCAGATTCAAGCGATTCTCCTGCCTCAACCTCCTGAGTAGCTGGGATTACAGGCGTGTGCCACCAAGCCTGTAATTAGCTAGGTGTAGACACATGTGCCTATAGTCCCAACTACTCGGGAGGCTGGGGTGGGAGGGTCGCTTGAAACCCAGGAGATGGAGTTGTGGTGAACTGAGATCCTGCCATTGCACTCCAGCCTGGGCAACAGGGTGGAGTTTTTTTTGAGATCCTGTCTCAAAAAAAAAAAAAAAAAAAAAAAAAAAGCAAAAACAGAAACTATTAGAGATACATCTTTGGCCGGCACGGTGGCTCAAGTCTGTAATCCCAGCACTTTGGGAGGGCAACGCGCGCGGGTCACGAGGTCAGGAGATTGAGACCATTCTGGTTAACACGGTGAAACCCCGTCTCTACTAAAAATACAAAAAAATTAGCCGGGCGTGGTGGCGGGCGCCTGTAGTCCCAGCTACTCCGGAGGCTGAGGCAGGAGAATGGCGTGAACCCGGGAGGCAGAGCCTGCAGTGAGCCAAGATTGTGCCACTGCACTCCAGAAAGGGCGAAGAGCAAAACTCTGTCTCAAAAAAAACAAAAAAAATTGTCCTTGCTCAAATGCTCATAACTAATTTAAAAAAAAAAAAGACTGAACACTCAAGGCCACAGGTTTTTTTGTTTTGAGACGGAGTCTCACTCTGTCGCCCAGGCTGGAGTGCAGTGGCCGGATCTCAGCTCACTGCAAGCTCCGCCTCCCGGGTTTACGCCATTCTCCTGCCTCAGCCTCCCGAGTAGCTGGGATTACAGCTGGGACTACAGGCGCCCGCCACCTCGCCCAGCTAGTTTTTTGTATTTTTTTAGTAGAGACGGGGTTTCACCGTGTTAGCCAGGATGGTCTCGATCTCCTGACCTCGTGATCCGCCCGTCTTGGCCTCCCAAAGTGCTGGGATTACAGGCTTGAGCCACCCACCGCGCCCGGCCAAGGCCACAGGTTTTTAAACCTACTACTCCCTCACAGAGCCTCAGTACTAGAAACCCAGCAACAGTATCTGGCACTTACTAAGCACTCAGCAAGGGGCACCTGCGAAGTCGTTAATAACCAACATCTTGTTTAGTCTTGTTGACCTCCCGCTGAACCGCCTCTCCTGGGAGGTGGGGGATGTGCTTAGGGTTACCCCATGTAAGTGGTGGGGTGGGTATTTGAAGGGAGGGTCCAGATTCCAGGATAGGCATTCGACAAGTTATCTGACTAGATAAAACAGCCAATTCAAACTGCAGACATCTTTAATCGGTTAGTATTAAATAAACGTATCTGCTATGCTTATGTTTTTGTTTCAGAAATTTTCAAATAATTATCAGCAATATGACTTATAAACAAAAAAAAAACCGGCCGAGGCGGGGGGATCACTTGAGGTCAGGAGTTTGAGACCAGCCTGGCCAACATGGCGAAACTCTGCCTCTACCAAAAAAATAAAAAATAAATACATAAATAAAAGTACCTGGGGGTGGTGGTGTGTGCCTGTAATCCCAGGTACTTGGGAGGCTGAGGCATGAGAATTGCTTGAACCCGGGAGGCAGAGGTTGCAGGAGCAGAGATAGCGCCATTGCACTTCAGCCTGGGCAACAGAGTGAGACCCTGTCTCAAAAAGAAAAGAAAAAAAAAAAAAAGAAAAGAAAAGAAAAGAAAAAAAATTGGGCTGGGCACGGTGGCTCACGCCTGTAATCCCAACACTCTGGGAGACCCAGGCGGGTGGATCACCTGAGGTCAGGAGTTCGAGACCAGCCTGGCCAACATGGTGAAACCCCATCTCTACTAAAAAATACAAAAATTAGCCTGGCACGGTGGTGCATGCCTGTAATTCCAGCTACTAGGGAGGCTGAGGCAGGAGGATCGCTTGAACCTGGGAGTTGGAGGTTGCAGTGAGCCGCAATCGTGCCACTGCTCTCCAGCCTGGGCAACAGAATGAGACTCCCTCTCCAAAAAAAAAAAAAAAAAAACCTTGAATAGCCTACATACTCTTAAATAAGTGAAAGTTATAATTTTTAGTTATTATATAAACAGAATTATAAGGCATTAATAATATTCCTTCACACTTCCAAGACAAATCCGACAGATGGGCATCTTACAAAAATCAGTTGTCTAATTATCCTTCTTGTATCTGAATTGCAAAAACCAAAATCTGTCCTAATGACAAATTTGAAGAATATCAACCAAGTTAACGGTGATGCCAGAACTTGCCTTGGACTTTACTGGAATATGTACCAGTTGCACTGAGTTTTATTAAACTGGTAGTAATTCTTTCTTGCTAACACTAACCTATACAAGCAACGCTGAGACGCGCGATTTTGCTTGGGTTACACTGAGATTCTTGTTTCTATGGGAGAAAAAAACAGCATAAGACAAGTCTTGTCTTCCTCCAGGGCCTGTAACCACCACGGACAGTCATGAAAAGCCATGCCTGGAGTCACAGGGGGCCAGTTCTGCTACATCCCATACCTAACGCGTTAAGCAAAGAAGAGTTTGTCAATGACCACACGACGTTAAAAAAGAAAAGAAAAGAAAAGAAAAAAGTCTCCCTTACAGCCGGCTTCTCCCTGCCAGCATCTCGAAAACTTTCTCCACGGAATAGGCGAAAACAACCATTTTAAGAATCCTAACAGTGGCAGAAGTGTAAGTCGAAAAACCCCGCTCGAAAATAAGTTTAGAAGCCGGGCGCGGTGTCACCCCCGCGCTTTTGGAGGCTGAGAGGCAGGAGAATCACTTGAACGCAGCAATTCGAGACCAGCCTGGACAACACAGAGAGACCCCATTTCTACAAAAAGTTTTAAAGATTAGCCAGGCGTGGTGGCACACGCCTGTAATCCCAGCATTTTTGGGAGGCTGGGATGGGAGGATCGCTTGAACCCAGGAGTTCGAGACCGGCCTGGGCAACACAGCGAGAACACGTCTATGAAAAAAAAAAAAATATTTTTCTAAAGAAAAGTTTGGGGGCACCAAAGAGGCCCGCACAATCAAGCATGCATCATATATCGACTTGACCGCCGCGTTCCCAACAGAGCTCTCAAGGGGAATTGAGAGGTTCATGCAAAAAAACAAGAAAGGGTCCCTTTTTGGAAAAATGGTCAAAATCTCCAAGAGCGCTTCCTCTACGAGCGCTCCCGAGGAGGGTGGCGGGCAGCGGGCGGCGTCCGGGAAGAAAGCCGGAGGGTGGAGTTCACTTTTCCCTCCGGCGGGCGAGAGGCAAGGCCCTCCTCCATCCAGAGCCGGAACCAGGCACGCGCCGCCCGGGAAGTCAGGGTCCAGTGGGGGCGCCAGCCCGCGGCCCCCGCCCCAGGATACAGGCCCAGGCCCACCGCCTACGCGAGCCCGCGGCGGACACCGGCCTGTCTGGGCCCCAGTCCCGGCCAAACCCCCGCCCGCGCCCGACCCCGCCGTCCCCAGTCCGGCCCCGGCCGCGCACTCACCCGTCTCCCACCACCACACACTTGATGGCCTGCATCTGGGCCGCTCGCTGGGCCGCGGCGGCGGCGGCAGGGCGCTGAGATAGGAAGCGGCGGGCCCGGGGCGCGGCGGACGAGCGCGCGGCTTAAGGACGAGGGGGCGCTCGGTGCCGGGGCCGCTGTCCACGCCGCCTCGCCCTCCGCGGACTGGAAGCTCAAGCCGGGCAGCGGCCACCACCCAAAGCTGAGGAAAACTGCAGAGAAACAGGAAATGGCCGCTCCACTCACATCCGGCCTCCCCTCCCCCGCGCCGGCGTCGCCGCTCCCAGGTTCCGGGCGGGGCCGCTCCCGCCCGCGCCGCTCCCGGGGTTTCTCTGGACTTCGGGAATGCTCGGAAGCGCTCGGGACCGCTCGGCTCCGACCGCGGGGCGCGGCGGCCGCCATCTTGGCGAGCTAAGGGGGCCTGGGCGTGGCCGGACCTGCAGGTGCCTTCCCTGGGGTTCAGGGTTTGGGCTTTAAGAGGAACTATCAGCCGGGCGCGGTGGCTCACGCCTGTGATCCCAGCACTTTGGGAGGCCGAGGCGGGCGGATTACCTGAGGTCAAGAGTTCAAGACCAGCCTGGTCAACATGGTGAAGCCCCCGTCTCTAATAAAAATACAAAAAATTAACGGGGCGTGGTGGCAGGCACCTGTAATCCCAGCTACTCAGGAGCCTAAGGCAGGAGAATCACTTGAACCCGGAAGGCGGAGGTTGCAGTGGGCCCAGATCGCGCCATTGCACTCCAGCCTGGGCGACAAGAGCGAAACTCCGTCTCAAAAAAAAAAAAAAAAAAAAATCAACAGGAACCTGTCAGGGCCTGGTGACTCACGCCTGTAATCCCAGCACTTTGGGAGGCCGAGGAGGGCGGATCACAAGGTCAAGAGATTGAGACCATCCTGGCCAACATGGTGAAACCCCGTCTGTACTAAAAATACAAAAATTAGCCGGGCGTGGAGGCGGGCGCCTGTAGTCCCAGCTACTCAGGAAGCTGAGGCAGGAGAATCGCTTGAACCTGGGAGGCGGTGGTTGCAGTGAGCTGAGAGGGCGACACTGCACTCCAGCCTGGAGTCAGAGCGAGACTCCGTCTCAAAAAAATAAAAGGAACCTGTGGTGGCTGGGCGCAGTGGTTCACCTCTCGCCTGTAATCTCAGCACTTTGGTTGGGAGGCCAAGGCAGGTAGATCACAAGGTCAGGAGTTCGAGACCAGTCTCATCAACATGGTGAAACCCCATCTCTACTAAAAAAATACAAAATGGTGGCTCACGCCTGTAATCCCAGCACTTTGGAAAGCTGAGACAGGCAGATCACGAGGTCAGGAGTTCAAGACCAGCCTGGCCAATATGGTGAAACCCCATCTCTACTAAAAGTACAAAAAAAAAGTATCTGGCATGGTGGCGTGTGCCTGTAATCCCAGCTTCTCGGGAGGCTGAGGCAGGAGAATTGCTTGAACCGGGACCCAGGAGGTAGAGGTTGCAGCAAGCTGATATCGTGCCACCACACTCCAGCCTCCTGGGCTACCGACCGAGACTCCGTCTCAAAAAATAAATAAATAAAAAATACAAAAATTAGCCAGATGTGGTGGCGGGCGCCTTTAATCCTAGCTACTCGGGAGGCTGAGACAGGAGAATCGCTTGAACCCAGAAGGCAGAGGTTGCAGTGAGCCGAGATCGCACCACTACACTCCAGCCTGGGAAACAGTGAGATTCCGTCTTAAGAAAAAAAAAAAAAAGAGGGACTGTGGTTGCAGAAGCCACGCTCCCTGTCACTAACTCCTGATCGAGGCCATCGGAGTGCATTGATTTCCACCCCCTGTTTCTTTATCTTCATGTAATAACTATGTGCAATGACATTAGGTCCTTTTAGAAAATTCAGAATCTAAAACTATAAGGATGAATAAAATCATACACTGTACGCTTATTCAGCAATAACCATGTCCATTCAGTCAAAAAAATGTGTTGCCGGCCGGGCATGGTGGCTCACACCTGTAATCCCAGCACTTTTTGAGGCAAAGCTGGGCGGATCACGTGAGGTCAGGAGTTCGAGATCAGCCTGGCCAACGTGGTGAATCCCCGTTTCTACTAAAAATACAAAAAATTAGCCGGGCATGGCCGCGGATGCCTGTAATCCCAGCTACTCGGAGGGTGAGGAATGAGAATCGCTTGAACCCGGGAGGTGGAGGTGGCATTGAGCCGAAATCTCACCACTGCTCTCCAGCCTGGGCGACCAGCAAGACTTCTTCTCAAAAAAAACAAAAAAAGTGTTCCATGTTCTCCTGGGTCACACATGCATTTTCTGTTACTTGTTTTTAATGTATTTAGTGCTATGCCTCGTACTTTGTACCAAGTTCAGGAGATAATGGCCATTAGATGGTGAAAGTGCAAATATTTTGGCATATTTCCTCTTAGTTATCTTTTGATATGCATAATGAACGTTTTGTAAGCAAAATTAAGAAGTCATACATAGTTGGTGTAACTTTTTTTTTTTTAATAAAATAGAGGCAGGATCGCACTATGTCGCCCAGTCTGGTCCTGAACTCCTGGGCTCTAGCTATGCTCCCACCTTGGCCTCCCAAGTCGCTGGGACTACAGGCAGGTGCCACCACACCTGGCTAATTTTTCTATTTTTGGTAGAAATGGAGTTTCCCCATGCTGCCCAGTCTGCTGTTGGAACTTTTTTTTTTCGTGCCACTGCACTCCGCACTCCAGCCTGGGCAACAGAGCAAGACTCCATCTCCAAAAATAAAAATAAAATAAATATGCCAGACTCCAAAATCACAGCACTTTGGAAGGCTGAGGTGGGAGGATTGCTTGAAGCCGGGAATTCAATACCAGGTTGGGCAACACAGCAAGACCCCCATCTCTAAAAAAAATTAGCCAGGTGTGGTAGCGTACCCCTATTGTCCCAGCTACTTGGGAGGCCAAAGCAGGAGGATCTCCTGAGCCCAGAAGGTCGAGGCTGCAGTGAGTTGTGATCAAGCTACTGCATTCCAGCCTGGGTGACAGGGAGACCCTGTCTCAAAAAAAATTAATGAAATTAATGTACAACCCACATATGAAAACCAGTTAATTTAAAACTGAGTGAGAACAGTTGTCCAACTTTAGGCTTCAGTATCTGCTTGGAATGTTCCCCATGGCAACAAATGATCCAAAAAGTTAATTTTTTTTAAATTGTGGGTTTTCTTGAGACAGGGTCTGCCTTCGTCACCCAGGCTGGAGAGTAGTGGTATAATCACAGCTCACTGCAACCTCTGTCTCCTGGGCTCAGTGATCCTCCCGAGTAGCTGGGACCACAGGTGCACCTCACCACACAAGGATAATTTTTGTATGTAATTTTGTATATTTTTTGCTATGTTGCCCAGTCCGGTCTTCAACTCCTGAACTCAAGTGATGTGCTGGCCTCAGCCTCCCAAACTGCTGAGATTATAGGCGTGAGCCATTATGTGCAGCTTAAATTAAAATTAATAAATGTGGCGGGCGTGGTGGCTCACACCTGTAATCCCAGCACTTTGGGAGGCCGAGGCGGGTGCATCACTTGGGGTCAGGAGTTCAAGACCAGCCTGGCCAACATAGTGAAACTCCATCTCTACTAAAAATACAAAATTTAGCTGGGCCTGATGGTGGGCGCCTGTAATCTCAGCTACTCAGGAGGCTGAGGCAGGAGAATTGCTAGAACCAGGGAGGTGGAGGTTGCAGTGAGCCAAGATCGTGACATCCAGCTTGGGCGACAAGAGCAAAACTCCATCTCAAAAAAATAATAATAATAAACGCAAATAATACTCTATTAGACCATGTGTATTTCTTTTCTTCTTCTTTTATTATTATTATTATTTTTTGAGATGGAGGCTCACTATGTCACCCAAGCTGGAGTGGAGTGGCACGATCTCAGCTCACTGCAACTCCCAAGTAGCTGGGATTACAGGTGTGCACCACCACACCCAGGTAACTTTTGTGTTTTTAGTAGAGACGGGGGTTTCATCATGTTGGCCAGGCTGGTCTTGAACCCCTGACCTCAAGTGATCTGCCAACCTTGGGCCTCCCAAAGTGTTGGGATTGCAAGCGTGAGCCATCGCCTCCGGCAACTATGTGTGTTTCTAAATGTTTTATATATTTATTTTTTGAGCGCCTATTATGGGTGCAATTGTACACCCTGCCTAGGTCCTCCATTCAAGGCCATTCATTCATTCCACTCCCCTGGCTGGCTAGATGTTAGAATGTGAAATGAATGAAAAAGATCCCTGCTATTCTGCATTCTAAAGCCTGCATTCTAGTGGGGCAGACACTCAATGGGCAATTAACATATAGTATTCATTTCCAGATTAAGATTACAGATTGGATTGTAAGTGTCTCATTTTACTTCTACCCAACATCCCACTAGAACTCCAGAAAGGGGACTTCTGGAATAAAAGGCAGAAACCTAGAACAGAGGGAATAAGAAAGAAGGAATGTGTGGACAGAATGGTTGTAACTGACTTAGCCACCTATACTGGCAGTGGGAAGGGCAGGTCAACAGTAGACCTAGGCTGGGCCCAGTGGCTCGTGCCTGTTATCCCAGCACCTTGGGAGGCCAAGGCGAGCGGATCATCTGAAGTCAGGAGTTTGAGACCAGCGTGGTCAACATGGTGAAACCCCATCTTTACTAAAAATACAAGAATTAGCTGGGTGTGGTGGCAGGCGTCTGTAATCCCAGCTACTTGGGAGGCTGAGGCAGGAGAATCGCTTGAACCCAGGAGGCGGAGGTTGCAGTGAGCTGAGATCGCACCATTGCACTACAGCCTGGGCGACAAGAGCGAAACTCCGTCTCAAAAAAAAAAACCAGATCTACATGAAAGAATCATTTAAGGGCTGGGATTGATGGCACCCTGGCCTTAGGGAACTAGGAGTAAGGGGAGAGTAGGATAAGGAAGACGGGATGAAAGCTGAAAAGCAGCAAGAGACCTGCATGGCCGCCTGTTATGCACTCTGCAAGGGGACCACCCTACCCTTCACCTACAAAAGACGTAATTCCACTCTAGAGAGAGTGAAACACAGGGTATTTGGCCTTAGGACCAGGCATAGGGCCTGGAAAACAAAACATAAAAACAGAGATTTAGTAGGCTGAATCTTGAGCCTCCCCAATCCCTTCCTTCGTGGTTCCATGCTGACAGTTTTCCTCTGGGGAGGAGGGAGGAGGGTGGAGGGTAGAATCTGTCCAGGGCAGGAGGTAAAAAAACAAACAGATATCAACATGGGGCCAGGCGCCATGGCTCACATCTGTAATCTCAGCAGTTTGGGAGACTGAGGTAGGAGGATTGCTTGAGTCCAGGCATTTGAAACCAGCCTGGGCAACATAGCAAGACCCCATCTCTGGAAAAAAAATATAGTTTTTAATTTATATAAATATATATTATTTATAAATATATATATTGTTATATATTAAAATATGTATTACTTTGTAAATATATATTACTATATATATTTATAAATATGTTATATAAAATATATTTTGAGCTGGAGTCTCACTCTGTCACCCAGGATGGAGTGCAGTTGTGTGTTCTCGGCACGCTGCAACTTCCACCTCCCGGGATCAAGCTATTCTCCTGCCTCAGCCTCCTGAGTAGCTGGGATTACAGGTACCCGCCATCATGCCTGGCTAATTTTTATATTTTTAGTAGAGACAGGTTTTCACCAAGTTGGCCAGGCTAGTCTCATACTCCAAACCTTAGGTGATCCACTGGCCTTGGTCTCCCAAAGTGCTGGGATTACAGGCATGAACTACTGTACTCGGCCTATATTATATTTATATGTAATATGTATTTATATATATTTTTAGGTAGAGACAGATCTTATATATATTTAGACCCATATATATATATATATATATATTTTTTTTTTTTTTTTTTTGAGACAGAGTCTCACTCTGTCACCCAGGCTGGAGTGCAGTGGCATAATCTCGGCTCACTGCAACCACCACCTCCCAAGTTCAAGTGGTTCTCCTGGCTCAGCCTCCTGAGTAGCTGGGACTACAGGCACGCACCACCATACCTGGCTAATTTTTGTATTTTTCAGCAGAGACGGGGTTTCAGCATATTGGCCAAGCTAGTCTGGAACCACAGACCTTGTGATTCGCCTGCTTCGGCCTCCCAAAGTGCTGAGATTACAGGCGTGAGATTACGTCCTTTGAGGTTGGAGGATCACCTGAGGTCGGGAGTTCCAGACCAGCCTGACCAACATAGAGAAATCCTGTCTCTACTAAAAATACAAAATTAGGCTGGGTGTGGTGGCTCACGCCTATAATCCTAGCACTTTGGGAGGCCAAGACAGGCTGAGCACAAGGTCAGGAGTTCGAGACCAGCCTGACCGACATGGCGAAACCCAGTTTCTACTAAAAATACAAAAATTAGCTGGGCGTGGTGGCACGTGCCTGTAAACCCAGCTACTCAGAAGGCTGAGGCAGGAGAATTCCTTGAACCTGGGAGGCAGAGGTTGTGGTGAGCTGAGATCGCGCCATTGCATTCCAGCCTGGGCAACAAGAGTGAAACTCTGTCTCAAAAAAAAAAAAGAAAAGAAAAGAAAAAACCAGGAGATCCAACCGGCTTTAATAACACCCATCCTATAGGCCGAGTGTGGTGGCTCACACTTTAATCTCAGCACTTTGGGAGGCCGAAGTGGGTGGATCACCTGAGGTCAGGTGTTTGAGGCCAGCCTGGCCAACATGGTGAAACCCCGTCTCTACTAAAAATACAAAACTTAGCCGGGCATGGTGGCACATGCCTGTAATCCCAGCTACTCTGGAGATTGAGGCAGGAGAATTGCTTGAATCAGGGAGGCAGAGCTTGTAGTAAGCCGAGAATGCGCCATCGCACTCCAGCCTGGGCAACAAGAGTGAGACTCCATCTCAAATAATAATAATCATAATAATTAGCTGGGCATGGTGGTGTGCGCCTGTAATCCCATCTTTTCAAGAGGCTGAGGCACGACAAGAATCACTTGAACCTGGGAGGCAGAGGTTGCAGTGAGCCTAAAGAGTGCCACTGCACTCCAACCTGGGCAATAGATGAGACTCAGTCTCAAAAAAAAAAAAAAAAAAAAAAAAATGCACCCTGTAACAGAAAAAGAAAGAACAAAGAACAAGCAAAGGAGGAAAACAATCACGAAAATATTGAAAGGAAATTTCCCAGACCCGAATGACAACAGTTAACAAATGGAAAGTCCGACCCAGTGACTGAAATGGTCCCAACCTAGAGTACATCATTGAGAAACTTGAGAACAATGGCAACAGATAAGATCCTATAAGCTTCCAGAGAGAAAACACATGGCTTAAGGAAACAGGAAATAGAATGGTTTGGGGTTTCCCAGCAGTTACAAGGGTGGGGCAATGCCTTCAGAAAAATTCTAAAGGAAAAAAGTTTTCACACAAGAATTCTGCTCATAGTCAAACTATTGATCAAGTAGGCGGATAAAATAAGAACATTTTCAGGCAAGTTCTCAAAAAAGTTTTGCCTCCCACACACCACATCCCAGAAAGCTGCTGGAACATATGTTGCTTCAGTAGAAGGAAATAAACCAAAAGAAAGAAGCTACAAGAGGCAGAAATGGGAGATACCACAAAGCCGAAGACAGAAGGGGCCTCCCAGGTCATGCGGACCATTGTATGACCAGCCCGTATCGGAGTAGGGAGACTGTGTGGCCATAAACCCGCACAGGGTCTATAACTGAGTCAATTTCCACTAGTGTGAACAGCCAGGAATAGTTACAAGACAAACCACTTTTGTTAACTGGCTCCCCTGTGATGACAATGCCTGGAGGTGATAATGACGAGAAGTGTATTCTTGGTGCCTATACCTCTCCTTTGTCTTGATTTTGTTTCTGTTTTGAGACAGAATCTTGCTCTGTTGCCCAGACTAGAGTACTGTGGTGCAATCTCTGCTCAGTGCAACCCCTGCCTCCTGGGCTTATACGATTCTCCTGCCTCAGCCTCCCAAGCAGCTGGGATTACAGGCACCTGCCACCACATCCAGCTAATTTTTGTAATTTTAGTAGAGGTGGGGTTTCACCATGTTGGCCAGGCTGGTCTTGAACTCCTGACCTAATGATCCGCCTACCTGAGCCTCCTAAAGTGCTTGGATTACAGGCGTGAGCCACCGTACCTGGCCAATTTTTGTGTTTTTAGTAGAGACTGGGTTTACGCCACATTTGCCAGGCTGGTCTCAAACTCTTGACCTCAGGTGATCTGCCCACCTTAGCCTCCCAAACTGCTGGGAATACAGGTGTGAGCCACCGCGCCTGGCCCTAGCATTTTATTATACAATTTTTTTTTTTTTTGAGATGGAGTCTCCTTGTTGCTCAGGCTGAGGTGCAGTGGAGAGATCACTGCTCACTGCAACCTCCGCCTCCTGGGGTCAAGCAATTCTCCTGCCTCAGCCTCCTGAGTAACTGGGATTACAGGTGTGCACCACTACACCCAGCTAATTTTCTTTTCTTTTCTTTTCTTTTCTTTTCGTTTTTTTTTTTTTTTGTTTTTTTTTTTTCTGAGACGGAGTCTTGCTCTGCCGCCCAGGCTGGAGTGCAGTGGCCGGATCTCAGCTCACTGCAAGCTCCGCCTCCCGGGTTTTACGCCATTCTCCTGCCTCAGCCTCCCGAGTAGCTGGGACTACAGGCGCCCGCCTCGACGCCCGGCTAGTTTTTTGTATTTTTTTTAGTAGAGACGGGGTTTCACCGTATTAGCCAGGATGGTCTCGATCTCCTGACCTCATGATCCGCCCGTCTCGGCCTCCCAAAGTGCTGGGATTACAGGCTTGAGCCACCGCGCCCGGCCTCTTTTCTTTTCTTTTTTTTTTTGAGACAGAGTTTCTCTCTGTTGCCCAGGCTGGAGGGCAGTGGCGCAGTCTCGGCTCACTGCAAGCTCTGCCTCCCAAGTTGCTGCCATTCTCCTGCCTCAGCTTCCCGAGTAGCTGGGACTACAGGCGCCTGCCACCAAGCCCTGCTAATTTTTTTTTTTTTTTTTTTGTATTTTTTAGTAGAGTCGGGGTTTCACCGTGTTAGCCAGGATGGTCTCCATCTCCTGACCTCATGATCCACACGCCTTGTCCTCCCAAAGTGCTGGAATTACAGGCGTGAGGCACCGCGCCTGGCCTTTTCTTTCTTTCTTTTTTTTTTTTTAGAGATGGAGTCTTGCTCTGTCGCCCAGGCTGGAGTGCAGTGGTGCGATATCAGCTCACTGCAACCTCTGCCTCCCGGGTTCAAGCCTCAGTCTCTTGGGTAGCTGGGATTACAGGCACAGGTCACAATGCCTGGCTAATTTTTGTATTTTTAGTAGCAACGGGATTTCACCATGTCAGCCAGGCTGCTCTCGAACTTCTGATCTCAAGTGATCCACCCGCCTCGCCCTTTCAAAGTGCTGGGTTTACAAGCATGAGTCACTGTATCCGGCCTACAAATTTTCAAATACACAGAAAAGTTGAAAGAAATATACAGTGAACAGCCGTATGTCAACCTAAATTCTGCAAAGAACATTTTATTACACTTGTTTTACCACGTATCTATCCGTTTATCCATTCAACAATTCACCTCATTTTAAAATTCAATTCAAAAGAAGTTACAGAGCTGGGCGCGGTGACTCACGCCTGTAATCCCAGCACTTTGGGAGGCCGAGGCAGGTGGATCACGAGGTCAGGAAAGACCACGGTGAAACCCCGTCTCTACTAAAAATACAGAAACTTAGCCGGGCGCGGTGATGGGCGCTTGTAGTCCCAGCTACTCAGGAGGCTGAGGCAGGAGAATGGTGTGAACCCGGGAGGTGGAGCTTGCAGTGAACCAAGATCGCGCCACGGCCCTCCAGTCTGGGCGACAGAGCGAGACTCCGTCTCAAAACAAAAAAACAAAATCAAAAATAAACAAAAAATAAACGATGTTACAGAAATGAGTGCATTTTACCCTTCAACACTTCAGAGCTGAGATCGCACCATGGCACTCCAGCCTGGGCGACAGAGCGAGACTCCGTCTCAAAACGAAACAAAACAAAACCAAAAAAAAAACAACAAAAAACTAAAGAAGTTACAGAAATCAGTGCATTTTACCCTTCAACACTCAGACTGCATTTTGTTTTTCAGAAACTGATGTTTATTTTACGTCAATCTTTTTTTTTTTTTTTTTTTGAGACAGAGTCTCGCTCTGTCACCCAGGCTGGAGTGCAGTGGCATGATCTCGGCTCACTGCAAGCTCCGCCTCCCAGGTTCACGCCATTCTCCTGGCTCAGCCTCCCGAGTAGCTGGGACTACAGGCGTCCGCCACCAAGCCCGGCTAATTTTTTGTATTTTTACTAGAGACAGGGTTTCACCATGTTAGCCAGGATGGTCTCGATCTCCTGACCTTGTGATCCGCCCACCTTGGCCTCCCAAAGTGCTGGATTATAGGCGTGAGCCACCGCGCCCGGCCTATTTTACGTCAATCTTATTTCCACCTTGCTTAAGAGCCCATGCAAGATCAACTTAAGGCCATTCAGTGGTTGCTGCTACCCATTCAGTGGCCTGAGCAGTGGGAGCTGCAGACCAGTCTTCCGTGGCAGGCTGACTGCTCCAGTCTTCAGTAGGGAACTGCGGATAGGCACAGAGGGCACCTGCACACCATCAGACCAGTTGCAACCTCAGGCTGAGTAGCAGTGAATTTAGGAGCTAGAGCAGTCCATTCACCCTGAAATTCCTCTTTGGTCACAGCCTTTTCAGCAGCAGACAACTTTTTATTTTTTTTTTTTAATTTTTATTTTTTTGAGATAGAGTCTCGCTCTGTCGCCCAGGCTGGAGTGCAGTGGCGCGATCTCAGCTCACTGCAACCTCCGCTTCCTGGGTTCAAGAGATCCTCCTGCCTCAGCCTTCCATGTAGCTGGGAGTACAGACATGCACCACCATACTTGGCTAATTTTATTTTGTATTTTTAATAGAGACGGGTTTTTACCATGTTGGCCAGGCTGGTCTCAAACTCCTGAGCTCATGATCCACCCACCTTGGTCTCCCAAAGTGCTGAGATCACAGGCGTGAGCCACGGCTCCTGGCCCAATCTGTTCTTTTTCAACCTCTTCAGGATCTCTATAGAAATAGAGATCACTGGCCGGGCGCGGTGGCTCAAGCCTGTAATCCCAGCACTTTGGGAGGCCGAGACGGGTGGATCACGAGGTCAGGAGATCGAGACCATCCTGGCTAACACGGTGAAACCCCGTCTCTACTAAAAAATACAAAAAAATACAAAAAAAAAAAAAAAACTAGCCAGGCATGGTGGCGGGCGCCTGTAGTCCCAGCTACTCGGGAGGCTGAGGCAGGAGAATGGCGTGAACCCGGGAGGCGGAGCTTGCAGTGAGCTGAAGTGAGCTGAGATCCGGCCACTGCACTCCAGCCCGGGCGGCAGAGCGAGACTCCATCTCAAAAAAAAAAAAAAAAAAAAAAGAAAGAAATAGAGATCACTGGCTGGGCACGGTGGCTCATGCCTGTAATCCCAGCACTTTGGGAGGCCGAGGCGGGCAGATCACGAGGTCAGGAGATCGAGAGCATCCTGGCTAACACGGTGAAACCCCGTCTCTACTAAAAAATACAAAAAACTAGCCGGGCGAGGTGGCGGGCGCCTGTAGTCTATCCCCTCTGTGGGGAGCATGGAAAGGCCAGAATGCATATTATTAATTAACTTTCCATTTTATTTTATTTTTTACTTTTTTTAGATGGTGTCTCGCTCTGTCGCCCAGGCTGGAGTGCAGTGGTGCGATCTTGGCTCACTGCAAGCTCTGCCTCCCGGGTTCACGCCATTCTACTGCCTCAGCCTCCCGAGTAACTGGGACCGCAGGCGCCCGCCACCATGCCTGACTACTTTCTTGTATTTTTGGTAGAGACGGGGTTTTATCATGTTAGCCAGGATGGTCTGGATCTCCTGACCTCGTGATCCGCCTGCCTTGGCATCCCGAAGTGCTGGGATTACAGGCATGAACCACCGCACCCAGCCAATTAAGGTTCAATATTTGTTGATAGTTCCTTCTCTTCTTTTATTTATTTATTTAGAGACAAGGTCTCACTCTATCACCCAGGCTGGAATGCAGTGGCAAGATCTTGGATCACTGCAGTTAACCTCCGGGCTCAAGTGATGGAGTCCCAAATAGCTGGGACTACAGGTGCGTGCCACCACCCTGGCTAATTATTGTAGTATGTTGATATAATTTATCATCTTTCTTTTTATCTTCTTTTTTTTTTTTTTTTTGGAGTCTCACTCTGTCACCCAGGCTGGATTGCAGTGGTGGAATGATCATAGCTCACTGTAGCCTCAACCTCCAGGGCTCAACAGATCCTCCTGCCTCAGCCTCCTGTGTAGCTGGGAACACAGGCATATGCCGTCACACCCAGCTACCTTTTTTGTAGAGACAGGGCCTTGCTATGTTGCCCAGGGTGGTCTCGAACTCTTGGACTCAAGCGATCCTCTGGCCTTGGCCTTCCAAAAAGTACTGGGATTACAGGTGTGAGCCACTGTGCCCACCCTAATTTGCCATCTTAATGAGAAGAATAAAAACCCCAAGGAAGGTTCTGGATCCCTTCAAATACAAGTGTCTGATGGCCCAAAGAAAAGGACTGTTTTCTCTTAATTATGTAAACCTTGCTGACATTTTGCATTGGAAGCGTGGTATAGTGGAAGGCACACTGGGATAGAAGCCCGAGAACTGCCGACTACTGCTGCCAACCTGGCCCCAGCTTAGTCACCAATGGGCTCTGTGACGTTGCTAAGTCATTAAGCCTTTTTTTTCTCATTACTCATCTGTACAATGAGGAGAATGAACTTTGTGTTCTCCGTTCTACCAGTCCACAGGTCCACTAAGTGCCATAAAGATGTGGAGGAACAAGACAGTACATTTTTTTTTTGAGATTGAGTCTCACTGTGTCACCAGGTGGGAATGCAGGGGTGTGATCTCGGCTCACTACAACCTCTGCCCTCGGGTTCAAGTGACTCTCCTGCCTCAGCCTCCCAAGTAGCTGGGATTACAAGCACACACCACCATGCCCAGCTAATTTTTGTATTTTTAGTAGAGATAGGGTTTCATCATGTTGGCCAGGATGGTGTTGATCTCTTGACCTCGTAATCCACCTGCCTCAGCCTCCTAAACTGCTGGGATTACAGGTGTGAGCCACTGTCCCCGGCCTGATTTTTTTTTTAATTTAATTTTTTTTTTTTTTTTTGAGACGGAGTCTCGCTCTGCCGCCCAGGCTGGAGTGCAGTGGCCGGATCTCAGCTCACTGCAAGCTCCGCCTCCTGGGTTTACGCCATTCTCCTGCCTCAGCCTCCCGAGTAGCTGGGACTACAGGCGCCCGCCACCTCGCCCGGCTAGTTTTTTGTATTTTTTAGTAGAGACGGAGTTTCACCGTGTTAGCCAGGATGGTCTCGATCTCCTGACCTCGTGATCCACCCGTCTCGGCCTCCCAAAGTGCTGGGATTACAGGCTTGAGCCACCGCGCCCAGCCATTTTTTTAAAAAATTAAAGTCATTTAACTTAAATGACCTTAAATGATTGTTTAACAATGTGCACATTGTTAAAACATCAGCTAGTACAGAAGAGCTCATACTTTAGACATTAAAATAAAACTTTATTTTTTGTTTGTTTTGTTTTGTTTTTGAGATGGAGTTTCACTCTTGTTGCCCAGGCTGGAGTACAATGGCACAGTCGTGGCTCCCTGCAACCTCTGCCTCCTGGGGTCAAGTGATTCTCCTGCCTCAGCCTCCCAAGTAACTGAGATTACAGGCATTCTGACCTCAGGTGATCCACCCACCTCATCCTCCTAAAGTGCTGGGATTACAGAAGTAAGCCACTACGCCTGGCATTTTTTTTTTTTTTTTTTTTTTTTTTTGAGATAGAGTTTCACTCTTGTCACCCAGGCTAGAGTGCAATGACCCAATCTTGGCTCCCTGCAACCTCTGCTCCCAGGTTCAAGGGATTCTCGTGTCTCAGCCTCCTGAGTAGCTGGGGTTACAGGTGCCTGTCACCATGCCTGGCTAATTTTTGTATTTTCAGTAGAGACAGGGTTTCACCGTGTTGCCCAGGCTGGTCTTGAACTCCCAACCTCAACTGATCCACCAGTCTCTGCCTCCCAAAGTGCTGGGATTATAGGCGTGAGCCCCTCACCCAGCCTGTTATTTTTTTAATTAAAAGTCATTTAATTTTTTTAATTAAAAGTCATTTAGTTTAAATGTCATTTAAACTAAATGACTTTAAACCATTGCTTTAAACAATTTGTTTAAATAATTGTTTTTTTTTTTTTTTTTTTTGAGGCGGAGTCTCGCTTTGTCGCCCGGACTGGAGTGCAGTGGCCGGATCTCAGCTCACTGCAAGCTCTGCCTCCCGGGTTTACGCCATTCTCCTGCCTCAGCTCCCAAGTAGCTGGGACTACAGGCGCCTGCCACCTCGCCCGCTAGTTTTGTATTTTTAGTAGAGACGGGGTTTCACCGTGTTAGCCAGATGGTCTCGATCTCCTGACCTCGTGATCCGCCCGTCTCGGCCTCCCAAAGTGCTGGGATTACAGGCTTGAGCCACCGTGCCCGCCTAAATAATTGTTTAACATAGTGCACATTTTTAAAACCTCAGCTAGCACAGAAGAACTCACACTAAAGACCTCAAAAAAACTTTGGTTTTTTTTTTTTTTTTTTTTTTGAGACAGAGTCTTCCTCTGTAACCCATGCTGGAGTGCAGTGGCGAAATCATAGCTCACTGCAGCCTTGAACCCCTGGGCTCAACCGATTCTCCCACCTCAGCCTCCCAAATAGCTAGAATGACAGGTGTGCACCACTATGTCTGGCTAATAGTTCTATTTCTATTTTTATTTATTTATTTATTTATTTAAATTTATTTATTTTTTTGAGATGGAGTCTTGCTCTGTTACTCAGGCTGGAGTGCAGTGGTGCGATCTCAGCTCACTGCAAGCTCCGCCTCGGCCTCCGGAGTAGCTGGGACTATAGGCACCCGCCACCACGCCTGGCTAATTTTTTGTATTTTTAGTAGAGACGGGGTTTCACCATGTTAGCCAGGATGGTGTTGATCACCTGACCTCGTGACCCACCCATCTTGGCCTCCCAAATTGCTGGGATTACAGGCGTCAGCCACTGCGTCTGGCCTATTTATTTATTTATTTAATTTATTTTTTTGAAATGAAGTCTCGCTCTGTAGCCCAGGCTGGAGTGCAGTGGCACAATCTTGGCTCACTGCAAGCTCTGCCTCCTGGATTCATGCCATTCTCCTGCCTCAGCCTCCCTAGTAGCTGGGACTACAGGCACCTGCCACCACGCCTAGCTAATTTTTTGTATTTTTAGTAGAAACGAGGTTTCACTGTGTTAGCCAGGATGGTCTCAATCTCCTGACCCTCGTGATCCACCTGCCTCCCTCCTCAAGTGCTGAGATTACAGGTGTGAGCCACCGCACCCAGCCTATTTATTTTTTTAGGTAGAGTTTTACTTTTGTTGCCCAAGCTGGAGTGGAATGGCGCTATCTCAGCTCACTGCAACCTCCGCCTCCCAGGTTCAAGCAATTCTCCTGCCTCAGCCTCCCGAGTAGCTGGGATTATAGGCACGCACCACCATGTTTTGTATTTTTAGTAGAAACGGGGTTTCACCATGTTAGCCAGGCCGGTCTTGAACTCCTGACCTCAAGTGATCCACCCGTCTCAACCTCCCAAAATGCTGGGATTACAGGTGTGAGCCACCATGCCCGGCCAATATTTTTATTTTTTGTAGATACAGGGTCTCACTATATTGCCCAGGCTGTACTCAAATTCCTGGCCTCATTGATCCTCCAGTGTTGGCCTCCCAACGTGCTGGCACTACAGGAGTGAGCCACAGAGATTTGCCAATGATTTGGTAATAAATAAAAAATTTTCCAACAGCCCAACACAGTGGCTTACGCCTGTAATCCCAGCACTTTTGGAGGCCAATTCTGGAGGATCACTTGAGGTCAGAAGTTCAAGACCAGCCTGGGCAACATAGCAGGACCTCATCTCTACCCTAAATTAAAAAATTAGCCGTCTGTAGTGGCATGTGCCTATAGTTCCAGCTACTTGGGAGGAGGAAGGATCACTTGAGCCCAGGACGTTGAGGCTGCAGTGAGCTATGATTGCACTACTGCACTCCAGCCTGGGGGACAGAGTGAGACCCTGTCTCAAAAAAAAAAAAAAAAAAAAGCAGAAAAAAAAAACCTTGCTTATATTCTTATTGCTTGATCAATTGTTTCTTTTCTTCTTCTTTTTCCTCACCCTGTCTTATCAGCTGATTGTCTGATCAATTGTACGTATTATCTCTTGTCTTTCGGCTGTGATACATGAGAATTTAGCTCACTGATACCAGCAGTCCCCCGTTGTGGTATATCTCACTGTTTTAGTTCTCCTCTTGGTTACCACTGAAACTTTAAATAACATGCGATTCCTGTCTTATTAGCCCCGTCCACTATTTCCTGGATCCTTTTATGTAAGATGAGGATAACTCCACAGGTCCAGCTGGGCCAGCAGGGTGTGGGCCTGTGCCATCAGACAGGAAGCAACGCAGAGTTCATCAAGTTTGTGCTCTTAGGCCAGGTGCAGTGGCTCATGCCTGTAATCTCAACACTTTTGGAGGCCTAGGTAGGCGGATCGCCTGAGGTCAGGAGTTCAAGGCCAGCCTAGCCAACATGGTGAAACCCCATCTCTACTAAAAATAAAAAATTAGCTGGGTGTGGTGGTGCATGCCTATAATCCTAGCTACTCAAGAGGCTGAGGCAGGAGAATTGCTTGAACTCAGGAGGCGAAAGATGCAATAAGCCAAGATCACGCCACTGCACCCCAACCTGGGCAACAGAGCAAAACTCTGTCTCAAAAAAAAAAAAAAAAAGAAGAAGAAGAAGAATACTAGGTAGCTCACAGAATCAAAGAAAAAACAAAGGAAAGGTTGAGTAACCAGAACTCAGAAAAGAGAGATATTCAGGGTCACTTGGGGACCCTCAAGGATTTTATTTTGGGTGCACTGACATCACCTTCCTCAGGACCATCTTTTAGGTCTAGGCAAAGCTGAAAGCTGTATTTCTTCTGTATTCCTGTACTTGTTAATACAATACATAATGAATATTTCAGGAAAAATACGACTTTCGTTAATAACAATCTGTTAATAATCTGGCCAGGTACAGTGGCTCATGCCTGTAATCCCAGCACTTTGGGAGGCTGAGGCGGGTGGATCACCTGAGGTTAGGAGTTCAAGAACAGCCTGACCAATATGGTGAAACGCTGTCTCTACTAAAAATACAAAAAATTACCTGGGCGTGGTGGTAGTCTCCTGTAATCCCAGCTACTCAGGAGGCCGAGGCAGAAGAATCGCTTGAACCCGGGAGGTGGAGGTTGCAGTGAGCCAAGATCATGACATTGTACTCCAACCTGGGCAACAAGAGTGAAACTCCGTCTCAAAATAATAATAATAATAATAATAATAGTAATAATAATAATAATCTGCCTAGGGGTCCCTGTGCCAGTCCACCCAGGTTTTCATTCCTGATGACTCAAGAGGAGTCTTGGGTGGTTGTATTTGGTCACCTCCCCACCTGCTGGGGAAAAGAGAAGGACCTAGTGACTCACAGTCCACCAAAACCATATGGAATAGGGTAGAGGAAGTCCCCCCAAGAGAATGGGAAGTTGTGGCTGTACAGGCAGAAACAAGAGATATCCACTGTATTTATGAGTACTAGGTTCAGTGCACTTGACAGAGACCCGCAATGGTAATAGTTTAAACAAAATTAAAGTTTGTTTTTTTCTCGCAGGTAAAAATCCAGAGGTAAGTAATCCAGGCTGGTACATAGGTCTTCTCCATGAAGCCTGGTGCCCCAACCGCTTCCTCATGGGCCAAGATGGAGCTCTAGTCAGTACTTCTAAGTCCCAAGCACAGGATGGAGAAACAGAGATAGAAGAGGACAAAGAGGCTGGGCACGGTGGCTTACGCTTATAATCCCAGCACTTTGGGAGGCCGAGGTGGGAGGATCACAAAGTCAGGAGATGGAGACCATCTTGGCCAACATGGTGAAACCCCATCTCTACTAAAAATGTAAGAAATTAGCCAGGCGTAGTGGTGCATGCCTCTAGTCCCAGCTACTTGGGAGGCTGAGGCAGGGGAATCGCTTGAACCTAGGAGACGGAGACTGCAGTCAGCCGAGATCCCGCCACCACACTCCAGCCTGGCAACAGAGTGAGACTCCATCTCAAAAAAAAAAAAGGGGGGGGGGGACAAAGAGAGAGTGCTAAGCGTTTCTTCCAGATGATTCTAGGAAGCCATTGTACTTCATCTTACATCCCATTGGCCAGACATAGTCACATGACCATTCCAAGCTGCAGTGCAGGCTGGGAAACAGAAGCTCTGCTAAAAATTCTACTACCACTAAAGAAGAGAAGAGTGGGTCTTAGAGGACAATGGTCAGGTCCTGCCATATCCACCATGTACATCTGGTGGATCTTTGTCTTACATCCCATTGGCCAGACATAGTCACATGACCATTCCAAGCTGCAGTGCAGGCTGGGAAACAGAAGCTCTGCTAAAAATTCTACTACCAATAAAGAAGAGTGGGTCTTAGAGGACAATGGTCAGTCCTGCCATATCCACCATGTACATCTGGTGGATCTCACGACTCACATGCATATATCTTCCAATTTATTTTTTTTTTTTTTTTTTTTTTTTTTTTTGAGACGGAGTGCTCTGCCGCCCAGGCTGGAGTGCAGTGGCCGGATCTCAGCTCACTGCAAGCTCGCCTCCCGGTTTACGCCATTCTCCTGCCTCAGCCTCCCGAGTAGCTGGACTACAGGCGACTGCCACCTCGCCCGGCTAATTTTTTTTTTGTATTTTTAGTAGTAGAGACGGGGTTTCACCGTGTTAGCCAGGATGGTCTCGATCCCTGCCTCGTGATCCGCCCGTCTCGGCCTCCCAAAGTGCTGGGATTACAGGCTTGAGCCACCGCGCCCGGCCCAATTAATATTTTTAAATGCTCCTACCCACCATAATTCAATCCTTCTAATGTCACACAAAACCAATAACAAACTCCTCCTCAAAAGAGACAACTAGAGTCACACACAGGGACTGTAATAGCCCCAAGTCCAGGATCTCTAGGAAACATCCTTTTTCTCCAATATTTTGCAATCTGTGGACTAAACAGAAGTCTTTTTTTTTTTTTTTTTTTTTTTTTTAATACAGAGTCTTGCTCTGTCACCCAGGCTGGAGTGCAGTGGCTCAATCTCTGCTCACTGCAACCTCTGCCTCCCAGGTTCAAGCAAGTCTCCTTCCTCAGCCTCCTGAGTAGTTGGGATTACGGGCGTGTGCCACCACACTCAGCTAATTGTTTGTATTTTTAGTAGGTTTTACCATGCTGGCCAGGCTTGTCTTGAGCTTCTGACTGCAGGTAATCCACCCACCCCGACCTCCCAAAGTTCTGGAATTACAGTCTTGAGCCATCACTCCTGGCCCCAAATAGAAGTTTAATCAGCACCTGCTCACCCTGTATATGATAATGAGAAAAGAGACAGAAAATCTTCCTACATTTATCTTTAATTTTCATAATTTTTATTACAGATGGGGTCTTGTCATGTTGCCCAGGCCGGTCTCAAACTCCTGATCTCAAGTACCCCTTCCACCTCAGCCTCCCAAAGTACTGGGACTACAGGTATAAGTGACTGCACCCAGTTTAGAAACATTTTTAAATAATAGTATGACCCGGGCCAGGCATGGTGGCTCACGCCTGTAATCCCAGCACTTTGGGAGGCCGAGGCAGGCGGATCACGAGGTTAGGAGATCAAGACCATCCTGGCTAACATGGTGAAACCCTGTCTCTACTAAAAATACAAAAAAATTGGCCAGGCATGGTGGTGGGTGCCTGTAGTTCCAGCTACTCGGGAGACTGAGGCAGGAGAATGGCATGAACCCAGGAGGTGGAGTTTGCAGTAAGCTGAGATTGCATGACTGCACTCCAGCCTGGGTGACAGGGTGAGACTCTGTTTTCAAATGTATACAAAAATGGACAGAATAGTAGTGAATCTCCATGTGTATGTCATCTGATTTAACAATTATCAGTTTATGGGTAATCTTGGGTCATCTATACCCACTCTCCTACATTGTCATTATTTGGAAGTAAGTTCCACATATCATACAGAACATCTGTAAATATTTCAATATGTATTTCTTTTTTGAGATGGAGTCTCGCTTTGTCGCCAGGCTGGAGTGCAGTGGCGCTATCTCTGCTCACTGCAACCTCCGCCTCCCAGGTTCAGGCGATTCTCCTGCCTCAGCCTCCCGAGTAGCTGGGACTACAGGCACGTGCCACCACATCCAGCTAATTTTTGTATTTTTAGTAGAGACAGGGTTTCACCACGTTGGCCAGGATGGTCTCGATCTCCTGACCTCATGATTTGCCAGCCTTGGCCTCCTAAAGTGCGGGGATTACAGGCATGAGCTACCGCACGTGACTTCAGTATGTATTTCTAAAAGAGAAGCTCTTTTTACAAACTTAACTGTAATTCCATTATTGCACCTAAAAAAAAAAAAATTCCAGGCCAAGCGTGAGCGTGGTGGCTCATGCCTGTAATCCCAGCACTCTGGGAGGCCGAGGTGGGCAGATCACGAGGTCAAGAGATTGAGACCATCCTGGACAAATGGTGAAACCCCGTTTCTATTAAAAATACAAAAATCAGCTGGACGTGGTGGTGGGTGCCTGTAATCCCAGCTACTCGGGAGGCTGAGGCAGGAGAACTGCTTGAACCCAGGAGGCAGAGGTTGCAGTGAGCCAAAATCGTGCCACTGCCCTCCAGCCTGGCAACAGAGCAAGACTTCATTTCAAAAAAAATTAGGCTGGGCACGGTGGCTCAAGCCTGTAATCCCAGCACTTGGGGAGGCCGAGACGGGCAGATCACGAGGTCAGGAGATCGAGACCATCCTGGCTAACACGGTGAAACCCCGTCTCTACTAAAAAATACAAAAAAAAAAAAAACAAAAAAAAAAAACTAGCCGGGCGAGGTGGCAGACGCCTGTAGTCCCAGCTACTTGGGATGCTGAGGCAGGAGAATGGCGTGAACCCGGGAGGCGGAGCTTGCCGTGAGCTGAGATCCGGCCACTGCACTCCAGCTGGGCGACACAGCAAGACTCCGTCTCAAAAAAAAAAAAAAAAAAAAAAATTCCATAAAATCATCAAATTCCGGCCGGGCGCGGTGGCTCAAGCCTGTAATCCCAGCACTTTGGGAGGCCGAGACGGGCGGATCACAGGGTCAGGAGATCGAGACCATCCTGGCTAATACGGTGAAACCCCGTCTCTACTAAAAATACAAAAAACTATCCGGGCGAGGTGGCGGCACCTGTAGTCCCAGCTACTCGGGAGGCTGAGGCAGGAGAATGGCGTGAACCCGGGAGGCGGAGCTTGCAGTGAGTTGAGATCTGGCCACTGCACTCAGCCTGGGTGACAGAGCGAGACTCTGTCTCAAAAAAAAAAAAAAAAAATCCAATTCCAATTTTTGCCAATTCCCGCTCTGTTTTTATTCATAATTGACTTTCTTTTGTTTTGTTTTGAGACAGGATCTTGCTCTGTCACCCAGGCTGGAACGCAAACGCACGATCTCAGCTCACTGCAACCTCTGCCTCCGGGGTTCAAGTGATTCTCCTGCCTTAGCCTCTTGAGTAGATAGGATTACAGGTGCCCCCCACCATGCCCAGCTAATTTTTGTATTTTTAGTAGAGACAGGGTTTCACCATGTTGGCCAGGCTTGTCTCAAACTCCTGACCTCAGGTGACCCACCTACCTTGGCCTCCCAAATTGCTAGGATTACAGGCATGAGCCATCGAGCCCAGCCTAATTTTTTTTTCTTTTTGGTAGAGACGGGGTTTTGCCAGGTAGTCTAGGCTGATCTCAAACTCCTGGGGTCAGTTGATCCTCCCACTTCAGCCTCCCAAAGTGCTGGGATTATAGTTGTGAGCCACTACACCCAGTCTACAGTTAACTTTTTTGAAATAAAATCCATATGATGGACCTGGCAGATACATTTCTCAAGCCTTCCTCTCTTTTTCAAATTACATCTCAAGTCTTTTTCAATTCATGGGTTCCCTTCCACTCTTCCTCTTCCTTTTTTTTTTTTTTTTTGAGACAGTCTCACTCTGTCGCCCAGGCTGGAGTGCAGTGGCGCCATCTCGGCTCACTGCAAGCTCCGCCTCCCGGGTTCACACCATTCTCCTGCCTCAGCCTCCAGAGTAGCTGGGATTACAGGCACCTGGCACCATGCCCAGCTAATTTTTGTATTTTTAGTAGAGACGGGGTTTCACCATGTTGGCCAGGCTGGTCTCGAACTGCTGACCTCGTGATCTGCCCACCTCGGCCTCCTAAAGTGCTGGGATTACAGGCGTGAACCACCGTGCCCAACCAGTCCCAGTATTTTGGTTTTTTTTTTTGTTTTTGAGACGGAGTCTCACTCTGTCGCCCAGGCTGGAGTGCAGTGGCCGGATCTCAGCTCACTGCAAGCTCTGCCTCCTGAGTTTACGCCATTCTCCTGCCTCAGCCTCCCGAGTAGCTGGGACTACAGGCACCTGCCACCTCGCCTGGCTAGTTTTTTGTATTTTTTTTTTAGTAGAGATGGGGTTTCACCATGTTAGCCAGGATGGTCTCGATCTCCTGACCTCGTGATCTGCCCTTCTTGGCCTCCCAAATTGCTGGGATTACAGGCTTGAGCCACCGCGCCCGGCCCAGTCCCAGTATTTTGAAAGGCCGAGGTGGAAGGATTACTTGAGCCCAGGAGTTCAGCAACATAGCAAGACCCTAACGTTTGGAGGAACGGAGGCAAGATGGCGCAGTTCCGGGTTCTTCACCGTCAGCTTTCCCGCGCCCGGGAAAGACAGAGGTCGACTGCGCAGGCGCAACCCGACCTCCCACGGAGAAAAACCGGAACCGCCTAGCCAGGCCTACCGCCCGGCCCCAACCCGCCTATGTCCTGCCCACTGCCCGCCCACTCCCAGGCCCAGGACATAAAAGCTGCTCCCAGCAGGCGGGCTGCGTGAACTTCTTCAGCCCCCCACTCCTGTCGGGACTGCTTTAGGAACCTGGCCCAGGAGCCCCAGCCCACCGGCTGACTCCCCCGGCCTCCCCTGCCGGATACTGAGGGACCTCACCCCTCCCCCCACAAAGCTGGCTGACCAAAAAATAAATTTGCAGTTTTGCTCCTAGCCTTGCCTACTCGCTGGTCCTTTAATACTCGCCCTGGTGAGCCTAGAAAACAAATCACCTTCCTGGAAAGCAAATCAGCTTCCTAGAAAGCAAATCACCTAAGTCTTCCAAAATATTTTAAACATTAACCAGGCGTGGTGGTGCGCATCTGTGGTCCCAACTGCTTGGGAGGCTGAGAGGGGAGGATCGCTTGAGCCCAGGAAGTGGAAGTTGCAGTGAGCTGTGATTGTCACTGCACTTCAGCCTGGCTGAAAGAGTGCTACCCTTTCTCAAAAAAAGAAAGAGGGAGGGAGGGAGGAAGGAGAAAGAAAAATGTATTCTTTTTTTTTTTTGAGATGGAGTCTCGCTCTATCTCCCAGGCTGGAGTGCAGTGGCGCTATCTTAGCTCACTGCAAGCTCTGCCTCCTGGGTTCACGCCATTCTGCCTCAGCCTCTGGAATAGCTGGGACTACAGGTGCCCGCCACCACACCTGGCTAATTTTTTTTGTATTTTTAGTAGAGACAGGGTTTCACCATGTTAGTCAGGATGGTCTCGATCTCCTGCTCTTGTGATCTGCCCATCTTGGCCTCCCAAAGTGCTAGGATTACAGGCGTGAGCCACCACACCTGGTGGCTAATTTTTTTTTCTTTTTTTTTTTTTTAGTAGAAACAGAGTTTCATCTTGTTAGCCAGGATGTTCTCGATTTCCTGACCTTGCAATCCGCCTGCCTTGGCCTCCCAAAGTGCTGGGATTACAGGCATGAGCCACCACGTCCAGCCAGAAAAATATATTCTTGTTAACTACTCACTTACCTTGAAGTCCAGCTCCCAGTTCATACAGGTAGAGCAGAATATAATTGTTTCATCCTTTCCTTTTATTTACTGGTTTACAAAAATGCGTGTCTCTCCAAGCATTTTCCAAAGGTTTCCCATGAGATTGTTTTTGTTTTGTGTCATTGAGTACTGCATTGGGTTGAATAGTGTTTTCGAAAAATTCATATCCACCCAGTACCTCAGAATGTGACCTTATTTGGAAATAGAGTCTGCAGAGGTAACTGACTAGGATGAGGTCACTCTGGAGTAGGGAGAGCCCTAAATCCAAGGCTGAGTTTCACAAGAAGAGGAGAGTTGGGGTATGGCAGCTCATGCCTGTAATCTCTTTTTTTTTTTTTTTGAGACCGAGTCTGGCTCTGTCGCCCAGGCTGGAGTGCGGTGGCCGGATCTCAGCTCACTGCAAGCTCCACCTCCCAGGTTTACGCCATTCTCCTGCCTCCGCCTCCCAAGTAGCTGGGACTACAGGCGCCCGCCCCGTCGCCCAGCTAGTTTTTTGTATTCTTTAGCAGAGACGGGGTTTCACCCTATTAGCCAGGATGGTCTCGATCTCCTGACCTTGTGATCCGCCCGTCTTGGCCTCCCAAAGTGCTGGGATTACAGGCTTGAGCCACTGCGCCGGGCCTCATGCCTGTAATCTTAACATCAAGGCAGGAGAATTGCTTGAGGCCAGGAGATTGAGACCAGCCTGGGCAACATGGTGAGACCCCATCTCTACAAAAAATAAAATAAAAAGTTACCTGAGGCCCGGCACAGTGGCTCATGCCTGTAATCCCAGCACTTTGGGAGGTTGAGGCGGGTGGATCACCTGAGATCAGGAGTTCAACACCAGCCTGGCCAACATGGTGAAACCCTGTCTCTACTAATAATACAAAAATTAGCTGGGCGTGGTGGTTCACGCCTGTAATCCCAGCTACTCTGAAGGCTGAGGCAGGAGAATTGCTTGCCAAGGTTGTAGTGAGCCGAGATCACGCTACTGCACTCCAGCCTGGACAACAGAACAAGACCTTGTCTCAAAAATAAATAAATAAAAATAAAAATTAAAAAAACACAATTAGCCAGGTGTGGTAGCATGCACCTGTGGTGTGATCCCAGCCATGCAGGAGGCTGAGGTGGAAGGACTGCTTGAACCTGGGAGGTCAAGGCTGTAGTGAGCTATGATAATACCAAGGTACTCCAGCATAGGCCACAGAGTGAGACCCTGTCTCAAGGAAAAATTTAAAAATAAATAAATAAATAGGGCCGGTCACAGTGGCTCACGCCTGTAATGCCAGCACTTTGGGAGGTGGCATTACCTGAGGTGGGTGGATTACCTGAGGTCAGGAGTTCGAGATCAGTCTGGCCAACATGGTGAAACCCCATCTCTACCAAAAATACAAAATTAGCTGGGCGTGGTGGCAAGCGCCTGTAATCCCAGCTACTCGGGAGGCTGAGGCAGGAGAATCACTTGAACCTGGGAGGTGGAGGTTGCAGTGAGCCGAGATGGCGCCACTGCACTCCAGCCTAGGTGACAGAGCGAGACTCCATCTCAAAAAAAAAAAAAAAAAAAATTAGCTGGACACAGTGGCTCACACCTGTAATCCCAGCACTTTGGGAGGCCCAGGAGGCGGATTACCTGAGGTCAGAAGTTTGAGACCAGCCTAACCAATATGATGAAACCCTGTCTCTAGTAAAAATATAAACATTAGCCGGGCATGGTGGCATGGGCCTGTAATCCCAGCTACTTGGGAGGCTGTGACAGGAGAATCGCTTGAACCCAGGAGAAGGAAGTTGCAGTGAACTGAGATCAGGCCATTGCACTCTAGCTGGGGCAACAAGAGTGAAACTCTGTCTGAAAAAAAAAAAATTACAGTTTTAATGTTTCTTCAAATAGTTCCTCTTTTTGTGTGGTTATATCACTAACTAGATATACAGATTTCATTTGTTTTATTTTGCTTTCAGTTTTTATGTATTTTTTAGAAATTTAGTTTTGTTTTACAACTGTGGAAAATATTTACATGATTCCCAAGTCAAATTCTAAAAATGAAGATATATGCTGGGAAGTATAACTTTTTTTTTTTTTTTTGAGACAGAGTCTTGCTCTGTCACCCAGGCTGGAGTGCAGTGGCAATATCTCAACTCACTGCAACCTCCATCTCCCGGGTTCAAGCAATTCTCGTGCCTCAGCCTCCCAAGTAGCTGGGATTACAGGCGCGTACCACTATGCCTGCCTAATTTTTGTATTTTTAGTCGAGACAGGGTTTTGCCATGTTGGCCAGGCTGGTCTCCATCTCCTCACCCCAAGTGATCTACCCGCCTCATCCTCCCAAAGTGCTGGGATTACAGGCATAAGCCACCGTGCCCGGCCAAACCACTTTAAAATAAATTTATGGTATATCCTGTCATTTACCTTTCATTACTTTTCATTTCAAATAAAAACACATGTGCTTGTGTATATTTGCATATATGTATAGTATATAACATTTATATATGTATATGTGTTTGTGTCCATCTATATATGCATGTGAATATCCTTCAATTTCTTTTTCTTTTTTTTTTTTTTTTTGAGGTGGGGGTCTCACTCTGTCACCCAGGCTGGAGTGCAGTGGCATGATCTTGGCTCATTGCAACCTCCACCTCCTGGGCTCAAGCAATCCTCCCACGTCAGCTTCCCAAACAGCTGGGACTACAGGTGTGTGCCACCACATCTGGCTAATTTTTGTATTTTTTTGTAGAGATGGTATTTCACTGTATTGTCCAGGCTGGTCTCAAACCACCAGGCTCAAGCGATCCTACTGCCTTGGCCTCTCAAAGTGCTGAGATTACAGGTGTGAACCACCATACCTGGTTCCCTCCCTCCCTCCTCTTTCTTTCCTTTCCTTCCCTTCCCTTTCCTTTCCTTTCTTCCCTCCCTCCCTCTCTCCTTCCTCCCTTTCTTTTTTTCTTTTCTCTCTTTTTTGATGGAGTTTCACTCTTGCTGCTCAGGCTGGAGTGCAATGATGCAATCTCAGCCACCACCACCGTGCCTAGCCTAAACTTGCATTCTTTTAAGGATGCAAGGGATCTAACCATGAAAATAGCTACCATTTAGGTCAGGCGTGGTGGCTCACACTTGTAATCCCAGCACTTTGGGAGGTCAAGGCAGGAGGATCACTTGAGCCCAGAAGTTCGAGACCAGCCCAGGCAACCTAGCAAGGCCCTGTCTCTACAAAAACAAAAACAAACAAACAAATCAGCTGGGTGCACTAGTGTGCATCTATAATCTCAGCTACTTGGGAGACTGTGCTGGGAGGATCGCTTGAGCTTAAGAGGTTGAGGCTACAGTGAGTTGAGACCATGCCACTGCACTCCAGCCTAGGCAACAGAGCCAGATCCTGTCTCAAAAAGAAATGAGGCAGGAGAGGCTGGGCATGGAGGCCCACTTCTGTAATCCTAGCACTTTGGGAGGTTGAGGTGGGCAGATCACTTGAGGTCAGGTCAGGAGTTTGATACCAGCATGGCCAACATGGTGAAACCCCATCTCTACTAAAAATACAAAAATTAGCTGGGCGTGGTGGTGGGCGCCTGTAATCCCAGCTACTCAGGAGGCTAAGGCAGGGGAATTGCTTGAACCTGGGAAGCAGAGGTTGTAGTGAGCCTAGATCTCACCACAGCACTCCAGCCTGGGCAACAGAGCCACACTCTTGTCCCCCCCCACCAAAAAAAGAAGGCCGGGCGCAGTGGCTCATGCCTGTAATCCCAACACTTTGGGAGGCTGAAGTGGGCGGATCCCGAGGTCAGGAGATCGAGACCATCCTGGCTAACATGGTGAAACCCTGTTTCTACTAAAAATACAAAAAAATCAGCCGGGCGAGGTGGCGGGTGCCTGTAGTCCCAGCTACTGGGGAGGCTGAGGCAGGAGAATGGCGTGAACCTGGAAGGCGGAGCTTGCAGTGAGCCGAGATTGCGCCACTGCACTCTAGCCTGGGTGACAGAGCGAGACTCTGTCTCAAAAAAAAAAAAACAAAAAACAAAAAACAAGAAAAAGAAAAGAAAGAAAATAGCTACCACCACTTTCTGGGTATCCTCTATCTACCTGGGACTGTGCTAAATGCCGTGTATACCTGATCTCATTTACTTCTCATAAATACACTGCAGAATGCGTGTCCTTATCCTCATTTTACAGAACCAGGTCACAGGGCACCAAGAACTTGCTAAATGTGAAACCAAGAACTTGCTAAATGTGGCTTCTCTGTGCTTTCCTCACCAGATCATGCTGAAAATAAAAAAGGCTTGCCTGGGCTCAGTGGCTAATGCCTATAACCCCAGAACTTTGGGAGGCTGAGGCAGGCAGATCACTTGAGGTCAGGAGTTCGAGACCAGCCTGGCTAACCCATGGTGAAACCTTGTCTCTATTAAAAATACAAAAATTAGTGGGGTGTGGTGGTGCTTGCCTGTAATCTCAGCTACTCAAGAGGCTGAGGCAGAATTGCTTGAACCAAGGAGGCAGAGGTTGCAGTGAGCCGAGATAGCGCCATTGCACTCCAGCTATGGGTGACAGAGCGAGACTCTATCTCAAAAGAAAGAAAGAAAGAAAGAAAAAAAAACTTGACTGTTTCTCTCACCTGAGACACAGTTCTCATAGACAACAGTTCTCTGGAGTGCAATGGCGCGATCTTGGCTCACTCCAGTCTCTGCCTCCTAGGTTCCAATGATTCTCCTGCCTCAGCCTCTTGACTGTAATTACAGTCAGCTGTAATCCCAGCTACTCAGGAGGCTGAATCACTTGAACCCAGGGGTGGAGGTTGCAGTGAGCCGAGATCGTGCCACTGCACTCCAGCCTGGGTGACAGAGCGAGACTCTGTCTCAAAAAAAAAAAATTATTTTTAATAATAATAATTATTGAAGGCCTCGGTCTTTCAAAGTGTTGGGATTATAGGCATGAGCCACTGTGTTTGGCTCACACTGATTTATAATTAGTTCTGTCTGTGTTTGTTTCTCAAGCCATAATGAGGAAAATGTATTCCCAAAGAGGCTCAGTGACACTGGGCTCAGTTGAATGCTAGTTCAGGAACCTAGGCTAATTTCCCAGCCGGCACTGTAGTTTGGAACAATTAACCTGGATATACCTCAAATATTGTTAGCTTTCCCGGGTGTCTCTTTGACCTCTCGCTACATCTCATTACAACAGTCTTCTTACCTTGCCCAGTTTAGCTTTGTGGTAATTTTGCTTGCCATTGTTTACGGCAACCGAATGGCCTGTTAACATAACTCTCTGCCTAGGTAGAAGGATGGCTTGAGGCCAGGGATTCCAGACCAGCCTGGGCAACATAGTGAGAGCCTATCTCGACCAATAATAATAATAATAAATAAATAAAATAAAAATAAAAATAGGCCGGGCGCGGTGGCTCAAGCCTGTAATCCCAGCACTTTGGGAGGCCGAGACGGGTGGATCGCTAGGTCAGGAGATCGAGACCAACCTAGCTAACATGGCGAAACCCCGTCTCTACTAAAAAATACAAAAAACTAGCCGGGCGAGGTGGCGGGCGCCTGTAGTCCAAGCTACTCGGGAGGTTGAGGCAGGAGAATGGCGTAAACCCGGGAGGCGGAGCTTGCAGTGAGCTGAGATCCGGCCACTGCACTCCAGCCTGGGCGACAGAGCGAGACTCCATCTCAAAATAAATAAATTAGCCGAGTATGCGCCAGGCACGGTGGCTCACGCCTGTAAACCCAGCACGTTGGGAGGCTGAGGCGAGTGGATCACCTGAGGTTGGGAGTTCAAGACCAGCCTGACCAACATGGAGAAACACCGTCTCTACTAAAAATACAAAATTAGCCGGGCGTGGTGGCGCATGCCTGTAATCCCAGCTACTCAGCAGGCTGAGGCAGGAGAATTGCTTGAACGCAGTAGGTGGAGGTTGCGGTGAGCCAAGATCGCAACATTGCACTCCAGCCTGGGCAACAAGAATGAAACTTTGTCCCCTGAAAAAAAAAAAAAATTAGCGGAGCATGGTGGCGCATATCTGTAGTCCCAGCTATTCAGAAGGCTGTGGCAGGAGAACAGCTTGAGCCAGGGAGGTTCAGGGTGCTGTGAGCTGTGATCATGCCCCTGCACTCCAGAGTGGGCAACATAGCAAGACCCCTCATCTTGAAAAAAATTTTTTAAATGCCACAATGGCATTTAGAGACAAAAAAATGAGTAACCAGGGAGGATAATATATGCATGTGTGTATGACTCTGGGTGTGTGTGTGTGTGTCTATACGTATACGTATACCTATCTCTATATATATAATCACGTTACCTCAGCCCATCTGGTCTTTCCACATAGTTCAAATAAACAGGACTGACACATTTCCCCCAGTGAAAATCTCTACAAGCCTAAGAATAAATTTAGCTGATCTTCAAGCCTATTTACACATTACCAGATTGATTCTGTGTTTTCTGGCAAATGTTCCATCGAAGACTCTACCCTTTAAAATGTTTAAATTATTTGCCTAAATACTGCATAAAGACATTTTCATTCTACTTTTTATCAAGAGGATAGGTTGAAAAACAATAATTCTGAAGCGTGTGTGCTGCGGTGCTCAAGGATAGCATGCAATGTGCACTGAAAGGAAAAAATAGCTTTCAAAAAAATGAAGTGAGCTTTTTAATGTCAACGATAAATGTGGCAAAATATAATGCTGCTAAAATAAGGGAAACTAAAGGTTTGTGATTTTTGTTTTTGTTTTGTTTTGAGACAGGGTCTCACTCTGTTTTCCAGACTGGAGTGCAGTGGTGTGATCATACCACACTGCATCCTCGAACTCCTGGGCTCAAGCGATCCTCCCACCTCAGCCTCCCAGTAGCTAGGACCACAGGTGTGCACCACCATGCCCGGCTAGTTTTTTTCACTTTTTGTAGAAACAGGATTTTGCTATGTTGCCCAGGCTGGTCTTGAACTCCTGGGCTCAAAGGATAGACCGCCTTGGCCTTCCAGATGCTGGGATTATAGGTGTTGGGCACTGAAACCAGACTATTTTATTTGATTTATTAAAAAAATGCTAATCCCAGTACTTTGGAAGGCCGAGGTGGGCAGATCACCTGAGGTCAGGAGTTTGAGACCAGCCTGGCCAACATGGTGAAACTCCCTCTCTACTAAAAATACAAAAATTAGCCCGGCGTGGTGATGTGCACCTGTAATCCCAGCTACTCGGGAGGCTGAGGCAGGAGAATTGCTTAAACCTGGGAGGCAGAGGTTGCAGTGAGCCAAGATGGCGCCACTGCACTCCATCCTGGGCAATAAGAGCAAAACTGAGTCTTAAAAAAAAAAAATGCTCCTCAGCAGCATTTTAAATTCTGTTAAAAGCTACATAACATAAGATTTAGCACTGTAGGCCAGGCAGGGTGGCTCACGCCTATAATCCCAGCACTTTGGGAGGCAAAGGTGGATAGATCACTTGAAGTCAAGAGTTCGAGACCAGACTGGCCAACATGATGAAATCCCGTCTCTCCTAAAAATACAAAAATGAGCCAGGTGTGGTGCCGCGCACCTGTAATCCCAGCTACTCGGGAGGCTGAGCCTGGGAAATCACTTGAACCCGGAAGGTGGAGGTTGCAGTGAGCCAAGATCGTGCCATTGCACTCCAGCCCGGGCAACAAGAGCGGAACTCCAACTCAAATAAAAAGAAAAAAGATTTAGAACTGCAACCATTTTTATTTTTATTTTTATTTATTTATTTTTTTTGAGACGGAGTCTGGCTCTGTCGCCCAGCCTGGAGTGCAGTGGCCGGATCTCAGCTCACTGCAAGCTCCGGCTCCCGGGTTTACGCCGTTCTCCTGCCTCCGCCTCCCGAGTAGCTGGGACTACAGGCGCCCGCCAACGCGCCCGCCAACTCGCCCGGCTAGTTTTTTGTATTTTTTAGTAGAGACGGGGTTTCGCCGTGTTAGCCAGGATGGTCTCGATCTCCTGACCTCGCGATCCACCCGTCTCGGCCTCCCAAAGTGCTGGGATTACAGGCTTGAGCCACCGCGCCCGGCCAACCATTTTTAAATGTATAGTTCAGCGGCATTAAATACATTCACTTTGTCTGCAACCATTGCTACAGTCCATCGCCTCCCTTTGTCTTCATTTTCAAACTCACCAGTAGGGGGCGGACGGAGACAGCGCATCAGCCTCGACCCCACGCCTCCTCTCCCGCGCATGCGCATCTTGCCTGCAACAAGGTGGCGGGGGGCGTGTCCAGGGGGCGGGGCCTGTGGGCCGCGCAGGCGCGTGGCTGGCTTTGTGACGTCAGGCTGCGCGGCCGGCCTGGGAACAGGCGGCGGCTAGCGGAGGCGCTTCTCCTAGCGTGACGTGCGGTCTCCGCTCCCCTGCGGCCCGCCCGCCCGCCGGTCTAGCCGCCGCCTCCCTCACTCAGTGAACTCGCCAGGCGAGGGCCAGCGGCCGGGGCGACGCGGCGCGGAGAGGGCGGGCGGGCGGGCTGTGGGAGCGCCGGTCTCTATATGGCGGCGGCTCTGTCGGGCCTGGCTGTCCGGCTCTCACGCTCGGCCGCCGCCCGCTCCTATGGAGTCTTCTGCAAGGGGCTGACTCGCACGCTGCTCATCTTCTTCGACCTGGCGTGGCGGCTGCGCATCAACTTCCCCTACCTCTACATCGTGGCTTCCATGATGCTCAACGTCCGCCTGCAGGTGGGTGAGCCGTGCCCGCCCGAACCCCGGCCCTCCCCGAGCGCCCGTCTCGCCAGCGGGATGCAAACCCCACGGCAGCTGCCACTGCCTCGAAGCTGAGTGTATGCCAAGCACCGTGCATTTTCCCGTGCGACCCCACTTTGGGTAGACCCACTGAGATGGTCCTTATCCCCCTTCTGCAAACGCGGCAGTGGGGGTCAGGTTAAGCGACTTGCCTTGGGGAACGTCCAGCAGCTCGGGAGGTGGGGTCCGAGATTGCATGGGCTGGAAGGGTGTTGAAGAGGACCTTTACTAAATGTTGGGTAAATTTTCTAGTTCGAAACTTTGCAAACTCCCCCCCCCCTTTTTTTTTAATTGTGAAGACGGGGGTCTCGGCCGGTCGCGGTGGCTCACGCCTGTAATCCCAGCACTTTGGGAGGCTGAGGCGGGCGGATCACCTTAGGTCGGGAGATAGAGACCAGCCTGACCAACACGGAGAAACCCTGTCTCTACTAAAAATACAAAATTAGCCAGGCGTGGTGGCGCATGCCTGTAATCCCTGCTACTCGGGAGGCTGAGACGGGAGAATCGCTGGAACCCGGGAGGCGGACGTGAGTCGAGAATCGCTCCATTGCGCTCCAGCCTGGGCAGCAAGAGGGAAACTCCGTCTCAAAAAAAAAAAAGGGGGGGTTCTCACTGTGTTGTCCAGGCTGGTCTCGAACTCCTGGCCTCAAGAGATCCTCCCATCTTGGCCTTCCAGTGCTCGGATTATAAGCATGAACCACCACATCTGGCTTGCAAAGACATTTTATGTTATCCTTGAAACTAAAAATGGATTGGAAGTTAACAGTGTTTTGATAAATGTACCTTACTTATTTTGGCCAGAGGTAGAACTGAGGTGTAAGGGTGAAGACTAGGGAAAATAAAATGGGAGAGGTAGAAGCACAAAACTTTTCAGAGACCTGGAACCATTCAGCTGATCCTAGAGTATGCTCACACTGCAGCACCCTGGAGACTGCCTGTGCTATAAAAAATTGATATTTCCTTTTTTTTTTAAATTTATTTCTGAGACAGAGTCTTACTCTTGCTCAGGCTGGAGTGCGGTGGTGCAATCTCGGCTAACTGCAACCTCTGCCTCCGGAGTTCAAGTGATTCTTCTCAGCTTCCTGAGTAGCTGGGACTACAGGTGCCCACCACCACGCTGGGCTAATTTTTGTATTTTTAAATAGAGTTGGGTTTTCACCATGTTGGCCAGGCTGGTCTCAAACTCCTGACCTCAAGTGATCTGCCTGCCTCGACCTCCCAAAGTGCTGGGCTTACAGGCGTGAGCCACTGCGCCCAGCCAAGAGACTGATATTTCTACATCCCTTGAATTTCAGTTGCCTTTTTCTTTCTTTTTTCTTTCCTTTTTTGGTAGAGACAAGGTCTCACTATGTTGCCAAGACTGGTCTCAAACTTCTGGTCTCAAGCGATCCTCCTGCCTTGCCCTCCCAAAGCACTAGGATTACAGTCAGGACCCAGTGAGCCCGGCCTCAGATGACTTTTTCTTTTTTTTTTTTTTTTGAGACGGAGTCTCGCTCTGTCGCCCGGGCTGGAGTGCTGTGGCCGGATCTCAGCTCACTGCAAGCTCCGCCTCCCGGGTTTATGCCATTCTCCTGTCTCAGCCTCCCGAGTAGCTGGGACTACAGGCGCCGCCACGTCGCCTGGCTAGTTTTTTGTAGTTTTTAGTAGAGACGGGGTTTCACCGTGTTAGCCAGGATGGTCTCGATCTCCTGACCTCGTGATCCGCCTGTCTCGGCCTCCCAAAGTGCTGGGATTACAGGCTTGAGCCACCGTGCCCGGCCACTCAGATGACTTTTTCTAGTGGAAGGAAAAGCTGTTGGCCGGGCGCGGTGGCTCAAGCCTGTAATCCCAGCACTTTGGGAGCCGAGACGGGCGGATCACGAGGTCAGGAGATCGAGACCATCCTGGCTAACATGGTGAAACCCCGTCTCTACTAAAAATACAAAAAACTAGCCGGGCGAGGTGGCGGGCGCCTGTAGTCCCAGCTACTCGGGAGGCTGAGGCAGGAGAATGGCGTGAACCCGGGAGGCGGAGCTTGCAGTGAGCCGAGATTGCGCCACTGCACTCCAGTCTGGGCAACAGAGCGAGACTCTGCCTCAAAAAAAAAAAAAAAAAAAGAAAAGCTGTCAACTCGAGAATTCTTTCTCAAAGAAAGGTGGCCAAGTACTGCACCCCTCTTGCATTCCATTTGCATACCTCTGTGATGAAGGAGGGACCCTCCTTTGGGAGGTCACAGTTGGACGGTACTTGGGTTGCTCCCTGGCGTGCAGAATGAACCAGTCTGAGCGGTAGTACCACCCAGTTGTGAGACACTGCAGGTGCCTTCCCTTCCTAATGTTGGTTTGGCTATATCCAAGTATGATCGTCCCGGTAACGGGTCTTCAGGTGTCTGGTGCTTGACAGGTGATGGTAGTTAACATGAAACCTAACACTGGCTGTTGATCAAAATTGAGTGAAGGTGACCGGGCGCAGTGGCTCACTCCTGTAATCCCAACACTTTGGGAGGTCAAGGCGTGTGGGTCGCTTGAGCTCAGGAGTTTGAGACCACCCTGGGCTACATGGTAAAACCCTGTCTTTACTAAAATACAAAAAAATTAGCTGGGCCTGGTGGCCGGGCAATGGCGGCATGAGCCTGTAGTCCCAGCTACTTGGGGTGCTGAGGTGGGAGGATCGCTTGAGTCTGGGAGGCAGAGGTTCCAGTGAGCTGAGTTGTGCCACTGCCCTCCAGCCTGGGTGACAGTGAGATGCTGTCTCAAATAAATAAATAAATAAATGAGTTGAGATGAACTGGCCTCTTTATTTTGAGATCCAAATTGAGGTACTTTCGTGTGAGCAAGGGCTGGTGGCATCCTGAAATGGTACCTGATGAGAGGGGTCAGAACCTCCAGCAAGTGGCTTGAATTGAGTGAAGGGTGCTGCTGGATCAGGTCAGGGGACTGGTAAACCAGAAGGCCTGTGCCCTCCCCGGTTACCACCTTCGGAAATAGGGGCCTAGTGTTTGCTGGATCTAGTCAGCACCAAGAGAAATCAGAAATCAAGATTTTTAGATTGCCAATTCAGATTTTTGAGAAAGAAACTTTGGCTGGGCATGGTGGCTCATGCCTATAATCCCAGTATATTGGGAGGCTGAGGCAGGTGGATCACTTAAGGTCAGGAGTTCAAGACCAGCCTGGACAACACGGCAAAACCCCATCTCTACTAAAAATCCAAAAATTAGGTGAGTGTGATGGTGCACGCCTGTATTGCTAGCTACATGGGAGGCTGAGGCAGGAGAATCACTTGAACCTGGGAGGTAGAGGTTCTAGTGAGCCAAGATCGTGGCACTGCACTCCAGCCTGGGAAACACAGCAAGACTCTGTCGCAAAAAAAAAAAAAATTTTTTTTTTTTTGAGACAGAGTCTCGGTCTGTCGCCTAGACTGGAGTACAGTGGCGCGATCTCAGCTCACTTCAAGCTCCATCTCCTGGATTCATGCCATTCTCCTGCCTCAGCCTCCTGAGTAGCTGGAACTGCAGGCACCCACCACCACGCCCAGCTACTTTTTTGTATTTTTTAGTAGAGACGGGGTTTTACTGTGTCAGCCAGGATGGTCTCGATCTCCTGACCTCGTGATCCGCCCACCTTGGCCTCCCAAAGTGCTGAGATTACAGGTGTGAGGCACTGCGCCCAGCCCAAAAAACAGATTTTAAAAAAATAAACTTCAAGGGCAAAACAAAAAGTGTCTGCAGACCCAAAAAGGGCCCTGTACTCCTCTTTTTGAAACCTATTGTCTAGAGTAACATAATTTGCAGTCACTTGTAAAAATTGCAAAAACTAAGAGAAAACCTTCTACATGATGCTGTTTTGGTGAAAATTGCTTTTTACCATTGAGAAATCTGCCTTTTTCATATATCCACTTCTCTATTTATAACCACCTCTCTAGTCTACCCCAGTGTATCCATTCACCTGGACTATTGAAGTATCTGCCATCTCCACCAAGCAGAGGCAACTTCTTAAAAACGTAAATCAGACTGAGGGCTGGGTGTGGTGGCTCATGCCTATAATCCTAGCACTTTGGGAGACTGAGGTGGGAGGATCGCTTGAGCCCAGGAGTTCCAGACCAGCCTGGGCAACACAGCAAGACCCCAGTCTGTACAAAAACAAATTAGCCAGGTGTGGTGGTGTGTTCCTGTAATCCCAGCTACTCGGGAGGCAGAGGTGGGAGGATCGCTTGAGACAAGGAGGCCGAAGATGCAGTGAGCCTCGATCATGCCACTGCACACCAGCTTGGGCAACAGAGTGAGACTCTGTCTCTAAAATTAAACGACAACAAAAACACACACCCTCCCATAAATCTGATCATGTCATGTGTAAAAGAAAGCTGAACTCTGGCCGGGCGTGGTGGGATGTACGCCTGTAGGTCCCAGCACTTTGGGAGGCTGAGGCAGGCGGATCACCTGAGGTCAAGAGTTTGAGACCAGCCTGGCCAATATGGTGAAACCCCATCTCTACTAAAATACAAAAATTAGCCGGGCATGGTGACGTGTGCCTGTAATCCCAGCTACTTGGGAGGCTGAGGCAGGAGAATTACTTGAACACTGGGAGGTGGAAGTTACAGTGAGCCAAGTTTGTGCCAATGCACTCTAGTCTAGGCAACACAGCGAGACTCCCTCTCCAAAAAAAAAAAAATAGTAATAAGATTAAAAAAAAGAATTCTATGGGCCAGATGCAGTGACTCACCCCTGTAATCCCAGCACTTTGGGAGTCCGAGGTGGGAGGATCGCTTGAACTGAGGAGTTTGAGACCAGCCTGGGCAACGTGGCGAAACTCCGTCTCTACCAAAAAAAAATACAAAAATTAGGTCGGTGTGGTGGTGCAAGCCTATAGTCCCAGCTACTTGGGAGGCTGAGGTGGATCACTTGAGGCTAGAAGGTCGAGGAGGCAGTGAGCTGTAATTGTGCCACTGTCCTCTAGGCTGGGCTGAACAGAGCAAGACTTTGTCTGTAAAAAAAGAAAAAAGTGTGAAGATTGTAGGCTTGGGCTAGACCAAGTGCAGCGAGCAGCCATTTCACATCCTGGGGGTGGGGAGTGGGGTGTCTTTCTTCGTGACCGTGATATTTACCTCTGCTACTTTCAACTCCCCTGCGAGTTTTTTTTTTTTTTTTTTTTTTGAGATGGAGTCTGGCTCTGTCGCCCAGGCTGGAGTGCGGTGGCCAGATCTCAGCTCACTGCAAGCTACGCCTCCCAGGTTTACGCCATTCTCCTGCCTCCACCTCCCAAGTAGCTGGGACTACAGGCGCCCGCCTCGTTGCCCGGCTAGTTTTTTGTATTCTTTAGTAGAGACGGGGTTTCACCGTGTTAGCCAGGATGGTCTCGATCTCCTGACCTTGTGACCTGCCCGTCTCGGCCTCCCAAAGTGCTGGGATTACAGGCTTGAGCCACCGCGCACGGCTCCCCTGCGAGTTTTGGAGTTTTTGTTCATTTGTGAAAAACCACTAACTTACGTGATTTGAAGGTTTAATTTTTGTGGCTTTCTGGTAAAAGGAAGTGCAACAGGAAATAGACTCTGAAGTAAGAAAGGGGATAGCCCCACGCCGCCGCCTTTTTTTTTTTTTTTTCCTTGGAACATGCTTTACTCTCACTTGAGGCCAGGAGCTTGAGAAGCCTGGGCAACATCGTGAGACGCCATCACTACAAAACATTAAAAATTAGCTGGATGTAGTGGTGCACACCTGTAGTCCCAGCTACTTGGGAGCCTGAGGTGGGAGGATCGCCTATTCCTGGGAGTTCAAGGCTGCAGGGAGCTCTGATCGCACCACTGCTCTCCAGCATGGGTGACAGAGTGAGACCAAAAAGAAAAAGCCATATCCATCGTCTTCATTGCAGGAATGTTAGAATCTGTTTCACGAGTAATGAGACATAAAGAACTCCATTTTCCAAATGTATTTATGGGGCCTCTCCCTCCCCAGATCTCTAGTTTGTAGGGCAGTGAGGCGTTTTAAGGAGGTTAATACTTCTTTAGTATGAAAGATGATTAAATGAGAAAATGATGCAGACAGTTGTATACTGAGAATGGTTATGATTTTAAAATACTATTTGCAAGCAAGCCTTAGTCTCCTGGAGTTGTTAGCATCCTTCTTATTCATACAGAATTTGAAATACAAGGCAGTTAAACAGAATCAATACCAAATACTAAATTTAGTAAAAGCAAGATGAAAAATGGTACTGTGAATCTGCTATAATTTAACGAGTCATGCCAACAACTTTTCAGTTATATGGCCTGTGGGAAGAATCAAGTGTTTCTTAGTCCTAGACATATATATGTGTATATAATTATTATTATTATTATTATTTTTTTTTTTTTTTGAGACGGAGTCTGGCTCTGCCGCCCAGGCTGGAGTGCAGTGGCCGGATCTCAGCTCACTGCAAGCTCCGCCTCCCGGGTTCACGCCATTCTCCTGCCTCAGCCTCCCGAGTAGCTGGGACTACAGGCGCCCGCCACCTCGCCCGGCTAATTTTTTTGTATTTTTTAGTAGAGACGGGGTTTCACCGTGTTAGCCAGGATGGTCTCGATCTCCTGACCTCGTGATCCGCCCGTCTCGGCCTCCCAAAGTGCTGGGATTACATAATTATTATTTTTTTTGAGATGGAGTTTCATTCTTGTCGCCCAGGCTGGAGTGCAATGTCATGATTTCAGATCACTGCAACCTCCGCCTCCCAGGTTCAAGTGATTCTCCTGCCTCAGCCTCGTGAGTAGCTAGGATTACAGATGCCTGCCACCATGCCCGGCTAATTTTTGTATTTTTAGTAGGGATGGGGTTTCACCACGTTGATCAGGCTGGTCTCGAACTCCTGACCTCAGGTGATCCACCCACCTCAGCCTCCCAAAGTGCTAGGATTACAGGCATGAGCCACTGCACCTGGCCAATTTTTTTTCTTTTCTTTTTCTTTCTTTTTCTTTTTTTCTTTTCTTTTCTTTTTTTTTTTTTTTTGAGGAAGCATCTTCCTCTGTCATCCAGGCTGGAGTGCAGTGGTGCGATCATAGCTCACTACAGCCTCCAGCTCCCGGACTCAAACAATCCTCCCACTTCAGCCTTCTGAGTAGCTGGGGCAACACGCATGTACCACCGTGCCTGGTTGGTTTTTTCATTTTTTGTCTAGACGGGGTCTCACTATATTGTCCAGGCTGGTCTCAAACTTCTAGCCTCAACTAATCCTCCTGCCTCAGCCTCCCAAAGTGCTGAGATTACAAGTCTGAGCCATCATACCCGGCCCTCCTTAGTCTTTTGTTTTTGTCTTTTATGTCTTTTTATGTTGTACTTTTTGGTTGCTTTCACTTTTTGGCTAATGTGAATAATGTTACTACGAACATTTGCATGTAAGATTTGTGTGGACGTCGGTTTTTATTTCTCTTGGATGCATACTTAGAGCAGAATTGCTGGATCATATGTAACTCTTCTTTAACCATTTCAGAAAGATCACTCTTTTTTTTTGAGACAGAGTCTCGTTCTTTCGCCCAGGCTGGAGTGCAATGGCGCGATCTTGGCTCACTTGGCAACCACCGCCTCCTGACTTCAAGTGATTCTCCTGCCTCAGCCTCCCGAGTAGCTGGGATTATAGGTGCCTGCCACCATGCCCAGCTAAATTTTGTATTTTTAGTAGTGACGGAGTTTTGCCATGTTAGCCGGGCTGGTCTCGAACTCCTGGGCTCAAGTGATCCACCTGCCTCGGCCTGCAAAGTGCTGGGATTACAGGCATAAGCCACCGTGCCTGGCCTGAAGTTCATTTTTATGTAGCCAAAGTTTAACAATCTTTTCTGACATTTGGTTTTTGTCAGCAGTAGAAAGGTCTTCCTAACTCTAATGATAAAACGAATTCACCTGTACTTTATCCTGATCCTCTTATGTCATTTTTTAACTTTCAAATATGATGTAATTTGGAGTTTATCCTGGTATGTGATGGGTGGGATGCAGACTGATCTTTCTGCAAACAGTACTGCAATGAAACACCGTGTGCCTGTGGCATTTTTTGTCTTTTTATGTTGGTTCACTAGAAAGCAAGCTTTAAGGCTGGGTGCAGTGGCTCATGCTTGTAATCCTAACAATTTGGGAAGCCAAGGTGGGAGGATCACTTGAGCCCAGGAGTTTGACACCAGCCTGGACAACATTGTGAGATGCTATTTCTTTTTTCTTTTTCTTTTTCTTTTTTTTTTTTTTTTTGAGATGGAGCCTCTGTCACCCAGGCTGGAATGCAGTGGCAGGATCTTGGCTCACTGCAACCTCTGCCCCCAGGTTCAAGCAATTCTCCTGCCTCAGCCTCCCAAGTAGCTGGGTCTACAGGCGCCCACCACCACGCCCACCTAATTTTTGTATTTTTAGTAGTGACAGGGTTTCACCATATTGACCAGGCTGGTCTCGAACTCCTGACCTCGTGATTCGCCTGCCTCAGCCTCCCAAAGTGTTGGGATTACAGGCGTGAAACACCGCTCCCAGCCTAGACACTGTTTCTATAAGACAGAAAGAGAGAGAGAAGGCGAAAGTAAGAAACAAAGAAAAAGAAAAAAAGAAAGGAAAGAAAATAAAGCTTTAAGAAGACACTGTCTGCTTGGTATACCAACCTAATACCAGCACCTAGAACAGCACCTGGCTTAGGGTCGGGACTTAATGAAGGATTGCTCATTGAACGTGTGGCAGAAAATGTTTTCTTTTTTTAGAAACGGAGTCTCGCTCTGTCGCCCAGGCTGGAGTGCAGTGGCACTGTCTCGGCTCACTGCAAGCTCCGCCTCCAGGGTTCCCACCATTCTCCTGCCTCGGCCTCCCCAGTAGCTGGGAGTACAGGCGCCCACCACCACGCCCGGCTAATTTTTTGTATTTTTAATAGAGACGGGGTTTTGCTGTGTTAGCCAGGATGGTCTCGATCTGCTGACCTTGTGATCCACCCGCCTTGGCCTCCCAAAGTGCTGGGATTACAGACGTGAGCCACTACACCCAGCCAAAAATCTTTAGAATCTTGAATCAGAGGTTTTCAGCACCTGTAATTTTTTTTTTTTTTTTTTGAGATGGAGTCTTGTTCTTGTCGCCCAGGCTGGAGTGCAATGGTGTGATCTCGGCTCACTGCAGCCTCCACTTCCTGGGTTCAAGTGATTCTCCTACCTTAGCCTCCTGAGCAGCTGGGATTACAGGTGCCTACCACCATTCCTGGGTAATGTTTGTATTTTTAGTACAGACAGGGTTTCACCATGTTGGCCAGGCTGGTCTTGAACCCCTGACCTCCGGTGATCCACCCACCTTGGCCTCTGAAAGTGCTGGGATTACAGGTGTGAGCCACCGCACCTGGCCATCAGGTGTGATTCAGATGTGCCAAGTGGCGAGTAGCAGGAACTCAGTGATGTTAGTGTGTTCCTTGTGATCATGCTTCAGCTTAGTTTAGAAGCGATGCGGTCATTCCTGTTTCTCCTCCTCTGGGCTGTGTGGAAATTTGGGGGTTTGTTTCTGCTGCCTCCAGTCTGATCATTTGGGCCATGAGCACAGTGAGTTAAGGTATGCTAGTGTTCACACCTGAGGCGTGTGGAGACAGCCCATCTGGGAGCATGTGTGAGCTCTCCTTGCGTGCAGAAGCCCCTCAAGGCTGACCGTTTCCCTGCTGGTTTTGGCTGCGTCTTCTCCCCTTTGGGACTAGCCTTGCCAGCCCTCTTTCAGAAACATTGGGGCCAAGATATTTTTAGTTTACAAAGCAACAGCACCGTCATGCCCTGGAGGCCGGGAATAGCTCGGGTTAGGGAAGGTGAGGGTAGAGGCACCCACGAGGGCAGCAGCTAAGTGGGTCAGGCCATTGTAGTCCGGCAGGTCAGCTGCCCAGATGGGCAGGGATCTGCGAGGAAGGTGACCGCTCCTGTTGTGATGAGGATCGGGTATACCTGGACAGCCTCGTTTCCCCGGGCACGGCGCCCCTGTGACCTCCCGGGCTTCATGTTCAGCCTTTGTCATCTTTGGCGGGAGGCAGAGGGAGGTATAGGCTGCAGGATTTATCCTCTGAAACCCAGGGCTGCACTTTTTTCTTCCTGAACCTGCTTTCTTGAAGTTCAAAGTAAGACTCCTTCCCTCATTCTGGTGGTCTCCGCTTTGGTAGCTACCTTTGTTGGTAATAACATCATTTACACTGTTTTTTAAATTTTGTAGAATTAACATGGCATGAGGAGGCCAAAAAGAGCTGATTTTGTATACACTTAGGCATACTTTATCTGGTACAATATATCTCTAGCATACTGAGAATAAACTATGAAAAAACCCGTAAACGACTTAAATATGCCTAGAAATTATTTAGAAGTTATTTGTGACCCTCAGAATACAGGTAATATGTGTAACAGTCTAATATCAGAAGAGGTTAGTGGGGACTCTGAGCCAAAATGTTTTTGATAACTTCTTGAAGTCTTTTTGTGACTGGGCACGGTGGTTCACGCCTGTAATCCCAGCACTTTGGGAGGCCGAGGCAGGTGGATCACCTGAGGTCAGGAGTTTGAGAGCATCCTGGCCAAACGAAACCCTGTCTCTACTAAAAATACAAAAATTAGCTGGGCATGACAGCTGGCGCCTGTAGTCCCAGCTACTTGGGAGGGTGAGGCAGGAAAATTGCTTGAACCTGGGAGGTGGAGGTTGCAGTGAGCCAAGATTGCACCACTGCACGCCAGCCTGGGTGACAGGGCAAGACTCTGTCTCAAAATAAATAAATAAACAGATAAATAACCCATTGAAATCTTTTTGATAAGAGAATTAGTTTATTACTGAATACTAAAGTACTAGAAGAACTTTAGGGGACAGTTTATTCTATCATGATTGAATACATGATTACCTTATTAAATGAATGATTTTTTTCATGTTTCTGAGTTATAAAATAAGTGATTATTAACGGTACCTTATACTGCATTAGTTTGCTAAGGAAAATGAAAAAAATAAAAATGATACCTTTTTTTTTTTTTTTGAGACGGAGTCTGGCTCTGTTGCCCAGGCTGGAGTGCAGTGGCACTATCTCAGCTCACTGCAAGCTCTGCCTCCCGGGTTTGTGCCATTCTCCTGCCTCAGCCTCCCGAGTAGCTGGGATTACAGGCACCCGCCGCCTCGCCCAGCTAGTTTTTTTTTTTTGTATTTTTTAGTAGAGATGGGGTTTCACCATGTTAGCCAGGATGGTCTCGATCTCCTGACCTCGTGATCCGCCAGTCTCGGCCTCCGAAAGTGCTGGGATTACAGGCTTGAGCCACCGCGCCCGGCAATGATACCTTATTTAAAGTACCTTAACACAATTCTACAAATGTTTCACCTTTCTGAATAATGCTAAATCCTTGTACAAGGACTTACTAAAAATGGTTAGAAACTAATTTTTCTGAGCGCTGTCCCATATTCTATGACCTGTTTTTCTTGAGAATTAAAATACTGGGTGGGCGCAGTGGCTCCCGCCTGTAATCCCAGCACTTTGGGAGGCTGAAGTGGGCGGATCATCTGAGGTCAAGAGTTAGAGACCAGCTTGGCCAACATGGTGAAACCCCATCTCTACTCAAAATACAAAATGAATGGGCTGGCAAGGCTAGTCCCAAAAGGGAGAAGACACAGCTAAAACCAGCAGGGCCATGGTAGCATACACCTGTAGTCTCAGCTACTTGGGAGGCTGAAACAGGAGAGTCGCTTGAGCGCGGGGAGCAGAGGCTGCAGTGAGCCGAGATTGCGCCACTACACTCCAGCCTGGGCGAGACAGAGTGAGACTCCATCTCAAAAACAAAGAATTAAAATACCTATTTCAATATATATTGAAATATATTTAGGAATTCTTCCATTTAAGCATAATGTTCATTCTTAGCACATTTTCACCAGCAAAATAAATGTAAGATTTGAAAGAATATGGCCAGGGATGGTGGCTCACACCTGTAATTCCAGCATTTTGGGAGGTTGAGGTGGTGGATCGCTTGAGCCCAGGAGTTCAAGACCAGCCTGGGACATGGCAAAACATTGTCTCTACAAAAAATACAAAAAATTAGCTGGGTGTGGTGGCACACACCTGTGGTTCCAGCTACTTGGGAGGCTAAGGTGAGGTGATGGGTCCCAAGCTTGAGGAAGTTGAGGCTGCAGTGAGCCATGATTGTGCCATTGCACTGCAACGTCTTTCTTTTCTTTTCTTGTCTTTTCTTGTCTTTTTTTTCTTTTCTTTTCTTTTCTTCCCTTCTTCCCTCCCTGCCTTCCTTCCTTCCTTCCTTCCTTCCTTCCTTCCGTCCTTTGTTTCTTTCTTTCTTTCTTTCTGACGAAGTCTTGCTCTGTCTCTCAGGCAGTGGTGCCATCTTGGCTCATGGCAGCCTCTGCTTCCTGGGCTCAAGTGATTCTCATGTCTCATGCCTCCTGACTGACTAATAGCTGGGATTATAGGCACATGAAACCATACCCAGCTAATTTTTGTATTTTTAATAGAGATGGGGTTTCACTGTGTTGGCCAGGCTGGTCTCAAACTTCTGACCTCAAGAGATCTGCCCGCCTTGGCCTCCCAAAGTATTGGGATTACAGGTGTGAGCCACCGTGCCTGGCCTGTAGTCTTTTATATGGTTCATATATATACAGTTTTTTCTTTTCTTTTTCGAGTCACAGTCTTGCTCTGTTGTGTAGGCTGGAGTATAGTGGTATGATCACAGCTTACTGCAGCCTTGAGCTCCCAGGCTCAAGCAATCCTCCCCCACCTCAGCCTCTCAAGTAACAGGGACTACAGGTGTGTACCAGCACACTCAGCTAATACTTTAATTTTTTTTTTCTTTTTTGAGACAGAATCTTGCTCTGTCGCCCAGGCTGGAGTGCAGTGGTGCTATCTTGGCTCACTGTAGCCTCTGCCTCCCGGGTTCAAACGATTCTCCTGCCTCACCCTCCCGAGTAGCTGGGACCACAGGCACGCACCACCATGCCCGTTAATTTTGTATTTTTAGTAGAGATGGGGTTTCACCATGTTGGCCAGGTTGATCTCAAACTCCTGTCCTCAAGTGATCCACCTGTCTTGGCCTCCCAAAATGCTGGGATTACAGGTGTGAGCCACTGCTCCCAGCCACTCTTTTAAATTTTTTTTGTAGAGACAGGGTCTTGCTGTGTTGCCCAGGCTGATCTCAAACCCCTGGGCTCAAGCCATCCTTCTGTCTGTGCCTCCTAAAGTTTTGGGATTACAGGTGTGAGCCACTGCACCTGGCCTGGTTCAAATATATTTTAATGAATTATATAGAATAATGGTCACAATTCTATCGGTAAAAATTTTTGAGCATGTCCCACAAGATACATATAAGTATTCATAAAGTATATATTTTGCTTGCTCAGAATATGGCACATATTATAAAACACAGAAAATGTTAAAAGGGAGAAGAAAGAAGAATGAAACAGACCAAGACGTTCTAATATTTTCTCCCATATTAACAATGGCTAGGCCGGGCGCTGTGGCTCATACCTATAGTCCCAACGCTTTGAGAGGCCGAGGCAGGCAGATCACCTGAAGTCAGGAAGTCAAGACCAGGCTGGCCAACATGGCGAAACCCCATCTCTAGTAAAAATACAAAAATTAAAATTAGCCAGGCATAAGCCGGGCGCGGTGGCTCACACCTGTAATCCCAGCACTTTGGGAGGCCGAGGCAGGCGGATCACAAGGTCAGGAGATCGAGACCATAGTGAAACCCCATCTCTACTAAAATACAAAAAATTAGCCGGGCGCGGTGGCGGCCGCCTGTAGTCTCAGCTACTCGGGAGGCTGAGGCAGGAGAATGGCATAAACCCGGGAGGCGGAGCTTGCAGTGAGCTGAGATAGTGCCACTGCACTCCAGCCTGGGCGACAGAGCCAGACTCCGTCTCAAAAAAAAAAAAAAAAAAAAAAAAAATTAGCCAGGCATGGTGGTGGGTGCTTGTAATCCCAGCTACTCAGGAGGTTGAGGCAGGAGAATCGCTTGAACCCAGGAGGCAGAGGATGCAGGGAACCTAGATTGCACCATTGCACTCCAGCTTGGGCAACAAGAGAGAGACTCCATCTCAAAAAAAAAAAAAAAAATTAGTTGGGCATGGTGGTGTGGGTGCCTGTAATCCCAACAACTTGGGAGGCTGATGCAGGAGAATCACTTGAACCCAGGAGGCGGAGGTTGCAGTGAGCTGAGATTGTGCTACTACGGTCCAGCCTGGGTGACAGAGTGAGTCTCCGTCTCAAAAAGTAAAAACCCTGGCCGGGCGCAGTGGTTCACGCCTGTAATCCCACCACTTTGGGAGGCCAAGGTGGGTGGATCACCTGAGTTCGGGAGTTTGAGACTAGGCTGATCAACATGGAGAAACCCCGTTTCTACTAAAAATACAAAATTAGCCAGCCGTGGTGGCGCATGCCTGTAATCCCAGCTACACAGGAGGCTGAAGCAGGAGAATCAATTGAACCCAGAAGGTGGAGTTTGCAGGGAGTCGAGATTGTGCCATTGCACTCCAGCCTGGGCAACAAAGTGAAACTCCATTTCAAACTAACTAACTAACCAACCAGGCTGGTTGTGGTTTCTCACGCCTATAATCCTAGCACTTTGGGAGGCCAAGGCAGGTGGATTGCCTGAGCTTAGGAGTTTGAGACCAGCCTGGGCAACTAGTGGAACCCCATCTCTACCAAAATACAAAAAATTAGCCAGGCGTGGCAGTGTGCACCTGTAGTCCTAGCTACTCGGGAGGCTGAGGCAGGAGAATTATTGAACCTGGGAGGCGAAGGTTGCAGTAAGCTGTGATCCTGCCACCGCACTCCAGTCTGGGTGACAGAGCAAGACTCCATCTCTTAAAAAAAAAAAGAAGTTGCTGGTGGAGTTACCCCATTTTAACAACTCTGGACTAGAAGATTATGTAAAGTTTTTCAGAGTTTCTATAGCTAATTATTTTGTGCAAGAAGCAGATCTGACCACTCTCTTTTGTTTGAGACATTCAACTCAGCTGGCTTCTTCTGGGACACTGAATTTTCCTGATATGCTTGGGGTCTTTCTCCTTGGTGTCTGTGGTGGGCCCGCCCCACCTGGTGTGTCTGTCTTGGTGCTCCTGGCCTTCTGTAGCACTTTCTGTCTTTGTCCCTTGACTTGTTCTACCAGGGCCATCATTTTATATACCTCTCAGAAGCTGGCGACTTCTGGATCTAGGTCCCCAGCTCTGACACCCGTCTTGAGCTAAGACTGTTATGACTCCAACTGCTTGCCAAAGTTGCACAGTCAAACTCTGTATGTCCCAATCTGCACTTAACTTTCCTTTGGACCTGCTGCTGCTCCCATTTCCAGTTAATGACACTTTCATCACCCAGAATTAAAAGTCAGAAGCCTGTGAGTCTTCTCACCTCCGTCTGCATTGAATCAGTCACCAACTTTATTCTTATTTTTAAATATTTATTTATTTATTTTTTTGAGACAGAGTCTCGCTCTGTCACCCAGGCTGGAGTGCAGTGGCGCGATCTCAGGTCACTGCAACCTCTGCCTGTGGGGCTCAAGCTGTTCTCCTGCTTCACCCTCCCAAGTAGCAGGGACTATAGGCATGTGCCACCACGCCCAGCTGATTTTTGTATTTTTAGTAGAGATGAGCTTTTACCATGTTGTTCAGGCTGGTCTTGAACTCCTGACCTCAGGTGATCCACCCATCTAGGCCTCCCAAAGTGCTGGGATTACAGGCATGAGCCACTGCACCCAGCCAGTCAACAACTTTTAAAAAATACTTTAGCAAGGCACGGTGATACACACCTGTAATCCCAGCTACTTGGGAGGCTGACGCAGGAGGATCACTTAAGAGGCCAGGAGTTTGAGACCACTCTGGGCAACATGGGGAGACCCTGTCTCTACAAAAAAAAAAAAAAAAAACACCTGTTCTTCAAGTCACCCACTTGGATCTCTTCGAATTGCACTTTCCTTTCTCACTCTAGAGCTTTGTAATAAACTTCTGTTCCTGCTCTGATTAAAAAAAATTTGCCAGGTGTGGTGGTGCCTGCCTGTAGTCCCAGCGACACAGGAGGCTGAGTTAGGAGGATTGCTTGAGCCCAGAAGTTCAAGGCTGCAGTGAGCTGTGATCATGCCATTGTCCTCCAGCCTGGGTGGCAGAGTGAGACCTTGTCTCAAAAACAACAACAATATGAAACTTCAGTCTGTCCCTGCTTATGATCACAGCCTTTCTTTCTTTTTCCTACTCTATGGAATAGCCTCCTAACTGATGTGTCTATTCTGAACCATTTCCAGTCTGTCCATCACAGTGCAGCCAGAATAATTCATCTGAAATGCAAATCCAACCCTCCTGTCCTTGCTGAAGCTTCCTGGCTAGCTCCCATCACCAGCTCCCTGTGACATGGCCCAGGGCCTCTTTCTCTAAACTCCCTGCTTTCTCTTTCAGCCTCCAATAAAAATTGCATCCTTCATTTTCTCCCCAGTGGTTTTTTTTTTCTAATTTATTTTTTATTTGAGATGGGGTCTTGCTCTGTCACCAGACTGGAGTGCAGTGGTGGGATCTCGGCTCACTGCAACCTCTGCCTCCTGAGTTCACGCAATTCTTTTGCTTCAGCCTCCCTAGTAGCTGGGATTACAGGTGTCTGCCACCACGCCTGGCCAAGTTTTGTATTTTTAGTAGAGACAGGGTTTCACCATGTTGACCAGGCTCGTCTCGAACTCCTGACCTCATGATTCGCCCGTCTTGGCCTCCCAAAGTGCTGAGATTACAGGCATGAGCCACCGTGCCTGGCCAAAATTTACAACAAATCTTAATGCAATTATACGTCCATGTAGCATAAAGAGTCTCCTAGTTCCATAAGATTAGAGAAACAGCAGTTTCCTACCTGCCATTTCTCCATCCGCATCAGCCACTTTCAGCTGTAGCTGATCCTTTCAGTGTTGCTGCTTTTTCATTTTAATTTTTTTTTTTTTGAGACAGGGTCTGACTCCATCGCCCAGGTCAGAGGGCAGTGACTCGATCTCAGCTCACTGCAACCTCTGCCTCCCAGGCTTAAGCGATCCTCCCACATCATCCTCCTGAGAATCTGGGACTATGGCTGCTGCGTTTACAGGCGTGAGCCACCACGCCTGGCTGAGGGTGGTGGTGGTTTTTAAGTGAACACATCATGTATCAAAATTACATTTAATTTGTCACTTAATAAGGAAACTAATATGATGTTATAACCAGTTTAAAAGAAAATTCAGGGAACACTCAAAAGTGAATTTACAGATAGATGCAAAGCTGGCCAATATCCATAGGGCAGCGATCAGTACATTCCACGAGACTCATTTGTCTAATGAAACTAATCAGAGTGTTTTTTTTTTTTTTTTTTTTTTGAGACAGAGTCTCGCTCTGTCGCCCAGGCTGGAGTGCAGTGGCCGGATCTCAGCTCACTGCAAGCTCCGCCTCCCGGGTTTACGCCATTCTCCTGCCTCAGCCTTCCGAGTAGCTGGGACTACAGGCACCCGCCACCTCGCCCGGCTAGTTTTTTTTTGTATTTTTTTAGTAGAGACGGGCTTTCACCATGTTAGCCAGGATAGTCTCGATCTCCTGACCTCGTGATCCGCCCGTCTCGGCCTCCCAAAGTGCTGGGATTACAGGCTTGAGCCACCGCGCCCGGCCAGACTGTTTTCTTTGGACAGGAACTTGTTTGCCTTACTCTTAAGGTTTTTGGCAAATGACAGAGTTGTAAAGCAGCTCAGAGACAATGAAGGTGCTGGTCCCGATAAAATTACATAACCCGAAGGATGCACTGGGTAGCATGCCCAGTCATCGAATTTTTTTGTTCATTTCAAAGCCTTTTTGCAATTTTTTTTTTTTTTTCCTGAGATGGAGTCTCGCTCTCTTGCCCAGGCTGTAGTGCAGTGGCATGATCTCAGCTCACTGCAACTTCCACCTCCTGGGTTCAAGTGATTTTCCCACCTCAGCCTCCTGAGTAGCTGGGATTACAGACGCCTGCCACCACACCCGGCTAATTTCACTTGGCCAACATGGTGAAACCTCATCTCTACTAAAAATACAAAAACCAAGTTACCTGGGTGTGGTGGCAGGCACCTGTAATCCCAGCTACTTGAAAGGCTAAGGCAGGAGAATCACCCAAACCCGAGAGGTGGAGGTTGCAGTGAGCCGAGATTGTGCCGTTGCACTCCAGCCTAGGCAACAAGAGCGAAACACCGTCTCAAAAAAAAAAAAAAGAAAAACTCTATTATTTGCTAATTTGAGGGTGGGGAACTAAGCCCACAAAATGTTCTCTACCAGGCTGGGCGTGGTGGCTCACTCCTGTCATCCCAGTACTTTGGGAGGCCGAGGCAGGTGGATCATGAGGTCAGGAGATCAAGACCATCCCAACTAACTTGGTGAAACCTCATCTCTACTAAAAATACAAAAAATTAGCAGATGTGGTGGTACACGCCTGTCACCCAGTGTGGGCGACAGAGCAAGACTCTGTCTCAAAAAAAACAAAACAAAAACCATAATTATGGCCGGGCGTGGTGGCTCACACTTGTAATCCCAGCACTTTGGGATGCTGAGGCAGGTGGATCACCTGAGGTCAGGAGTTCAAAACCAGCCTTACCAATATGGTGAAACTGTGTGGAGACTGTCCTAAAGATCTTAGTGTTTGTTAGGAAATATTTGGTGAGTGTAGATGCTCTTAAGACCCATATGTCGGCCGGGCGTGGTGGCTCACGCCTGTAATCCAAGCACTTTGGGAGGCTGAGGCAGGCGGATCACCTGAGGTCAGGAGTTTGAGACCAGCCTGGCCAACATGGTGAAACCCCGTCCCTACTAAAAATCTAAAAATCAGCCAGGTGTGGTGTCAAGCGCCTATAATCCCAGCTACTTGGGAGGCTGAGGCGAGAGAATCGCTTGAACCTAGAAGGTGGTGGTTGCAGTGAGCCGAGATCGTGCCACTGCACTCCAGCCTGGGTGACAGAGCAAGACTCCATCTCAAAAAAAAAAAAAAAAAGAAAAAAGACCCATTTGTCTTCATTTTAGAACTTTAATTTGATTCCCTTTCCTAGGTTCATATTGAGATCCATTGAAGGCCCTCCTGGACTGACAAAGGCGTGACCTCAGGCCCAGCGCATCCAAGAATACGAAGCATGAGGGACAGAAGAGGGCCCCTCGGCACCTGCCTGGCACAAGTGCAGCAGGCCGGAGGAGGTGACTCGAACAAACTGTCATACAGCCTTAAGAAAAGAATGCCGACGGAGGGCCTTTGGCCTGCAGATGCACCCTCCTGGATGAATAAGCCTGTGGTTGATGGAAATTCACAGAGTGAGGCATTATCATTGGAAATGAGAAAGGATCCGAGCGGGGCTGGCCTCTGGCTTCACGGTGGCAGCCCAGTGCTTCCATATGTGAAAGAATCAGTAAGAAGAAATCCAGCCTCAGCAGCTACTCGGAGCACAGCTGTGGGTTTGCTCCCTGCTCCAACAGAGTATTTTGCTCAGGTGGCCTGCAGTGGTGTTGAAGCTCTGGAGCGGGACTGGCTCAGAGGAGGGCCCAGGGCCACCGATGGCTACAGAGGACAGTACACCAAAGGAGAGCCTCGGGTGTCACGACTGCTACGCCATCAAAAACTGACAGAAATGGGAAGTTTTCAGGATGACCCACCAAGTGCTCTTCCCAAGGGTCTGGGCTCTGAGTTGGAACCCTCTTGCCTGCACTCCGTCCTGTCTGCAACACTGCACGCGTGTCCCGAAGTGCTCCTGAATGAGACAAAACGAGTTTTCCTTGACCATTTAAAGCCCACGTTTTCAAAGCAAACAATAGAATTCAAGAAAATGCTTAAAAACACCTCGGATGATCTGCAGATAACGCTGGGGTTACTGGCTCTGCAACCTTTTGAATTAGCAAATGCATTATGCCATAGTTAAGGTACAAGCAGAACAATACAAATAGATTAATTTTAAGAGTTGTCTTAGAATGATTTCTTTCACATTAAATCTGGATGCAAACTGTGCAGCCCTTAGGTTCCTGCTGTAGTTTGTACGACCTGGCAGACTTAAAGGAAATTGAGTTTAAATTCAAAGCCAGTTGATGCGGAAGGAAATTTTTTAGCATGTGTTAAATTGTGACATATAAAGAGTTGGGAAACATTTCAGGAGATGATCATAGCCTTTGTAAGTATCAGATTAGAACATACGGATTTACCATGAAATTCTGTCTTCAACACCCATTCTAAAGGGCTACTGTCCCAAATCCTGTGTGTCCCTTCGGCTTGTCGATCACCCAGTGGAAATGGATACTCGTAAAGTCTACACCGCTGTACTTGGCGTTAAATCTTGTTGAATTCGTGGTAAGCTGTTACCATTTCTACATTTTGTAGAATGATTTTGGTCTACAGCAAAATTTGATCTCACTTTTCACACCCCTTTCCTTCCACTTGAAATGCAATGTAGACAGAGGCCCTGTGGTGAAAGTTGCAATATTAAGTTTACCTTTAGAAGATCCCTTCTCAGAACCCTGGCAGTGTTACCTTAAACAAGAATGAGCTCGGGAAAAAAGTAACTCAGTTACAGAGAAGCAAATCGAGTTATTTCCCTCATAAAACGTTTCTCAGACTCTAGGAATTGCAGTATCTTGTAACCTAAAAATTTTCCAGTTGACTCCTTTTGTTGTCTGTTGATGACTTTAATAAAGATCCTTTAAGGGCGTAAGTTTTTAAAGACTCCCAAAGTGAGGCTTAACCATTTTCAGGATTATTGATTGCATATACCAGTTTATGTTGTGTGCTGAATTACTATGCCATGTGCTATTTTAGTGTTTGGGGAAAATGAAAAATAAAATTTGTTCTTTAGCCTAATATGTCTTATTTTATATGTGTGGTCTTGGTTCTTCTTGTATTTTTATTAATGCCGTTGTCGTCCTGATAGTTTTTATTATTTGAGACAGGGTCTTGCTCTGGCACCCAGGCTGGAGTGCAGTGGTGTGATCATAGCTTACTATAACCTTGAACTCCTGGGCTCCAGTGATCCTCCACCTCAGCCACCTACGTCGCTAGGACTACAGTTGCATGCCACTGTGGACATTTTTTTTTTGAGACGGAGTATTGTTCTGTCACCCAGGCTAGAGTGCAGTGGTGCAATCTCAGCTCACTGCAAGCTCCACCCCCTGGGTTCATGCCATTCCCCTGCCTCAGCCTCCCAAGTAGCTGGGACTACAGGCGCTCCCCACCACGCTGGCTGATTTTTTGTATTTTTTAGTAAAGACATGGTTTCACCGTGTTAGCCAGGATGGTCTTGATCTCCTGACTTTGTGATCTGCCCGCCTCGGCCTCCCAAAGTGCTGGGATTACAGGCATGAGCCGCCGTGCCAGGCCTTTTTGTTTGTTTGTTTGTTTTGAGATGGAGTTTCACTCCAGTTGCCCAGGCTGGAGTGGAATGGCGTGATCTCAGCTCACTGCAACCTCCGCCTCCCGGGTTCAAGTGATTCTCCTGCCTCAGCCTCCCGAGTAGCTGGGATTATGGGTGCCTGCCACCATGCCCAGTTAATTTTTGTATTTTCAGTAGAGACAGGGTTTCACCATGTTGGACAGGCTGATCTCAAAATTGATGACCTCAGGTGATCCACCTGCCTAGGCCTCCCAAAGTGCTGGGATTACAGGTGTGAGCCACTGCACCCGACCCCCTAATACTTTTTTTTTTTTCTTTTTTTTAGACATCAAGATAGGTTGCCAGTGCACAAGATTAGAAGCAGAGCTTGAAAAACAAAATATAAAGCTAGACCGGAACTCAACTCTCACTCTGCTCCCAGAAAACAATGAAGTCGTGCCTTGTGATCCTTTGGGTTGGTGCTCAGGGTCCCAAAGAAAAAGTCCTACGAGACAAACCGTCTCCATCTAATCTAAGTGACCCTGCCTTGGTGGAGCAATTAAAACCCTGCTGAATAGCCATGCCCTTTTGGTGTCACTGTGATCTATTGCAAGGTGAGAAGAGGACACTTTTAAGTGTTTTGAAATAGGGAATGTTTTCTTGTCAAGCCCTCCTTTTACTTCCCCGTTTTTTTTTGAGACGGAGTCTTGCTCTGTCACCCAGGCTGGAGTGCAGTGGCGCCATCTCGGCTCACTGCAAGCTCCGCCTCCCGGGTTCACGCCATTCTCCTGGCTTAGCCTCCCGAGTAGCTGGGACTACAGGCGCCCACCACCACGCCCAGCTAATTTTTTTTTTTTTTTTTTGGTATCTTTAGTAGAGATGGGGTTTCACCATGTTAGCCAAGATGGTCTCAATCTCCTGACCTCGTGATCCACCCGCATCAGCCTCTCAAAGGGCTGGGATTACAGGCATGAGCCACTGTCCCTGGCCTTTTCTTTTTTTCTTTTTTGAGACTGAGTTTTGCTCTTGTTTCCCAGGCTGGAGTGCAATGATGCGATCTCGGCTTACTGCAACCTCTGCCTCCCAGGTTCAAGCAATTCTCCTGCCTCAGCCTCCCGAGCAGCTGGGATTACAGGCATGCACCACCATGCCTGGCTAATTTTGTATTTTTAGTAGAGACGGGGTTTCTCCATGTTGACCAGGTTGGTCTCGAACTCTCTACCTCAGGTGATCTGCCCACCTTGGCCTCCCAAAGTGCTGGGATTACAGGCATGAGCCACCTTGCCCGGCCTTCCTTTTTTTAAAAAATGAAGTTTACTCCTTTGGGATTGAACTTTCCATGACCCACCAACTGTTTTATTTCCTTTGTTTTGTAGGTTGCAAGTATATGTATGTTCAGCCAATTGCAAAAAGTACAGAATTCCCTATTAAGCATCCAGTGATATATTAATATTTTTTTTATAGTTTTTTTTTTTTTTTTTTTGGAGAGACAAGTTCTCACTGTGTTGCTTAGGCTGGTCTTGACTCCTGGCCTCAAGCAATCCTCCTGCCTCAGCCCCTATAGTGCTAAGATTACAGGTGTGAGCTGACGTGCTTTCATATTGTGACGTTAAAATATGGTGTGCATGCTGGGGGTGGTGGCTCACACCTGTAGTCCCAGCACTTTAGGAGGCTGAGGTGGGTGGATCAGCTGAGGTTGGGAGTTCGAGACCAGCCTGACCAACATGACAAAACCGTGTCTCTAATAAAAATACAAAAATTAGCCGGGGCGTGGTGGTGGGCGCCTGTAATTCCAGCTACTTGGGACGCTGAGGCAGGATAATCACTTGAACCCGGGAGGCAGAAGTTGCAGTGGGCCAAGATCACGCCATTGCTCTCCAGCCTGGGCAACGAGAGCGAAACTCTGTCTCAAAAAACGAAACAAAACGAAACAAAAAAAAAATCCTTCACTTTACATGCATTTTTCTTTGTTTCTTTTCTTTTTTTTTTTTGATACAGAATCTTGCTCTGTTGCCCAGGCTGGAGTGCACACATGGTATGATCTTGGCTCACTGCAGCCTCTGCCTTTTGGGTTCAAGCAATTATCCTGCCTCAGCCTCCCAAGTAGCTGGGATTACAGGTGTATGCCACCACTCCCAGCTAATTTTTGTATTTTTAGTAGAGATGGGGTTTCACCATGTTGGCCAGGCTGGTCTCGATCTCTTGACCTCATGATCTGTCTGTCTCAGCCTCCCAAAATGCTGGGATTACAGGCATGAGCCACCATGCCTGGCTGAAAAAAATTGTAATACATTTACCTGAACAGTATGTGTGAAGTCAGAGATGGAAACTGCCAGTGAGTGGTAGAAGTTTTGAAACACACCCTGTTCAATGGATAATATATTCAACATAAAAACTCAAAATGAGAAGCCTAAATAAGATTTGATTCTTATTAAATGAGTTTAATGACTGCTCCTACTTGGCTCTCCTTTGTTTCCAGAATGTTCTCTCTCTTTTCTCCAAACATTTTATGTTTATCGAAATTTGATGGCTGGGCTTGGTGCTCATGCCTGTAATTCCAGGACTTTGGGAGAGGAGGACTGCTTGAGTCCAGGAGTTGGAGACCAGCCTGGACAACATAGCGAGAACCCCATTTCTACAAAAAATGTAAAAATTAGCTGGGCATGGTGGCATATGCCAATCGTCCCAGCTACACAGACAGCTGAGGCAGGAGGATCTCTTGAGCCCAGGAGCTTGAGGCTGCAATGAGCTATGATCACACCACTGCACTCCAGCCTGGGTGACAGAGACTCAGTCTCAGGAAACTAAAAAATAATAAAAAATAAAAACCTTCATTAATCAGATAAATTTAAAAAACATCTGACGGATGGGCACAGTGGTGCATGCCTATAATCCCAGGACTTTGGGAAGCTGAGGTGGGTGGATCACCTGAAGTCAGGAGTTTGAGACCAGTGATACCCCATCTCTACTAAAAATGCAAAATTAGCCAGGTGTGGTGGTGCACGCCTGTAATCCCAGCCACTCGGGAGGCTGAGGCATGAGAATTGCTTGAACTGAGGAGGCGGAGGTTGCAGTGAGCTGAGATTGGGCCATTGCACCCCAGCCTGGGCAACAAAAGTGAAACTCTGGGCGCCAGGCATGGTGGGTGGCTCATGCCTGTAATCCCAGCACTTTGGGAGGCCAAGGCAGGTGGATCACCTGAGGTCAGGGATTCGAGACCAGCCCGACCAACATGGTGAAACCCCATCTCTACTAAAAAATACAAAAATTAGCTGGGCATGGTGGCGCATGACTGTAATCCCCGTTACTCAAGAGGCTGAGGCAGGAGAATCGCTTGAACTTGCGAGGCAGAGGTTGCAGTGAGCCGAGATCGCGCCATTGCACTCTAGCCTGGGCAAAAGAGCAAGACTCTGTCTCAAAAAAAAAAAAAAAAAAAAAATCTGACTACTTTCATTTGCCCTTTAAGCCCTACAAACCAGACATTGAGTGCTGTAGTCTGTATGAGAAACATTTGGAAAAGATTTTCAAAGGGGCTTGCTTAGGAATGGTAAACTTCGTAGGATAATTTTTTTTTTTCCTGCAATCAGTAGCCTTGCTTTATCGAGGTATATCAAGACTTTTAACAAAGTGTTTTGGTTGAGTTTGGAGGGCATGTTCCAGGTGGCCTGTTGTGTCTGAGAAGTCTTTGAGTGTGATGCTTTCTTATTTTTATTGCATTTTGTTTTGTTTTATTTTATTTTAGACAGGGTCTGGCTCTGTCACCCAGACTGGAGTGCAGTGGCACGATCTCGGCTCACTGCAAACTCTGCCTCTCGGGTTCATGCAATTCTCATGCCTCAGCCTCCTGAGTAGCTGGGATTATAGGTGCCCCACCATGCCCAGTTAATTTTTGTATTTTTAGTAGAGACAGGGTTTCGCCATGTTGACCAGTCTGATCTCGAATTCCTGACCTCAAGTGATCCGCCTGCCTTGGCCTCCCAAAGTGCTGGGATTAGAGGCATGAGCCGCCTCACCTGAATGTGTATATATATATAGTATTTTTTTGCCCAGGTTGCTGCTGCCTCAGCCTCCTAAAGTGCTGAGATTATAGGCATGAGTGCCACTGCACCTGGCTTGCTTTTAGTTTTTTTTTTTTAAGGCAGTGAACTTAACCTGTTTTCTTTTTCCTCATTTGCCTCCTAAGAGTTCTGATTCTGGGCAGTGCATAACTGACTCACACTTGGAATCCCAGCACTTTGGGAGGCAGAGGCAGGTGGATTACTTGAGGTCAGGAGTTTTAGGCCAGCCTGGGCAACCTAGCAAGACCATCTCTACAAAAACACAAACAATTAGCTGGGTGTGGTGGTGTGCATCTGTAGTTCCGGCTACTCAGGAGATTGAGGGAGGATCACTTGGGCCTGGGAGATTGAGGCTGCAGTGAACTGTGATTGCACCACTGCACTCCTGCCTGGGTGGCAAGGAGAGACCCTATCTCAAAAACACCCCCAAAAACCCCATAAAGAGTTCTGATTCTGGCCGGGCGCGGTGGCTCAAGCCTGTAATCCCAGCACTTTGGGAGGCCGAGACGGGCGGATCACGAGGTCAGGAGATCGAGACCATCCTGGCTAACACGGTGAAACCCTGTCTCTACTAAAAATACAAAAAACTAGCCGGGCGAGGGGGCGGGCGCCTGTAGTCCCAGCTACTCGGGAGGCTGAGGCAGGAGAATGGCGTAAACCCGGGAGGCAGAGCTTGCAGTGAGCTGAGATCCGGCCACTGCACTCCAGCCTGGGCGACAGAGCGAGACTCCGTCTTAACAAAAAAAAAAAAAAGAGTTCTGATTCTGCTCTAAGAAAAAAAAAAAATCAGTAATTTGAAGATTACTAAGTAGGCTCTGTTTTTTTTTGTTTGTTTGTTTTTTTTTTTAGACAGAGTATCTGTCGCCCAGGCTGGAGTGTAGTGGTGCGATCCCAGCTCACTGCAACCTCTGTATCCTGGGTTCAAGCGATTTTCCTGCCTCAGCCTCCTAAGTAGCTGGGACTACAGATGCCCGGCACTGTGCCTGGCTAATTTTTGTATTTTTAGTAGAGACAGGGTTTCACCATGTTGGCCAGGCTGGTCTTGAACTCCTGATCTCAGGTGATCCACCCACCTTAACCTCCCAAAGTGCTGGGATTACAGGTCTGAACCACTGTGCTCGGCCCGCTTATCTTATATTATACTTCGATTTACCAGCACTCCACTGCGGCTTATTTTCAGTGACTTGGAGAAAGATATCTATGCTCCTGGTAAATTGCATAGCTGCCTTTTTTCAGTGGAGGTCTCAGATGCCTGGAAACATCTAGGTCTTTGTAGGACACCTAAGGGGGATTTCTTTTTTTTCTTTTTTTTTTTTTTTTTGAGGAGGAGTCTCGCTCTGTCGCCCAGGCTGGAGTGCAGTGGCGTGATCTCGGCTCACTGCAAGCTTCGCCTCCCGGGTTCCCGCCATTCTCCCGCCTCAGCCTCCGAGTAGCTGGGACTACAGGCGCCCGCCACCTCGCCCGGCTAGTTTTTTGTATTTTTTTTTAATAGAGACGGGGTTTCACCGTGTTAGCCAGAATGGTCTCGATCTCCTGACCTCGTGATCCACCCGCCTCGGCCTCCCAAAGTGCTGGGATTACAGGCTTGAGCCACCGCGCCCAGCCGAAGGGGGATTTCATACCCAGAACATAGGTACAGACTTACAACTCCATGTAGGAAAAGCACGGTTTCTTGGGTTTTCTGTTTGTTTGTTTTGTTTTGTTTTTACACGGAGTCTCGCTCTGTCACCCAGGCTGGAGTGCGGTGGCGCGATCTTGGCTTACTGCAAACTCCGCCTCCCAGGTTCAAGCGATTCTCCTGCCTCAGCCTCCTGAGTAGCTTGGATTACAGGCGCTAGCCACCATGCCCGGCTAATTTTTGTATTTTTAGTAGAGACGGGGTTTCACCTTGTTGGTCAGGCTGGTCTTCAACTCCTGACCTTGTGATCTGCCGGCCTCAGCCTCCCAAAGTGCTGGGATTACAGGCACAAGCCACCGCACCTGGCCCTGTTTCTGTTTTTCAGAAAGGGTCTTGCTCCATTGCCCAGGTTGGAGTGCAGTGGTGCAATCATAGCTCAATGCAGCCTCCACCTCCTGAGTTCAAGTGATCCTCCTACTTCAGCCTCCTGAGTAGCTGGGACTACAGATATGCACCACCACACCCCAGTAACTTTTTAATTTTTTGTAGGAATGGGGTTTCACTCTGTTGCCCAGGCTGGTCTCCAACTCTTGAGCTCAAGCAATCTGCCTGCCTCTCAGCCTCCCAAAGTGCTGGGATTACAGGTGTGAGCCACCACACCTGGCCAGAAAGCACTATTTCTTTTCACACTCCCACCTTCCAAGACTTGATAATGACTCATACTTGTTCAGGAAAACCTATTATGTGAGGGTGAGCTGAGAAAATAAGAGAGTTTGGTTGATTTTATATGCAGGTGCTTTGTTCTGTGTTTAATTCATCTAGAAATTGAGAATGCGGCCGTAGAACAGCGCTTTTTGGCTTTGTGTTGTGGTGCCTTTGGGAAAGTGGGAGGAGTACGTTAAGTCGCAGGCAGGTTCATTGTTAAATAAATGTTCACATTTCCTACTCCATGATGTGAAAGCAAGGTTTGGCAAATACGTGAATTTAAAAATGTTTAAAAATTTGGAATTTCCATTAAAATCAACTTCTGGCTGGGGAGGGTGGCTTATGCCTATAGTCCTAGCATTTTGGGAGACTGAGGCGGGAGGATCGCTTGAGGCCAGGAGTTCGAGACCAGCCAGAGCAACATAGGGAGACCCCCCCCATCTCTTTTAATTATTACTAACTAACTTATTTATTTATTTATGAGACAGAGTTTCACTCTTGTCGCCCAGGCTGGAGTGCAGTGGCATGATCTCAGCTCACTGCAACCTCCGCCTCCTGGGTTCAAGAGATTCTCCTGCCTCAGCCTCCTGAGTAGCTGGGATGACAGGCATGCGCCACCACTCCTAGCTAATTTTTTTGTATTTTTAGTAGAGATGGGTTTCACCATGTTGGCCAGGTTGGTCTTGAACTCCTGATGTCAAGTGATCCTCCCGCCTTGGCCTCTCAAAGTGCTGGGATTACAGGTGTGAGCCAGCGCACCCAGCCTAATAACGCTTATTTTTGAAGCGATATGGGCATATATATATATATATATATTGCGTTTAAGTTGGCAGATAAGGTCATGTGTCATTGGGGGATGCCAGATAATCAGTTTAAGTGGCCTTTATTCTGGGCACATTTTAAGCTACAATGGGAAATTCTCACCTCCCTCTGAAGGTGAAAGGCTGAAGCAAGCCGCACTGCATGGAACGCTGCTGTGGGATAGACTGTGTTTGGTGAATCTCATGGTGATTTCTGTAGCTGCATAATAATTGGGGGGAGTGGGTGAGGTTGGGAAGAAAGTCCCTGGGCTGTGCCCGTGAGGTTCGCGTTGACCACAAGAGGGAGCCATGTGTTCACCCAGGGAGTGTGCTGTTTCGGGATGTTTTTATGGTTATTTTGTTTATACAAATTCTTAAGCAAAAGTTAACATAAAAACGTCACACTTAGTTCAGTATGGGTTGTTAAGGCAAGTGTGTGTAATGTGTCAAACCTTACAACAAGATCGTAACTATTTCCTTTTTTAACTTTAAAATTTTTTGTAGAGATAAGTTCTCACTATGTTGTCCAGACTGGTTCCCCAACTAATAGGCTCAAGCAATCCTTCCACCTTGGCATCCCAAAGTGCTAGGATTACAGGTGTGAGCCACTGTGCCCGACCCAGCTGCAGCTCTTTTTATTTGTTCATTTAATTTATTTTGAGATGGAGTTTTGCTCTTGTTGCCCGGGCTGGAGTGCAATGGCACGACCACGGCTCACTGCAACCTCCGCCTGCCAGGTTCAAGCAAAATTCTCCTGCCTCAGCCTCCTGAGTAGCTGTGATTACAAGCGCCTGCCACCACGCCCAGCTAATTTTTGTATTTTTAGTAGAGACGGGGTTTCACCATGTTGGCTAGGCTGGTCTCAAACTCCTGACCTCAAGTGATCTGCCTGACTCGGCCTCCCAAAGTGCTGGGATTTCAGGCGTGAGCCACTGCACCCGGCCCAGCTGTACCTCTTTATTTCAATACCCACAGGTGGAGCTGGCTGGATGCGGTTGGTCAAGCCTGTAATCCCAGCACTTTGAGAGGCCGAGCCTGGCGGATCACGAGGTCAGGAGATTGAGACCATCCTGGCTAACACAGTGAAACCCCGTCTTTTCTAAAAATACAAAAAAAAAATTAGCGTGGTGGCGGGCACCTGTAGTCCCAGCTACTCGGGAGGCTGAGGCAGGAGAATGGTGTGAACCCGGGAGGCAGAGTGTGCAGTGAGCAGAGATCACGCCACTGTACTCCAGCCTGGGTAACAGGGCAAGACTCCGTCTCAAAATAAATAAAAAAATAAATAAATACCCATAGGTGGTGCTTAAAGTAAGAAGATAAATGTGACAGAAAAGTAAAATGTGTTTTTTTGTTTATTTTTTATTTTGGTGCATGGCTTTCAGTAAGAAACCACATTTTCACACTGCATCAACACGAACAGTAATTTTAGGGCCAGGTGTGGTGGTTCACGCCTGTAATCCCAACACTTTGGGAGGACATGGTGGGAGGACTACTTGAGGCCAGGTGTTCCAGATCAGCCTGGGCAACACAGTGAGACCCCATGTCTACCAGAAAAAAAAAAAGATATAAAATAAGATAAAAATTTAAAAGAGCAGTAGTTTTCCTCAGAGTGGGCTGGTCAGAATTTTCACTTCTGCCAAGGATGTTCATAGGCTCCCTGTGTTGGGAGTTTTTCTGGGCCTTTTCAGGTGGATGGGGCGAGGGCAGGGAAGATCTGTGCTGATTCAGGACGTCCCGTACTGATTCAGGGGCCCACAGCGGGTTCCTCCTCAGCCCGTTCCTTTGCATGAAAGCCTCTTCTTAAAGACCCTTATGGGGAAATCTGTCACACAGAACAAGTCAATTATGGCCGAGCATGGTGGCTCACGCCGGTAATCCCAGCACCTTGGGAGGCCAAGGTGAGAGAACTGCTTGAACCTGGGAGGCTAAGGCTGCAACGAGCCGTGATCATGCCACTGCACTCCAACCCGCAAGGCAGAGCGAGACCCTATCTTTTTTTTTTTTTTTTTTTTGAGGCGGAGTCTCGCTCTGTCGCACGGACTGGAGTGCAGTGGCCGGATCTCATCTCACTGCAAGCTCCGCCTCCCGGGTTTACGCCATTCTCCTGTCTCAGCCTCCCGAGTAGCTGGGACTACAGGCGCCCGCCACCTCGCCCGGCTAGTTTTTGTATTTTTAGTAGAGACGGGGTTTTACCATGTTAGCCAGGATGGTCTTGATCTCCTGACCTCGTGATCCGCCCGTCTCGGCCTCCCAAAGTGCTGGGATTACAGGCTTGAGCCACCGCGCCCGGCCGAGACCCTATCTTAAGAAAAAAAAAAAGTCAATGTTTTTACTATAGAAATCACAACTTTAAATTTCTTTCGTGGCTTGTAGTGGTATGTCCTTAAAATGTAGGAATCTACTAAAAGATTGAGAACTGCTATTGTATTATTCTATAACATCAATGAATGATTGCTCTTTCTTTTCTTTTATTTATTTAATTTTTTTGAGACGGAGTCTCGCTCTGTCGCCCAGGCTGGAGTGCAGTGGAGTGATCTTGGCTCACTGCAACCTCTGCTCCCTGGGTTCATGCGTTTCTCCTGCCTCAGCCTCCCGAGTGGCTGGGATTACAGGCACCTGCCACAACACCCAGCTAAGTTTTTGTATTTTTAGTACAGACAGGGTTTTGCCATGTTGGCCAGGATGGTCTCAATCTCTTGACCTCGTGATCTGCCCACCTCAGCCTCCCAAAGTGCTGGAATAACAGGCGTGAGTCACTGCGCCCGGCTAATTTTTGTATTTTCAGTAGAGATGGGGTTTCACCATGTTGGACAGACTGGTCTTGAACTCCTGACCTCAAGGGATCCTCTGGCATCGGCCTCTCAAAGAGCTGGGATTACAGGCGTGAGCCACTGCTCCTGGCCAGGTATAAGTTTATTATAAAATCATATTTTTTTGTTGTAAAAGCTCCTATCTTTATGCACATAGTTCTCTCCCATATTCACTATTCTTCTAATATATTTTATTAAGGGAGAAACTGACAATAGTCGCATAATTCCTAAGAATATTTCGTCTGCAATCAGGCAACTGATGATCTTAACAGCTAATAGCAGCTATTCATTGAGCTCCCACCTCTAGGTGTGAACAGGTGGTGAAGCTGCTGGATGTAATATTATCTCATCTTCGGAACAGTCCTGAAAAGCAGTCGTTTTCATTTTCCTGCTGAAGACATGGATGTGAGGTCACAGCTCAGAACTGGCAGAGCCGGGAGTTGCTTGCTTGTTTTTGAGACAGGTTCTCACTCTGTCATCCAGATCGGAGTGCAGTGGCACCAACATTGCTTATTGCAGCCTCAAACTCCTGGGCTCAAGTTATCCTCCTGCCTCAGCCTCCTAAGTAGCTGGAACTACAGGTTTGTGCCACTATGCCTGGCTAGTTTTTAATTTTTTTGGTAGAGACGGGAGTGTCTCACCATGTCACCCAGGCTGGTCTCAACCTCTTGGGTGGCCTCAAGTGATCCTCTCACCTTGGCTTCCTAAAGTGCTGGGATTACAGGCATGAACCATCACACTCAGCTTACTGTCTTTTATTATTATTATTATTATTATTTTGAGATGGAGTTTTGCTCTTGTCACCCAGGCTGGAGTGCAGTGGTGTGATCTCGACTCACTGCAACCTCCGCCTCCCGAGTTCAAGTGATTCTCCTGCCTCAGCCTCCCGCGTAACTAGGACTACAGATGTGCACCACCACACCCGGCTAATTTTTGTATTTTCAGTAGAGACGGGGTTTCACCATGTTGGGCAGGATGGTCTCGATCTCCTGACCTCGTGATTCACCTGCCTTGGCCTCCCAAAGTACTGGGATTACAGGCGTGAGCCTCTGCACCCAGCCCCACTGTCTTTTTTTATTATTATTATTATTTATTATTTATTTATTTTTTGAGACGGAGTCTTGCTCTGTTGCCCAGGCTGGCGTGCGGTGGTGCGATCTTGGCTCACTGCAACTTCCACCTCCCGGGTTCAGGCAATTCTCCCGCCTCAGCCTCCCGAGTAGCTGGGATTATGGCATCTGCCACCACGCCTAGCTAATTTTTTGTTTTTTTTAGTAGAGATGGGGTTTTGCCACGTTGGCCAGGCTGGTGTCAAACTCCTGGCCTCAAGTGATCTGCCTGCCTCGGCCTCCCAAAGTGCTGGGATTATAGGCGTGATCCACTACACCCGCACTTATTATTATTTTAGATGTGGGGGTTACATGTGTAGGATTGTTACCTAGATATATTGCATAATGATGAAGTTTTCAATTCTAGTACACTCGTCACCCAAATAATGAACGTTGTACCCAATAGGTAATTTTTCAGCCCTCATTTCCCTTCCACCCTCTCCCCCCTTTTTTTTTTTTTTTGAGACAGAGTCTCGCTCTGTCACCCAGGCTGGAGTGCTGTGGCCGGATCTCAGCTCACTGCAAGCTCCGCCTCCTGGGTTTATGCCATTCTCCTGCCTCAGCCTCCCGAGTAGCTGGGACTACAGGTACCCACCACCTTGCCCGGCTAGTTTTTTGTATTTTTTAGTAGAGACGGGGTTTCACCATGTTAGCCAGGATGGTCTCGATCCCCTGACCTCGTGATCCACCCGTCTCGGCCTCCCAAAGTGCTGGGATTAGAGGCTTGAGCCACTGCGCCCGGCCCACCCTTTCCCCTTTTGGAGACACCAGTGTCTTTTTTTTTTTTTTTTTTTATTGAGATGGAGTTTTCCTCTTGTTACCCAGGTTGGAGTGCAAAGGCGCGATCTCAGCTCATCGCAACCGTGTTAGCCAGGATGGTGTTTTTATTTTTTTAGAAACAGGGTTTTGCCATGGTGCCCAGGTTGGCCACTTAAAATTTTATTGATTGATTGATTGATTGATTGAGACAGGGTCTCACTCTGTCACCCAGACTGGAGTGCAGTGGCGTGATCTCGGCTCGCTGTAATCTCTGCCTCCCAGGCTCAAGCGATTCTCCTGCCTCAGCCGCCCAAGTAACTGGTATCATAGGCACGCACCACAACGCCCAGCTAATTTTTGTATTTTTAGTAGAGATGGGGGGGTATCACCATGTTGGCCTGGCTGGTCTGGAACTCCTGACCTCAAATGATCCATCTTCCTCAGCCTCCCAAAGTGCTGGGATCAGGCGTGAGCCATTGTGCCTGGCTGCTAATTTTTTTTTTTTTTTTTGAGATGTAGTCTTGCTCTCTCGCCCAGGCTGGAGTGCACTGGCACGATCTCAGCTCACTGCAACCTCCGCCTCCCAGGTTCACGTCATTCTCCTGCCTCAGCCTCCCGAGTAGCTGGGACTACAGCCGCCCACCACCACGCTCGGCTAATTTTTTTTTTTTTGGTATATTTAGTAGAGACGAGGTTTCACCGTGGTAGCCAGGATGGTCTTGATCTCTTGATCTCGTGATCTGCCCGCCTTGACCTCCCAAAGTGCTGGGATTACAGGTGTGAGCCACCGTGCCTAGCCACCTGGCTGCTATTTTTTTTTTTTTTTTTGAGACGGAGTCTCGCTCTGTCGCCCAGGCTGGAGTGCAGTGGTACGATCTCGGCTCACTGCAACCTCTGTCTCCTGGGTTCACGCCGTTCTCCTGCCCCAGCCTCCCAAGTAGCTGGAACTACAGGCGCCCGCCACCATGCCTGGCTAATTTTTTGTATTTTTAGTAGAGATGGGGGGGTATCACCATGTTGGCCTGGCTGGTCTGGAACTCCTGACCTCAAATGATCCATCTTCCTCAGCCTCCCAAAGTGCTGGGATCAGGCGTGAGCCATTGTGCCTGGCTGCTAATTTTTTTTTTTTTTTTGAGATGTAGTCTTGCTCTCTCGCCCAGGCTGGAGTGCACTGGCACGATCTCAGCTCACTGCAACCTCCGCCTCCCAGGTTCACGTCATTCTCCTGCCTCAGCCTCCCGAGTAGCTGGGACTACAGCCGCCCACCACCACGCTCGGCTAATTTTTTTTTTTTTTGGTATATTTAGTAGAGACGAGGTTTCACCGTGGTAGCCAGGATGGTCTTGATCTCTTGATCTCGTGATCTGCCCGCCTTGACCTCCCAAAGTGCTGGGATTACAGGTGTGAGCCACCGTGCCTAGCCACCTGGCTGCTATTTTTTTTTTTTTTTTGAGACGGAGTCTCGCTCTGTCGCCCAGGCTGGAGTGCAGTGGTACGATCTCGGCTCACTGCAACCTCTGTCTCCTGGGTTCACGCCGTTCTCCTGCCCCAGCCTCCCAAGTAGCTGGAACTACAGGCGCCCGCCACCATGCCTGGCTAATTTTTTGTATTTTTAGTAGAGATGGGGTTTCACCCTGTTAGCCAGGATGTGGCTGCTAATTTTTAATAAATAAAATTTGAAATTCAGTTCCCCACTTACACCAGTCACATTTCAAGTGCTCTATAGCTGTTTGCAGCCAGTGACTACTGTATTAGTAGCATAAAGAATGTTTCCATCATCACAGAAGGTTCTATTGGACAGCCTCTTAGCCCTTGTAGACATACTTGGGACAACTTTGCCTCTTCAGGAAAATATCTGGCTTTAATACATTAGAGTATGTGATTTTTTTTTTCTTACTTTTAACCACCCTCCATCAATATAAGAGAAGGACACCATTCTCTCAAATTGATGGAAAATAAAGATCGTGAGTCTGCACGTGATTTTCTGTAAGCTTTTGTTCTACAAAAAGGGACTGTCTTTGCCTCTCATTTTTATCTTGTTTACAAGGTATTTCTTAGCTCTCGTTGAGTAAAAGATGTAAGAATTCAGCACAGTGCCAGGTACCTAGTCGGTTTCCCATGAGTGACAACATCACTTTGCCTTGATTTTATATTATTTTGTATATTTTTAAATGTAGGCTGGGGGTGGTGGCTCATACCTGTAATCTTAGCACCATGGGGGGCTGAGGCAGGAGGATTGCTTGAGCCCAGGAGTTCAAAGCTGCAGTGAGCTATGTTTGCACCACTGCACTCCAGCCTGGGTGAGGGAACAAGACCCTGTCTCTAAAATAAATAAATAAATGCTTAATCTTTTGCATTTTAAGTACTTTATTGTGCAATAGCAATTGGTTTCAGTGTCTCATTGTCTCGAACCTTTTGAAAAACTTCTTTTTCGGTCAGGTGCAGTGGCTCACGCCTGTTATCCCAACACTTTGGGAGGCCGGGGCAGGTGGATCACCTGAGGTCAGGAGTTCGAAATCAACCTTGCGAACATGGTAAAACTCTGTCTCTACTAAAAATACAAAAATTAGCACGGCATGGTGGTGGGCGCCTGTAATCCCCGTCGCTTGGGAGGCTGAGGCAGGAGAATTGCTTGAACCCAGGAGGTGGAGGTTGCAATGAGCCGAGATTGCTCCATTGCACTCCAGCCTGGGCAACAAGAGGGAAACTGTTTCAAAAAAAGAAAAAAAGGAAAGATAAGAAAAACTTCACTTTTGCCTGGGCACGGTGGTTCATGCCTGTAATCCCAGCACTTTGGGAAGCTGAGGTGGGAGGACTGCATGAACCGGCGAAGCTCATGCTGTATAGCGAGCCGCGTTCGTGCCACTACACTCCAGCTTGGGTGACAGAGTGAGTCTTGTCTCAAAAAACAAAACAAAACAAAGAAAAACTTCAATTTCTGTTACACTGTAGCCTGAGCGTGTGACTTGCAGGAGAGCGTACTTACCCTTTAGCACACTCCAGAGGAAATACATGCTCAGGTTTAAAGCTTGACCTTGGCTCTGGTAACGGGACAGTTCATTGAACAAGGGGTGATTCATGAGAACATCCTGTACCGCCCCCTCTCCCTCTAGAGCCACTGGGGGCCTCAAAACTTGAGAGCGGAACCCTCGAGGAATGGAGGCAGGTCTTGCAAGCGTCTGTCTCCCTGGAACGGCAGGCTTCCTGAGGAGTCTCTGGGCTCCTTCCAGCTCCAGGCTGGACTTGGCCTCCCCCTTACTGCCTCCAATGTTACCTCTTTTCCCAAAAATAGGATTTGGAACTTATTCCTCAAGTGACATAATGCATCTTACAGTCATGGGCAGGAAATGGCTGTTTTCCTGCCAGGCCTGTGAGGTCCCCTGGAGATGAGCTGGAAAGGGTACTTCTTCCTCGTCCTACTTCACAATAGAACTTCAACGCCTTCATTTTAAGGTGATTTTCTTCCATTTGGAAGCACAGCATGCTCTTCCACACTACGCAGTGAAAGAGGTTAGATTGGCTGGATTTGGATGCTCTTGGGTGTTTTTGCTTTATAAACAAAGCATGCTTGAATATTAATAATGATGCCCTCCAACATGGCGAGACCCTGTCTCCACGGAAAATATAAAAATTAGCCGGATATGGCTGGGCGCGGTGGCTCACGCCTGTAATCCCAGCAATTTGGGAGGCCAAGGCGGGCGGATCATGAGGTCAGGAGATGGAGACCATCCTGGCTAACAGGGTGAAACCCCGTCTCCACTAAAAATAGAAAAAAATTAGCCAGACATGGTGGCGGTGCCTGTAGTCCCAGCTACTCGGGAGGCTGAGGCAGGAGAATTGCTTGAACCAGGGAGTCGGAGGTTGCAGTGAGCCAAAATCGCACCACTGCACTCCAGCCTAGGTGACAGACGAGACCCTGTCTCTAAAAAATAACTAAAATATTATTTATTTATTTTATAACAAAGTAAATTATTATATTTTATATATTACATAAAATAAAATTTATTATATTTTAAAATAAATAAAATAAAATTTATTATTTTATAATAAATACAACAGTATTTTAATAACTAAAATATGTATTAATATATAACATTTATTAAACATATAAAATATTTTTTATTTATTAAAAATAAATAAAATATTATTTATTTTTTAGACAGGGTCTCCATCTGTCACCCAGGCTGGAGTGTAGTGGTGCAATCACAGCTCACTGAAGCCTCAACCTCCCAGGCTCAAGGGATCTTCCTGCCTCAGTCTCCCGAGTATCTGGGACCACAGGCATGCACCAGCACGCCTGGTTTTATTATAAATTCTAGTGTAGGCACAGCTCCGGTTACTTAAGATGACAAACGGGGAAAATCCACATTAATTGAGTTTACTCTTTTTTTTTTTTTTTTTTTTTTTTTTTTTTTTTTTTTTTTTTTTTTTTTTTTTTTTTTTTTTGAGTCAGAGTCTCGCTGTCACCCAGGCTGGAGTGCAGTGGCCGGATCTCAGCTCACTGCAAGCTCCGCCTCCCGGTTTACGCCATTCTCCTGCCTCAGCCTCCCGAGTAGCTGGGACTACAGGCGCCCGCCACCTCGCCCGGCTAGTTTTTGTATTTTTAGTAGAGACGGGGTTTCACTGTGTTAGCCAGGATGGTCTCGATCTCCTGACCTCGTGATCCGCCCGTCTCGGCCTCCCAAAGTGCTGGGATTACAGGCTTGAGCCACCGCGCCCGGCCTGAGTTTACTCTTAAGTGGGTGTATTGAGGGCCGGGCGCAGTGGCTCACGCCAGTAATCCCAGCACTCTGGAAGGCCGAGGAGGTGGGCAGATCATGAGGTTAAGAGATCAAGACCATCCTGGCCAACACGGTGAAACCCCGTCTCTACTAAAAATACAAAAATTAGCCGGGTGTGGTGGTGCGTGCCTGTAATCCCAGCTACTCAGGAGGCTGAGGCAGGAGAATGGTGTGAACCCAGGAGGCAGAGGTTGCAGGGAGCCAAGATGGTGCCACTGCACTCCAGCCTGGCAACAGAGCGAGACTCCATCTCAAAAAAAAAAAAAAAAAAAAAATAGAATTGTCCCCCTCCTCCAGCTGAAAACACTATTGGGGCGAGACTTCCTGACATTGACATCATACATCTTAGCACTTTGCTACCCAAGGCTGTAAAAAGCTCTGTTACACTTTGGCAACGATAGAATAAGTCTCCGCATCAGCTTTGATCCTGGCTCCAGAGCAGACTAAGCCAAGAGCTGAGAATCTGTTGGCTCTGGCTTATTTTGTTTTACTTTATTTATTTTTTTTTGAGGCAGGGTCGATTTTGGCCCACTGCAACTTCTGCCTCCCAGGCTCAAGCAGTTCTCCTACCTCAGCCTCTTGAGTAGCTGGGATTACAGGCACATGGCACCACACCTGGCTAATTTTTGTGTTTTTTGTAGAGACAAGGTTTCATGATGTTGCCCAGGCTGGTCTTGAACTCCTGAGCTCAAGAGACCCTCCTGCCTCAGCCTCCTAAAGTCCTGGGATTACAGGTGTGAGCCACTGCACCCGGCTGGGTCTGGCTTCTTATACTGGGCCTTGCCTCGGTTTTGTTATATGTTTAGAGGTTATTTTTAGCCCTCTGGAACAGTTTTGAGACAAATCGTTTGGGTACTTAGGCAGCATTATTATTTTTTTAACCGATCATGACTATTTTCAACTTGGTAGAAGTTCTAAGGCAGAAACATTTCCTTTTTAAGGCGGTGTTTCTCTGGCAGTCATAAAGACTAATCCAAAAGATTAGCAAAAATAGCCACTTGTTAAATAGCTCAAATCTGTTAAATACAGGAGATACGTTTCTGTTCAGGGAACCTCTTAGGGTGAGAGAAGAAAGGAAGAAAAAGAGAAGACTGCTATGGATGTCTATGAATAGTGAATTCCTTACTGGAACCAAGATTTGTCTTTTTTAACTGGAAAACTTATATTCATTGATGACAAATAGCATATATCTGACCCAAAACTGTGTTGCCCAAAATTTAAGTTAAATTAGGAAATAGTCAGCCGAGGCCGGGCGCGGTGGCTCACGCCTGTAATCCCAGCACTTTGGGAGGCTGAGACGGTCGGATCACGAGGTCATGAGATTGAGGCCATCCTGGCTAACATGGTGAAACCCCATCCACTAACAATACAAAAAAAAAAAAAAATTAGCCGGGCGTGATGGCGGGCGCCTGTAGTCCCAGGTACTGGGGAGGCTGAGGCCAGAAAATGGCATGAACCCAGGAGGCGGAGCTTGCAGTGAACCAAGATCATGCCACTGCACTCCAGCCTGGGTGACAAAGCAAGACTCCGTCTCAAAAAAAAAAAAAAAGAAATAGTCGGCCGGGTGCAGTGGCTCATGCCTGTAATCCCAGCACTTTGGGAGGCAGAGGCAGACAAATCACGAGGTCAGGAGTTTGAGACCAGTCTGGCCAACATGGTGAAACCCCATCTCTACTAAAAATACATTAATTAGCTGAGCGTGGTGGCAGGCGCCTGTAATCCCAGCTACTCAGGAGTCTGAGGCAGGAGAATCGCTTGAACCCGGGAGGCGGAGGTTGCAGTGAGCTGAGATTGCGCCACTGCACTCCAGTCTGGCGACAGGGTGAGACTCCATCTCAAAAAAAAAAAAAAAAAAGGAGAAAAAAAAGAAATAGTCCTCTAACTTGTTTTGAGTCAGCTCTGTACTACATATGCTGGTCGCTTCGTGGGTTTGATTCAGTTCTGCGTCTTTGGGAATAATCTGGCCGCAGGGTTCTCCCCACTGTTTCAGCGGGGCAGTGTCAACCTCCCTCAAGCCCAGCGACCATGGGTCCAGAGTTAGGCTTTGTCTTCAAAGTAAACAGAGTATTTCCTTTTGGGAAGTGCATGAAGCTGCTTTTTTACTTAGAAAATAAACCCACCCTTCAAAACATGCACAATGAAATAAGCCAGGCATAAAAGGACAAATATTGTTTGATTCCACTTATAGGAGGTTCCTCGAAGAGACAACTCTGGAGAGACAATAAGTAGAATGATGGCTGCCAGGGGCTAGGAGATGGGGAGAGGGGAGTGAGTGTTTAGCGGGGACACAGTTTCTGTTTGGGAAGATGAAAAAGTCCTGGAGATGAATGGTGGTGATGATTGCACAACAACATCAATGTGCTGAATGCCACTAAACTGTGCACTTAAAAAGGGTTAAGACGGGCCCGACGCAGGGTCTCATGCCTGTCATCCCAGCACTTTGGGAGGCGTAGGTGGGTGGATCACTTGAGACCAGAAGTTCGAGATCAGCCTGGAGAACATGGTGAAACTCCGTCTGTACTAAACATACAGAAAATTAGCCGGGCGTGTTGACGCGTGCCTGTAATCCCAGCTACTAGAGAGGCTAAGGTGGGAGAATCGCTTGAACCCTGGAGGCAGAGGTTCCAGTGAGCCGAGATCGCGCCACTGCACTCTGGCCTGGGTGGCAGAGTGAAACTCCATCTCAAAAAAAAAAAAAAAAAAAAAAAGACAGAAAAGAAAAGGGGGTTAAGATGGTAAATATTATGTTATGTGTATTTTACCGCAGTGAAAACTATTTACACACATACACTCGATTAGCCAATGTGATGCTTCAGTAGGAGGTCTTGGGAATCATTTAGACTTAGACCAGGGTTTGATGCCCACCCCCACCACTTCCTGCTTATGACCCTGGAAAGGGACTTAACCTTTCTGACCCTCAGCTGCCTTCTTTATAAAATAGTGTTGGCCTGGTGCCGTGGCTCACACCTGTGATCCCAGCACTTTGGGAGGCTGGGGCAGGAGGATGGCTTGAGCCCAGAAGGTCAAGGCTGCAGTGAGCCATGGTTTGAGGTCAAGGCTGTAGTGAGCCGTGATCACACCACTGCACTCCAGCCTGCGTGGCAGGGTGAAGCCCTGCCTCAAAAACAAATACAAAAATATAAATAAATAAATAAATATATTTTAAAAATAAATAAAGGAACTCAAGTGGCATTTTAAGTAGTTGTCAGGTCTCATAGCAGGCCTAAAAGTCACTGTCCACATAAATGCAGTGATCTGGCCGGGTGCAGTGGCTCACGCCTATAATCTTAGCACTTTGGGAGGCTGAGGTGAGAGGATCACTTGAGGTCGGGAGTTCAAGACCAGCCTGGCCAACATGGCAAAACCCTGTCTCTACTGAAAATACAAAATTTAGTCGGGGCATGGTAGCATGTGCCTGTAATCTCAGTTATCCAGGAAACTGAGGCAGGAGAACTGGCCGGACGCAGTGGCTCATGCATGTAATCCCAGCACTTTGGGAGGCCAAAGTGGGCAGATCACGAGGTCAGGAGATGGAGGATATCCTGGCAAACACGGTGAAACCCCGTCTCTACTAAAAATACAAAAAAAAAATTAGCCCGGCGTGGTGGCAGGCACCTGTAGTCCCAGCTACTCGGGAGGCTGATGCAGGAGAATGGCGTGACCCAGGAGGTGGAGCTTGCAGTGAGCCCAGATCACGCCACTGCACTCTAGCCTCGGCGACAGAGCGAGACTGTGTCTCAAAAATAAATAAATAAATTAAATAAATGCAGTGATCTTCTGTAGGCCCATTTATGGTGATCTGGGGCCCTCAGCACCATGGTTAGTACTTTTTTTTCTAGCTAGCAGTCTGGTAAAAATTAATGTTAAAAACTGATTTTTGCAGAGCAGTGTGGCTCAGACCTGGAAATTTGGGAGACCAAGACAGGAGGATCGCTTGAGGTCAGGAGTTCAAGACCAACCTGGGCAACATACAGAGACCACCGCCTCTCATCTCTTCAAAAAAAAAAAAAAAACCCACAGGAGGCTGAGGCAGGAGAATGGGTGTGAACCCGGGAGGCGGAGCTTGCAGTGAGCCGAGATGGCACCACTGCACTCCAGCCTGGGCGACAGAGCGAGACTCCGTCCCAAAAAAACAAAAAACAAAAACAAAAAAACCCAAAACAACAAAACAAAGCTAATTTTCAGCCTCATGGTTGCTAATCTCACATGCTTATATGCCTTTTTTTTTTTTTTTTAAGACAGGGTTTTACTCCTGTTGCCTAGGCTAGAGTGAAATGGTGAGGTCTGGGCTCACTGAAACCTTCACCTCCTAGGTTCAAGTGATCCTCCTGCCTCAGTCTCCCAAAATGCTGGGATTGCAGACGTGAGCCACTGCGCCCGGTCTGTTTTTTTTGTTGTTGTTTTGTTTTGTTTTGAGACAGGGTCTTGCTTTGTCACCCAGACTGGAGTGCAGTGGTACGATCATAGCTCACTGTAACTTGAACGGTGCTCAAGCAATTCTCCTGCCTCAGCCTTCCAAGTACCTGGGACTACAGTTTCATGCCATTATGCCCAGGTAATTACTATTATTTTTTTTTTAGAGACAGGGTCTTGCTCTGTTGCCCAGTCTGGACTTGAACTCCTGAGCTCAAGCAATCCCTCAACCTCAGTCTCCCAAAGTGTTGGGATTGCAGGCATGAGCCACCACATCTGGACAGATTTACCATTTTAAAGTAAACAATTCCAGTGGCATTTACTTTGTGCAAAACTACCTCTATCTAGTTCCAAAACATCACCCCAAAAGGAAACTTGTACCCATTCAACAATTGCTCCCCATTTCACCCACCCCCTAACTGGCAACCACCAATCTATATTATTTTTCTATGGATTTCTTTCCTTTTTATTTTATTTTAATTTTTTTCTGAGTCTGCTTGCTAGGGAATATGGATTTCTTTTATTTTCTTTTGAGATGAGGTCTCACTGCTCCCCAGGTTGGACTGAAGTGGTGCAATCACAGCTCCCTGCAGCCTCAACCTCCTAGGCTCAAGAGATCCTCCTGCCTCGGCCTCTCAAAGTGCTGGGACTACAGGTGTGCACTACTGCACCTAGCTTCTATGGCTTTTCTTATTTTGAATATTTCATATAAATAAAATCATGCAATATGTGACCCTTTTGTATCTGGCTTCTTTCACTTAGCATAACGTGTTTGAAGCTCATCAGTGTTGTAGCATGAATCAGTGCTTCACCCCTTTTCATGGTTGAGTGATATTCCATTGTATGGACATACCATAATGTTTATCCATTCCTCTGTACATGGACATGGGATGTTTCTGGCAGACTAATGGGCCCAATTGGCCCTTGGAACTGATGGAATAATGGCCGATGTAATAACTGAAATGCCCTGACAGCTTACAACATTTTCTTCTTTATGTGCCAGAGCAGTTGTTAAGCATGAAATTAAACGAATAAAAATTAAGTTCGCTGAAGTTCCTAGATATAGCGTTTGTAAATTGTCACCCCTTGGGGACCATTATCCTCGTAGGATTCATTTTTGTATTTGACATTTGGAAGACTTCATGCTCTTTTAACAACAGAAAATTACATAAGGTCATTGTCACTTTTGTCGACTCCCTAGTGTTTTATTCCAAACCACGCAAAATGTTTGTTTTATTTGGAGCGTTCCCTAACTTCAGTTGTATAAACTGTATCAGTAGCTCTCAAACTCAACTGGTCATAAAAATCACTGGAAAAACTTAACAGAAGTACAGATGGCCAAGTGGAATTCCCCAGTCTGCAAAGATGCAGATTCTCCTAGGGTCCCCAGTGCCTATTCAGGCACCCCAGGTGTAGTTTATGGACTGCACTTTGTGAAACAGTGGCATACACAGATGTCTTGAATTATCTAATAAATTTATCAGATTGGGCCAGGCCCAGTGGCTCATGCCTGTAATCCCAGCACTTTGGGAGACCGAGGCAGGAGGATCACTTGAGGTCAGGGGTTCAAGATCAGCCTGGCCAACATGGTGAAACTCTGTCTCTATTAAAAATACAAAAAATTGGCTGGGTGTGGTGCACACGCCTGTAGCCACAGTTACTCGGGTGGCTGAGGCAGTAGAATCGCTTGAACTTGGGAGGCAGAGGTTGCAATGAGTCGAGATCGCACCCCTGCACTCCAGCCTGGGCAACAGAGAGAGACTCTGTCTCAAATAAAATAAAATAAAATAAATTTATCAGATCACACGGTAGAACTTTAATTATTTTATTTATTTATTTGTTTATTTTTGAGGCAGAGTCTAGCTCTGTCACCCAGGCTGGAGTTCTATGGCGTGATCTCAGCTCACTGCAACCTCTGCCTCCCGGGTTCAAGCGATTCTCCTGCCTCAGCCTCCTGAGCTGGGATTACAGGTGCCTCCCACCATGCCCGGCTAATGTTTTGTATTTTTAGTAGAGACGAGGTTTTACCATGTTGATCAGGCTGGTCTTCAACTCCTAACCTCAGGTGATCCACCTGCCTTGGCCTCCCAAAGTGCTGAGATTACCGGAGCATGAGCCACCCCACACCTGGCCGGAACTTTATTTTTGACATAACAAATTGAAAGATATATTGCAAATAATTCAATAAAATTCCAAAGAATATCATAAAATATATGGATGTTAAAATGGAAGAAAGGTTTTTAAAATGTTGATGAAAATAAGTTTTCTAAGTCCTGAGGAAATGTATATCTGCTCCCATATATTTTCTTTTAATTGTAATTAAAAATATATAACATGGCCGGGCGCGGTGGCTCAAGCCTGTAATCCCAGCACTTTGGGAGGCCGAGACGGGCGGATCACGAGGTCAGGAAATCGAGACCATCCTGGCTAACACAGTGAAACCCCGTCTCTACTAAAAATACAAAAAACTGGCCGGGCGCGGTGGCTCAAGCCTGTAATCCCAGCACTTTGGGAGGCCGAGACGGGCGGATCACGAGGTCAGGAGATCGAGACCATCCTGGCTAACACGGTGAAACCCCGTCTCTACTAAAAATACAAAAACTAGCCGGGCGAGGTGGCGGGTGCCTGTAGTCCCAGCTACTCGGGAGGCTGAGGCAGGAGAATGGCGTAAACCCGGGAGGCGGAGCTTGCAGTGAACTGAGATCTGGCCATTGCACTCCAGTCTGGGCGACAGAGCGAGACTCTGTCTCAAAAAAAAAAAAAAAAAAAAAAAAATACAAAAACTAGCCGGGCGAGGTGGCGGGCGCCTGTAGTCCCAGCTACTTGGGAGGCTGAGGCAGGAGAATGGCGTGAACCTGGGAGGCGGAGCTTGCAGTGAGCTGAGATCCGGCCACTGCACTCCAGCCTGGGCGACAGAGCGAGACTCCGTCTCAAAAAAAAAAAAAACAAAAAAACAAAACCATGAAATTTATTGTCTTAAACATTTTTATGTGTATAGTTCGGTGGAGTTAAGTATATTCACATTGTGGTGCAACCAATCTCCAGAATTTATTCATCTTGCAAAACGGAACTCTCTATCCATTGAACAATTCAGGCCGGGCATGGTGGCTCACTCCTGCATTCCCAGCACTTTGGGAGGCCGAGGTGGGCAGATCACCTGAGATCAGGAGTTCCAGACCAGCCTGGCCAACATGGTGAAACCCCGTCTCTACCTAAAATACAAAAAAAATTCGCCAGGCGTGGTGGCATGCACCTGTAATCCTCGCTACTGTGGAGGCTGAGGCAGGAGAAACCACTTGAACCGAAGAGGCGGAGGTTGCAGTGAGCTGAGATCACACCACTGCACTCCAGCCTGGGCGACAGAGTGAGACTCCATCTCAAAAAACAAAACCAAAAACAATTCACCATTCTTTCTCTTCTTGACTCCTGGTAACCACCATTCTACTTTCTATTTCTATGACTTTGACTACTCTAGGGACCTCATACAAATGGAATCACACAATATTTGTCTTTTCTGTGACAGGCAAATGTGAACAAAAATTTCCTCAAAAGGAATTTGGAGAAAAGAGGCTTTATTCCGTTGAACAGTTGCAAACTGGGGCAATGCAGCCTTGGTGTAAAACAAAGGTGTCATCTAGAGAACAAAAGTAGGGCTCAGTTGTTTGTGCTTTTTTTTTTTTTTTTTTTTTTTTGAGACGGAGTCTCACTCTGTCTCCCAGGGTGGATTGCAGTGACAGTCAGTTCATTGCAGCCTTGAACTCCTGGGCTCAGATGATCCTCCTGCTTCAACCTCCCCAAGTGGGGGATTAGGGACTGAGCCACTGTAACTGGCCAAGAATCAGCTTTTATAGCAAAAGTTCCCACAGACATTCTCAATCAGGTCCATTATGCAAATGAAGGATTCAAACTTGCTCATCTCTGATTGGTTGATGCAGCTGGGTACCGATTTGTTGATGCAGATGAGCCCTGATTGGTTGAGACAGGTGAGCTCTGATTGGTTGGTTCAGATGAGTTCCGAAAGTCTCAAAGTTAGACAGAGGTGTGGGTTTTCAGGGAATTCATAGTATGTGCCTGACCTATAGTAGGCACATGTCCATTTGCCTCTATTTGAATTTTGGCCCAGGTAACCACTTGGGATCCGTCTTGAAGGACTGGCTCTTTCAAGTTCACACATTTCACTTAGCATAATGTCCTCCTGCTTCATCCATGTTTTAGCAGGTCCCAGAATTTCCTTCCTTTTAAAGGCTGATTAATATTCTATTGTATGGGTTCTCAGAGGCTCTAATCTGTAATCCCAGCATTTTGGGAGGCTGAGGCAGGAGGATCGCTTGAGCCCAGGAGTTTGAGACTAGCCCTGGCAACATAGCAAGACCCCATCCCTATTAAAAAAAAAAAAAAAAAAAGGCCGGGGCGGTGTCTCACGCCTGTAATCCCAGTTCTCAGGAAGGCAGAGGCAGGAGGATAGCTTAAGCCCAAGAGTTGGAGTTCGAGACCTGCCTGGGCAATATTGCAAGACCCCATTCTCCACAAAAAGGAAGAAAAGAAAATGACAAAAATAGGCCGGGCGCGGTGGCTCAAGCCTGTAATCCCAGCACTTTGGGAGGCCGAGACGGGCGGATCACGAGGTCAGGAGATCGAGACCATCCTGGCTAACATGGTGAAACCCCGTCTCTACTAAAAATACAAAAAACTAGCCGGGCGAGGTGGCGGGCGCCTGTAGTCCCAGCTACTCGGGAGGCTGAGGCAGGAGAATGGCGTGAACCCGGGAGGCGGAGCTTGCAGTGAGCCGAGATCTGGCCACTGCACTCCAGCCTGGGCGGCAGAGCGAGACTCCGTCTCAAAAAAAAAAAAAAAAAAAAAAAAAAAAAAAAAAAAAAAAAGAAAATGACAAAAATAAATAAATAAATAAATAAATAATAAATAAGCGTTAAAAAAAAAAGCAGCAGCAGCCAAGACAACTTCCAAGTTTAACAGAGCTCATGCTTTTAACTGAGAAATTAGTAATGTGGACTAATGACTTACTACGTTTTCATAAAGTTCTCTTTCTTTCGATGAAATCGCACTCTGTTCCCCAGGTTGGTCTTGAACTCCTGACCTCAAGTGATTCACCTGCCTTGGCCTCCCAAAATGCTGAGATTACAGGTAGGAGCCACCACGCCCGGCCCCACATAAAGTTTTCTTAACGGCCTGTAACTTCCTAACCCCTAGTTTAATTCTAGGAGTCTCCTGTTGCTGGTGTAAATTAAACAGCAGGGAAGAACAACTTCAGGTTTCAAGCTACTTTAAATCCTGGGAACAGAACTCTGTCTCTGCTGCTTTCTTGAAATTGATCTGATGTTCTGCACAAAAACTCATGGCTGCCCTTCTGACTCAGATTGAAAATCAAAGTCCTAACAATGCCTCCTGGCCCCTGCCTCCTCCATGCCCTGTTCTCTGACCTCTTCTGCCTCCCTTCTGACTCCGGCCACACTAGCCTCTGGGCCTTTCTGGAAGCCCAGTGGAGCGCTGGGTGCTGAAAGATTTGCCCTGCAGCACCTTCTTTGGGCTATTTTTCCCTAGAAGCCCACATGGCCCACTTCCTCCCTGCCTTTTTTTTTTTTTTTTTTTTTTAAAGACAGGGTCTTGCTCTGTGCCCAGGCTGGAGTGCAGTGGTGTGATCACACAGCTCACTGCAGCCTCAACCTTCCAGGCTCAGGTGATCCTCACATCCCAGCCTCCAAGTAGCTGCCTCCCTGCCTTTACATCTTTGCTCCTAGTCACTTTCTTTAAAAAAAAAAAAAAAAAAAAAAAAGTTATTTAAGGTTATTTGTCGAATTAGCACAGTAGCATGATTTACACATATTTACAATAAAAAAGTTGGGATAAATATTTCAGCCATGGAAGGCATTGCTTTTGAATATCTAGAATATTCTTCCTTCATTCTGGATAGCAGAAGCATATGAATTACATAATCCTCTTTGCTTAAATATTATTCACAATGGCATAATGATTTAGAACACAATTCCATCTCTAAAGAGCAGGTTTTGGCCGGGCGACAGAAAAAAAAAACAAAAGAGCAGGTTTTAAAACCCTCTTTTTAATTGAGTGTGAATAAAAGTATGAAAAGGATTCTGACTGCCTGGGCTAAAATGGTAATCTTGCTCAGATTATCATCAAAAATTCTTTTTTTTTTTTTTGAGACGGAGTCTCGCTCTGTCGCCCAGGCTGGAGTGCAGTGGCCAGATCTCAGCTCACTGCAAGCTCTGCCTCCCGAGTTTATGCCATTCTCCTGCCTCAGCCTCCCGAGTAGCTGGGACTACAGGCGCCTGCCACCTCGCCCGGCTAGTTTTTTGTATTTTTTAGTAGAGACGGGGTTTCACCGTGTTAGCCAGGATGGTCTCGATCTCCCGACCTCGTGATCCGCCCGTCTCGGCCTCCCAAAGTGCTGGGATTACAGGCTTGAGCCACCGTGCCCGGCCATAACCATTTTTTAAGGAACCAGTTCAGTGTCATTAAATATATTCACACGGTGCAACCATCACTACCGTCGAGAACATGTTTTTTTGTTGTTGTTTTTTTTTGAGACGGAGTCTCGCTCTGTCGCCCAGGCTGGAGTGCAGTGGCCGGATCTCAGCTCACTGCAAGCTGTGCCAACCGGATTCACGCCATTCTCCTGCCTCAGCCTCCCGAGTAGCTGGGACTACAGGCACCCGTCACCTCGCCCGGCTAGTTTATTTTTTTGTATTTTTTAGTAATGACGGGGTTTCACCGTGTTAGCCAGGATGGTCTCGATCTCCTGACCTTGTGATCCGCCCGTCTTGGCCTCCCAGAGTGCTGGGATTTCAGGCTTGAGCCACCACGCCCGGCCGAGAACATTTTTTCACCTGGCAAAACAGTAACTCTGACCTCATTAAACCCTCATTCCCCATTCCCCCTCCCCCAGAGCCTGGCATCTACCATTCTACTTTCCCTGTCTATGAATTTGACTACTCTAGTGACCTCATATAAGTGGAATCATATAAAGCATATATGAGGTGACTCACATCAGTGGCATCTAGTATTTGTCCTTTGTCTTCCAGGCTTGTCTGTGTTGCGGCAGGTGTCAGAATTTCTGCCCTGTTAAGGTTGAATAATATTCCGTTGTATGGATGGACCACATTTTGTTAATCCATTCATCCATGATGGGTACTTGGGTTGGTTCTACCTTTTGGTTCTTGCGAATATGCCTGTAGTTCATTCTTACACTGTTAATAAAGATATACCCAAGGTTGGGTAGTTTATAAAGAAAAAGAGGTTTAATGGACTCACAATTTCACATGCCTGGGGAAGTCTCACAATCACAGTGGAAGGTGAAGGAGGAGCAAAGGCACATCTTACATGGCAGCAGGCCAAGAGGGTATGTGCAGGGGAACACCCTTTTATTAAACCATCAGGTCTCATTTGAGGTCAGGAGTTCGAGACCAGCCTCGCCAACATGGCAAAACCTCGTCTCTACTAAAAATACGAAAATTAGCTGGGTGGCTGGGCGCGGTGCCTCACACCTGTAATCCCAGCACTTTGGGAGGTCGAGGTGGGCAGATAATGAGGTCAGGAGATCCAGACCATCCTGACTAACACGGTGAAACCCTGTCTCTACTAAAAATACAAAAAATTAGCCAGGCGTGGTGGCAGGTGCCTGTAGTCCCAGCTACTCAGGAGGCTGAGGCAAGAGAGTGGTGTGAACCCGGGAGGTGGAGCTTGCAGTGAGCCAAGATTGCGCTACTGCACTCCAGCCTGGGTGACAGAGCGAGACATAGTCTCCAAAACAAACAAACAAACAAAATTAGCTGGGCGTGGTGGCATGTGCCTGTAAATCCCAGCTACTCAGGAGGCTGAGGCAGGAGAATCGCTTGAACCCAGAAGACGGAGGTTGCAGTGAGCCGAGATCGCGCCATGGCACTCCAGCCTGGGGGACAAGAGCAAGACTCTGTCTAACAAAGCAAAACAAAACAAGAACCAACATTTAGGGAAATGGAAGTCATTGTAATGAAATACTTCACCTCACTTTATCCCAGCACACCCCCCAGATCCTCCCTGGAAAAAAAGGGTAAAGAATTTGATAATACTCAAGAGTGTTTGATGTATTTGGAAACAGAAAAGTAGGATGTTTACTTGGGAAACGTAAATATTTGGAGTCTACGCATCTAGGAAAAATCATACATGAACTCTTTCAGGCACTGAGAATTCCAGATATAAAGATTAAAAAGGATATATTTAATTGCAACATTTGCTTCTTAAAAATTTGGCAGCCAAGTTTGTTAGCTCACGCCTGTAATCCCAGAATTTTGGGAGGCTGAGATAGGAGGATCACTTGAGGTCAGAAATTCAAGACCAGGCTGGACAGCATAGCAAGACTTTGTCTCTACTTAAAAACAAACAAACAAACAAAAAAATTGGCCAGGCATGGTGGCTCACGCCTGTAATCCCAGCACTTTGAGAGACTGAGGTGGGTGGATCACCTTAAGTTGGGAGTTCGAGACCAGCCTGACCAAGATGCAGAAACCCCGTCTCTAGTAAAAATACAAAATCAACTGGGTGTGGTGGTGCATGCCTGTAATCTTGGCTACTCGAGAGGCTGAGGCAGGAGAATCTCTTGAACCCGGGAGGCAGAGATTGCTGTGAACCAAGATCTAGCCATTGCACTCCAGCCTGGGCAATAAGAACAAAACTCCATCTCAAAAAAAAAAAAAAAAAAAAGACCAGCTGCAGTGGCTCACGCCTGTAATCCCAGCACTTTGGGAGGCCGAGGTGGGCGGACCACCTGAAGTCAGTTTGAGACCAGCCTGGCCAACATGGCAAAACCTTGGCTCTACTAAAAACACAAAAATTAGCCGGGCGTGGTGGAAGGCACCTGTAATTCCAGCTACTTACGAGGCTGAGGCAGGAGAATCACTTGAGCCCGGGAGCCAGAGGTTTCAGTGAGCTGAGATCGAGCCACTGCACTCCAGCCTGGGCAACAGAGAGAGACTCTGTCTCAAAAAAAAAAAAAAAAGGAATAGCCAGGCAAGGTGGCATGTGCCTGTAGTCCCAGCTACTCAAGAGGCTGAGATGAGAGGATTGTTTGAGCCCAGGAGGTCGAGGATGCAGTGAGCCGTGATGGTGCCACTGCACTCCTGCCTGGGTGACAGAGTGAGACCTTGTCTCTAAAAAAAAAAATAATAAATAAAAATGTGGCGGGGCGCCGTGGCTCACGCCTGTAATCAATCCCAGCACTTTGGGATGCCAAGGTGGGTGGATCATCTGAGGTCAGGAGTTCAACACCAGCCTGGGCAACATGGTGAAACCACGTCTCTACTAAAAATACAAAAATTATCTGGGTGTGGTGGCACATGCCTGTAATCCCAGCTACTCGGGAGGCTGAGGCAGGAGGATCACTTGAACCTGGGAGGTGGAGGTTGCAGTGAGCAGAGATCACGCCACTGCACTCTAGCCTGGGCAACAGAGCGAGACTCCATCTCAAAATAATAATAATAATTATTATTAAATGAAGTTTTAAAAAATAAATAAAGGTTGTTGCTCTTCAGAGGTTGTTTTTAACTGACCATTTGGAATATGAAACTCCAAGAGGAGCCCCTATAAATCGCATCTATTTCAGAAATTCAAATGGGAGAACTTGTTCTTTGTTACTTACATGATATATGGCTAAGATCACTTTGCAAAATGTAGTAAAACTTCATATTAAACTGAACAAATAAAGAAAGCCTTTTCTAAGTGGGAAACTGGAAATAAATTCTTTTTTTTTTTTTTTTTTTGAGACAGAATCTGGTTCTATTGCCCAGGCTGGAGTGCAGTGGTGCGATCTCGGCTCACTGCAAACTCTACCTCCCAGGTTCAAGCGATTCTCCTGCCTCAGCCTCCTGAGTAACTGGGATTACAGGCGCCTGCCACCATGCGTGGCTAATTTTTGTTTTGTTTTGTTTTGTTTTGTTTTGTTTTTTGAGATGGAGTCTTGCTCTGTGGCCTAGGCTGGAGTGCAGTGGCGCTATCTCTGCTCACTGCAAGCTTCGCTTCCCAGGTTCACACCATTCTCCTGCCTTAGCCTCTCGAGTAGCTGGGACTACAGGCGCCCGCCACCGCGCCTGGCTAATTTTTTGTATTTTTAGTAGAGACGGCCTTTCACTGTGTTAGCCAGGATGATCTCGATCTCCTGACCTCGTGATCCACCTACCTCGGCCTCCCAGAGTGCTGGGATTTACAGGCGTGAGCCACCAAACCAGCCTAATTTTTGTATTTTTAGTGGAGACGGGGTTTCTCCATGTTGGCCAGGCTGGTTTCGAACTCCTGACCTCAGGTGATCCGCCCGCCTTGGCCTCCCAAAGTTCTGGGATTACTGGCGTGAGTCACTGCGCCTGGCTGGAAATAACTTCTTAAATTGTCTTTTAACCATTAAGTTTTGCCTCGAATGTGGCTCCTTGCCACTGTCACTTTTATTTATTATTTATTTTTTTTTAGAGCTAAGTTCTCTTGAATAAAGCTGAAAATTCTTATGTTGAAAGGTACTTCCTTCTGTTATTTTATCACCTTCCTGGTTTTGTCTAATCTCACCCAGATTACAGTCATATTTCTTGTTCATTTTAAGGTACATTTAACAATTTCAAGCACAGAGTCTTTGTTCTGTGGTCTTGATGTTTTGTATACTCCCGGACATATTTTGGAACTCTTTAAACAGAAGAATGTTTGCTTTAAATATTCTTAATGTCTTTAAACCTACTTTGTCATATTCAGCTTCTAAAATTTTCATGTGTGCTGATGAGGTCTTTTATTTAGAATGTTTTGTTTTAATTAAGCCCATCTTAAGAGACGTTCAGTTTTTGCCAAGCGTCTGCTTTCTCCGTTACAAACCAGTTATATTTATAACATTCGTAAACTAAATTATTAACAAAGGCGAAATTTTAGCTGCACCCTGTCTTTGTCTTCCAGATTCGAGGCGGAATTAAAGAGAGTAAGAGCAGGCTAAAACAAAACAGGATGCTATAAACATGCATGAGCTTTATTTTAAATATTTTCTTAAATGCGGTTTTTCCTTTTTTTTTTTTTTTTTGAGATGGGCGCTCACTCTGTTGCCCAGGTTGGAGTGCAGTGGCACAATCTTGGCTCACTGCAACCTCTGCCTCCTGGGTTCAAGCCATTCTCCTGCCTCAGCCTCCCGAATAGCTGGGACTACAGGCATGTGCCGCCATGCCTGGCTAATATTTGTATTTTTAGTAGAGATGGGGTTTTGCCATGTTGCCCAGACTGTAAATGCTGTTTTTAAAAAATTGTTTCAGAGAACAATTTCTCATCTCTGAAAAGATCGCTAAGGGAGGTTGCTATATTTGAAAGCATTGTGTTTTAGTTTTCAATATGCATGCTTCAGCTAAGGCAAAAGGCTACAGCGGAAACTTCAATTCTTCCTTTGGTCAACTAGGCTGCATTTAAAAACTAAAGTTTATTTTTTTGACTACTATAATGTATGTCCACATAGCCGAATATATAGAAAGTTCAGGAAAATAGAGGCAGGAAAATTAAAGTCATTTTACCAAATGGTAACCAATGTTATTATTTCGGTCGGTTTTGTTGGGAATATTGTACATTTAATCCTTTTCTTTTTATTATTATCTTGTATTATTATTATTATTATTATTTTCTGAGACAGGGTCTCACTCTGTCACCCAGGCTGGAGTGTGGTGGCACAATCATGGCTCACTGCACCCTCAATCTCCTGGGCTCAAGGGATCCTCTTGCTTCAGCTTCTTATGTAGCTGGGACCCCAGATGTGCACCACCATGCCTGGCTAACTTTTAAAATTTTTTGTAGAGACAGGGTCTCACTTCGTTGCCCAGGCTGGTCTTGAACTCCTGGGCTCAAGCTATCCTCCTGAGTTGGCCTCCCACAGTATTGGTCTTACACGCGTGAGCCATAGCATCTGGCCCATATATACATTCTTTTATCCTCCTTTTTTTCTTTTGTTTTGCTGTTTTTTTTTTTTCCTCAGCCGCCCAAATAGCTGGGATTACAGGAATGCACCACCATACCCTGCTAATTTTGCACTTTTAGTAGAGACAGGGTTTTCTGCCTCAGTCTCTCAAATAGCTGGGATTACAGGCATGCACCACCACGCCCTGCTAATTTTGTGTTTTCAGTAGATACGGGGTTTCCCCATGTTGGTCAGGCTGGTCTCAAACTCCTGACCTCTGGCGATTCACCCTTCTCAGCCTTTCAAAGTGATGGGATTACAGGCGTGAGCCACCGCGCCTGGCCTCTTTTTTTTTTTTTTTCTTTTTTTAAGACAGGGTCATTCTCTGTCGCCCAGGCTGGAGTGCAGTTATGTAATCATAGCTCACTTCAGCCTTGACCTCCCAGACTCAAGTGATCCTCTCATCTCAGCCTTCCCAGTAGCTGAGACCACTGGCGTATGCCACCGTGCCTGGGTAGTTTTTGTTTTGTTTTGTTTTTGTTTTTGTTTTTTTTGAGACAGAGTCTCACTCTGTCACCCAGGCTGGAGTGCAGTGGTGCGATCTTGGCTCACTGTAAGCTCCACCTCCTGGGTTCACGCCATTCTCCTGCCTCAGCCTCCCGAGTAGCTGGGACTACAGGCACCCGCCACCTTGCCCGGCTAGTTTTTTATATTTTTAGTAGAGACGGGGTTTCACCGCATTAGCCAGGATGGTCTCTATCTCCTGACCTCGTGATCCGCCCACCTCAGCTCCCAAAGTGCTGGGATTACAGGCGTGAGCCACCGTGCCCGACCATGCCTGTGTAGTTTTTATATATTTTATAGAGATGAGATTTCCCTTTGTTTCCCCGGCTAGTGTCAAACTCCTGGGCTCAAGCAATCCTCATGCCTTAGCCTCCCGAGTAGCTGGGACTACAGCAGTGTGCTACCACGCCTAACTAATTTTTCTTTTTCTTTTCCTTTCTTTCTTTTTCTTTTCTTTTTTTTTTTTTTGAGATGGAGTTTCGATCTTTCGTTCAGGCTGGAGTGCAATGGCGCAATCTTGACTCACTGCAACCTCTGTCCCCTGTCCCCCAAGTGATTCTCCTGTCTTAGCCTCTCGAGTAGCTGGGATTATAATTGGCCAGGCATAATTTTTCTTTTTGTAGACAAGGGGTCTCCCTATGTTGCCCATGCTGGTCTCGAACTCTTAGCCTCATGCAATCCTCCCGTCTTGGCCTCCCAAAGTGTTGGGATTACAGGCATGAGTCATGGACCCTAGCCAGATTCCATTTTTGATAGTAGCGTAAGCCAAACATAAGTAAAAACATTTGCCCTTTCCCTTTTACATGGATTCTCAAGGAGGCAGAAGTATATTCCTACCACCTGGACCACTGATTGTGTTGATTTGAAAATGGCATCATGGACACTGGCTCCGTATTGCAGTACTAAAATGTTCCTATCTGTGTGTCTTTGAGAAGTCACCATATAGAGACAGCTCTCTTCTATTTCTTCTTCTTCTTTTTTTTTGAGACAGGGTCTCACTGCTCTGTCACCCAAGCGTGTTACAATCACAGCTCACTGCAGCCTCGACCACCCAGGCTCAGGCAATTTCCTCCCTCCTGAGTCTCCCATGTATCTGGGACCACAGGCATGTACCACCATGCTGGGCTTTTTTTTTTTGGAGAGACAGGGTCTCACTATGTTACCTAGGCTGATCTTGAACTCCTGGGCTCAAGTGATCCTCCCACCTTGGCCTCCTAAAATGCTGGGATTACAGGCCTGAGCCACCATGCCCAGCATGGCTAATATATGTTATTAGCCACTTAGCTAATATTAGCTGTTTTCATAATAGCTAACATGTGTGCCACACACATAATGTAAATGATCTATAATCCTAATAACAACTCTGCATGGCAGATATTATTGTCTTTATTAATAAACCAAAAGGCCGACATTCAGAGAGGTCAACCACCTTATCTCAGGTCACACAGCAGATGAGTTGGAGTAACCTTCTCTTCCTTCTGAGAGCACTTAGATTGGGGACCATATACACATTTTAAATTGAAGTGAAAATTCACATAAAATTGGCTGTTTTGGGCTGGGTACAGTGGCTCATACCTGTAATCTCACCACTTTGGAAGGCTGAGATGAGAGGATCTCTTGAACTTAGAAGTTCGAGACCAGCCTGGGCAACATAGTGAGACCCCTTCTCTACAAATAGTAAAAAAAATTAGCTGGGCATGATGGCGTGTGTTTGTGGTCTTAGCTACTTAGGAGGCTGAGGCAGGAGGATTGCCTGAGCCCAGGAAGTTGAGGCTGCAGTGAGCTGTGATCACACCACTGCACTCTAGCCTGTGTGACAGAGTAAGACCCCGTCTCAAAAATAAAATAAACCATTCTAAAGTGAGCAATTCAGTGGCAATTTAGTGCATTCACAGTGTTGTGCAACCATCACCTCTATCTAGTTCCAAAACATTTTCATTACCTCTAAAGGAGATCTTGTACCCATTAAACAGTTACTCTTCATTCTTCCTCCCTCCAGCCCCTGGCTACCACCAGAGTGCTTCCTATCTCTATGGAGTCATCTATTATAGATTTTATTTTATTTTATTTTAGACGGAGTCTCACTCTGTCACCCAGGTTGGAGTGCAATGGCATGATCTTGGCTCACTGCAACCTCCACCTCCCAGGTTCAAACAATTCTCCTGCCTCAGCCTCCCAAATAGCGGAGATTACAGGTGCCCACCACCACACCTGGCTAATTTTTTTGTATTTTTAGTAGAGACGGGGTTTCACCATGTTGGCCAGGCTGGTCTCGAACTCCTGATCTCAGATGATATACCCGCCTCAGCCTCCCAAAGTGCTAGGATTACAGGTGTGAGCCACCACGCCCAGCCTATTTTATTTTATTTTGTTTTATTCTATTTTATTTTATTTTATTATCTTTTGAGATAGAGTCTCACTCTGTTGCCCAGGCTGGAGTGCAGTGGTGCAATCTCAGCTCATTGCAACCTCCCCCTCTCGGGTTCAAGCAATTCTCCTGCCTCAGCCTCCGGAGTAGCTGGGATTATGGGCACACGCCACCATGCACGGCTAATTTCTGTATTTTTAGTGGAGACGGGGTTTCAATATGTTGTTTAGGCTGGTCTCAAATCTCTGACCTCATGTGATCTGCCCGCCTCGGCTTCCCAAAGTGCTGGGATTACAGGCACGAGCCACTGCACCAGGCCCTATTATAGATATTTTATGTAAGTGGAATTGTATAATGTGTGGCTTTCTGCCTCTGGCTTCTTTCACTCAGCAGAATGTTTTCAAGCTTTATCTGCGTGGTTGCACGTGTCAGTACTTCTTTCCTTTCTGTGGCTGAGAAATATTCTATGGTTCGTATACTGCAATTTGTTTATCTATTTGTCCACATATGGGCATTTGCGAAGTTTCCACCTTTTGACTATTGTGAATAATGCTGCTTTAAACTTGTGTGTATGTGTGTTCATCTGAGCAGCTGATCTCAGTTCTTTTGGGTACGTACCTAGGAGTGGAATTGCTGGGTCATATGGTAATTCTATGTTTAACTTTTTGAGGAACTGCCAGACCATGTTTCATAGCAACTGCCCCATTTTACAATCCCTTCATCAACATATGAGGTCTCCACATCCTCTCATAGGGATCATCTCTCTCTCTCTCTCTCCCTCTTTTTTTGAGACACAGTCTCACTCTGTTACCCAGGCTGGCATGACCTGGTACAATCAGGGCTCACTGCAGCCTTGACCTCCTAGGATCAAGCCATCCTCCTGCCTCAGCCTCCCAAATAGCTGGGACTACAGGTGCATACCATTTAATAATTAAAAAAAAAAACTAGCCTGTAATCCCAGCACTTTGGGAGGCCGAGACGGGCGGATCACGAGGTCAGGAGATCGAGACCATCCTGGCTAATACGGTGAAACCCCGTCTCTACTAAAAATACAAAAACTAGCCGGGCGAGGTGGCGGGCGCCTGTAGTCCCAGCTACTCGGGAGGCTGAGGCAGGAGAATGGTGGAAACCCGGGAGGCGGAGCTTGCAGTGAGCTGAGATCTGGCCACTGCACTCCAGTCCGGGCGACAGAGCGAGACTCCGCCTCAAAAAAAAAAAAAAAAAAAAAAAAATAGTCTGATATGGCGGCACATGCCTATAGTCCTACCAATTGGGGAGGTCGAGGTGAGGGGATCACGTAAGGCCAGGAATTGCCACAGTGAGCTGTAATCTTAATTTTTTAAAAATTAGCTTAGCAGACCAGATGCATGCCTGTAATCCCAGCACTTTGGGAGGCCGAGGCGGGCGGATCATGAGGTCAGGAGATGGAGACCATCCTGGCTAACATGGTGAAACCCCAACTCTACTGAAAAAAAAAAAAAAAAATCAGCCAGGCAGGGTGGTGGGTGCCTGTAGTCCCAGCTACTCGGGAGGCTGAAGCAGGAGAATGGGGTGAACCCAGGAGGCGGAGCTTGCAGTGAGCCGAGATCGAGCCACTGCACTCCAGCCTGGGCGATGAGCAAGACTCCATCTCAAAAGAAAAAAAAAAAATTAGCTTAGCCACGTTCAGTTAATTAAAAAAATTTTTTTTGTAGAGACAGGGTCTCACAATGTTACCCAGGCTGGTCTCGAACTCCTGAGCTCAAGTGATACTCCCACCTTGACCTCCCAAGTGCTGGGATTACAGGAGTGACTCATCGGGCCCAGTTTTTAAAAATTTATTTTATTTTTTTGAGACGGAGTTTCGCTCTGTCTCCCAGGCTGGAGTGCAATGGCATGATCTCAGCTCACTGCAACCTCCACCTCCCCGGTTCAAGTGATTCCCCTGCCTCAGCCTCCCGAGTAGCTGGGATTAACAAGCGTGCACCACTACGTCCAGCTAATTTTGTATTTTTAGTAGAGACGGATTTCTTCATGTTGATCAGGCTGGTCTCAAACTCCTGACCTCAGGTGATCTGCTCGTATTGGCCTCCTAAAGTGGTGGGATTACAGGCGTGAGCCACCGTGCCCAGCCTTTTTTTTTTTTAAGAGATAGAGCATGTTTACCTATGTAACAAACCTGCCACGTCCTGCACATGTACCCCAGAACTTAAAATATGATAAAGTTAAAAAAAAAAAAGAGAGAGAATCTCACTCTTAAAAACAAAAGCGGCCAGGCGCGGTGGCTCAAGCCTGTAATCCCAGCACTTTGGGAGGCTAAGACGGGCGGATTGCGAGGTCAGATCGAGACCATCCTGGCTAACACGGTGAAACCCCGTCTCTACTAAAAAATACAAAAAACTAGCAGGGTGAGGTGGCGGGCGCCTGTGGTCCCAGCTACTCGGGAGGCTGAGGCAGGATAATGGCGTAAACCCGGGAGGCGGAGCTTGCAGTGAGCTGAGATCCGGCCACTGCACTCCAGCCTGGGCGACAGAGCGGGACTCCGTCTCAAAAAAAAATAAAAATAATAAAAATAAAAAAATAAAAATAAAAAACAAAAGCTGGGGTGCAGTGGTGTGATCAAACTGTAGTTTTGAACTCCTGAACTCAAGTGATTCTCTTACCTCAGCCTCCAAAGTAGCTGGGACTATAGGCGCACACCACCATGCCCAGCTAATTTTTGTATTTTTGTAGAGATAGAGGTGAGGATATCAGTGTGTTGCCCAGGGTGGTCTCGAACTCCTGGGCTCAAGCAATCCTCCTGCCTCAGCTCCTGCAACAGCTCCTGCAACGTGCTGGGATTTCAGGCGTGAAGCGCAGTGCCCAGCCAGGAACCATAACTTGAAGATGGGTGGACCTTCTCTGATTCTCTGTCACGTGGTTTACTCATAATCGGTTTCCATAATCTCCACTGCTGTTTCCCTCTGCAATTCACATGATGGAATGTTGATCGAGGGCCAGCTTTTGGGATCTGATAACGGCCCTTACTTTTTTTTTTTTCCCCTAAGACAGGGTCTCTCTCTGTTACCCAGGCTGGAGTGTAGTGGCACGATCATAGCTCACTTCAGCCTCAACGTCCCAGGATCAAGACATCCTCCCACCTCAGCCTCCCAAGTAACTGGGACTACAGGTGCCCACCACCACATATGGCTGATTTTTTTAATTTTTATTTTTAGTAGAGACAGGGTTTCACTATGTTGCCCGGGCTGGTCTCAAACTGCTGACATTAAGTGATTCTCCCACCTCAGCCTTGCAAAGCACTGGGATTCAGGTGTAAGCCACCACATCTGCCCCCTTTAATTCTTTTAACTTGACATTTCACACAATTGTATGAGCTGGGAGGGACTTTGGAGGAAATGCAGGTCGAACGTATCTTCTCTCTCACCTCCCTTTGAGTGCGTCCTGTGATGGGGTGTTCACATCAGTGTGGCATGGACAGTTACATCATTAACCCTTCTCCCCTTTCTTTGGAACAGAAATCTATGCCTTTAGTCACGCCCGTAATGCCAGAACTTTGGGAGGCTAAGGCGGGCAGATCACGAGGTCAGGAGATCGGGACCATCCTGGCTAACACGGTGAAACCTTGTCTCTACTAAAAATACAAAAAATTAGCCAGGCGTGGTGGCAGGAACCTATAGTCCCAGCTACTGGGGAGGCTGAGGCAGGAGAACGGCATGAACCTGGGAGGGGGAGCCTGCAGTGAGCCAAGATTGTGCCACTGCACTCCAGCCTGGGCAACGGAGCAGACTCTATCTCAAAAAAAAAAAAAAAAAAAAAAGTAGTGGTTCAGAGAGGACCCCCAGAGGAGGGGATGTGTTGAGTTGACCAGGGAAAGAAAGCAGGAAGGTGTGTTTCTGGCAGAGGAAAAGTCACAAGCAACATTTTCTGTTTATTTTTTTGAGATGGAGTCTTGCTGTGTTGCCCAGGCTGGAGTGCAGTGGTGTGATCTCGGTTCACTGCAACCTCTGCCTCCTGAGTTCGTGCGATTCTCCTGCCTCAGCCTCCTGAGTAGCTGAGATTACTGGTGCACACCACCACTCCTGCTAATTTTTGTATTTTTAGTAGAGACCGGGTTTCACCATGTTGGCCAGGCTGGTCTAGAACTCCTGACCTCAAGTGACGCACCTGCCTTGGCCTCCCAAAATACAGGGATTACAGGCGTGAGCCACTGTTCCCGGCCTATTTTGTTTGTTTACTATTGAGACAGGGTCTTGCCCTGTTGCCCAGGCTGGAGTGCAGTGGGGCCATCATAGCTCACTGCAGCCTCCAGCTTCCAGGCTCAAGCAATCCTCCTGCCTCAGCCTCCTGAGTAACTGGGACTATAGGTGTGCACCACCACACCTGGCTAATTTTTGTATTTTTAATAGAGACGGGGTTTCACCCTCTTAGTGAGGCTGGTCTTGAACTCCTGACCTCAGGTGATTCACCTGCCTCAGTCTCCCAAAGTGCTGGGATTACAGGCGTGAGCCACTGCACCTGGCTGCAAGCAACATTTACCAACTTGGCCCTGTGCACTATGATGCCCGCCCCATTCAGGGGGCTGGTGGTTTGGTGGTTAACATCAGAGGACGGTTGATATCACACTCCCATGTCTTCAGTCTTTTGTGGTGTTTCTTGACCTGAGAGTCACAGCCTCATCTTCACTCCTTGTCTTGGGTTTTCTAGGAGACACTTTGTTTTGATACTCGGGGACAGGCAAATGCAATGTCTAGAATAAATGTATGTGTTATTAAATTTCACCCCTAAATGAATAATTCTTGCTGAGGTGCACAGAGTACAATGTGAGGAAGTAACATGAGCCTCAGAATCCACAGAAACTTAGACCTATGTGGTGGGATGGGAATATCCTCCAGCAGTTGAAATCAAATCAAGCTACTAATCGTGTCTTCTCCATAGAACCTTTTTATTTATTTATTTGTTTGTTTATTTATTTATTTATTTATTTATTTTTGAGATAGAGTCTTGCTCAGTCACCCACTGCAGTGCAGTGCTGTGATCTTGACTCACTGCAATCTCCGCTTCCCCAGTTCAAGAGATTCTCCTGCCTCAGCCTCCCGAGTAGCTGAGATTACAGGCACCCGCCACCACACCTGGCTAATTTTTGTATTTTTAGTAGAGATGGGGTTTCACCATGTTGACCAGGCTGGTCTTGAACTCCTGGCCTCAAGTGATCTGCCCAACTCAGCCTCTCAAAGTGCTGGGATTATAGGTGTGAGCCACTATGCCCAGCTCCCAGCTTTTTTTTTTTTTTTCTTTTTTTTGAGACAGGGTCTCACTCTGTTGCCCAGGCTAGAGTGCAGTGGTGTGATCATAGATCATAGCTCACTGCAGCTTCCAACTGCAGCTCACTGGCCTCAAGTGATCCTTTCACCTTGACCTCCAGAATAGCTAGGACTACTGGCATGTGCCACCATATCAGGGTAGGTTTTTAAAAATATTATTATTGCAGAGATGGAGTCTTTCCATGTTGCCCAGGCTAGTCTTGAACTCCTGGACTCAAGTGATCCACTGCCTCAGCCTCCCAAAGTGCTGGGATTATAGGCATGAGCTACCATGCCCTACCCAAAGTTCAATTTGATTTCATGGCCAAGCCTCTTCCACCCCAGAGGTGGTGGCTCTGGAATTTCCCAGCAGAAGGTGGGCTTGTGCTGTTTCATCTTCAGAATCAGCAATGAGTCTGCTGTGCATCAGGCAGGCGACTTAGTGGGCAGCTCCCCTTAACTTCTGGCTGTGGGAGATTCAGATAAAGTCCAAGCAGCAGGCCAGGCGTGGTGGGTCACACCTGTAATCCCAGCACTTTGGAAGGCCAAGGTGGGTGGATCACTTGAGGCCAGGAGTTCAAGACCAGCCGGGTCAACGTGGTGAAACCCTGACTCTGCTCAAAATACAACCACTCTGGCTAACACAGTGAAACCCCATCTCTACTAAAAATACAAAAAAACTAGCCAGGCGTGGTGGCGGGCGCCTGTAGTCCCAGCTACTCGGGAGGCTGAGGCAGGAGAGTGGTGTGAACCTGGGAGGCAGAGCTTGCAGTGAGCCGAGATCACGCCACTGCACTCCAGCCTGGGCGACAGAGCGAGACTCCATCCCCCCCGCCCCCAAAAATACAAAAGTTAGCCAGGTGTGGTGGTACAGGCTTGTGGTCCCAGCTACTCAGGAGGCTGAGGCAGAAAAATAGCTTGAGCTCGGGAGCAGGAGGTTGCAGTGAGCTGAGATTGTGGCACTGCACTGCAGCCTGGGGCGACAGAGTGAGACTGTCAAAAAAAAAAAAAAAAAACCCAAATGAAAAACAAAGTCCAACTCCAAGTAGCGAGAGGACTTTCAGTGAAACCATCTTTCCTCGGACTTCCATCTCTTTCTGTAATCTGGCTACTAGAGATTAATTTTTCTTTTTTTTTTTGAGATGGAGTTTCTGCTCTGTCGCTGGTATGGAGTGCAGTGCCGCAATCTCGGCTCACTGCAACCTCCGCTTCCTGCGTTCAAGTGATTCTCCTGCCTCAGCCTCCCAAGTAGCTGGGACTACAGGGGCCCACCACCATGCCTGGCTACTTTTTGTATTTTTAGTAGAGACGGGGTTTCGCCATGTCGGCCAGGATGGTCTCGATCTCTTGACCTTGTGATCTGCCCGCCTTGGCCTCCCAAAGTGCTAGGATTACAGGTGTGAGCCACTGCAACTGGCCGTAATTTTTCCTTTTAATTCTCACTAATACTGTGGCTGTTTTCTGGAGCAGGCCAAAGCACATTTCATCTTTTTCCATTTTCTTTCATTCTCATCACAAAAATCCCTCCAGGCTGAGGCTCCTTCTCAGAAACCTAGTAATGAGAAGAGGAAGCCTGTCTGCTGCTCACACTTCATTTGTAGTCCCATTATAAATAATTAACCTGAAGTTATGCTCAGAAAACAAATAGATGGGGTGCAATTGGCAGGGCTGCATAGGAGATTTTTCTCATGGGTTTTTATCCCGTTCACAAAATCCGGGAAGCGGATACAGCCCTTTCCATTAGCAGAAATGAGCTGTCTGCTCTTGAACACTTAGAGAGGAAACCACAGTGGAATCACTTTTCTTATGCACTTAAACTTGAGATCTGCCCGTGGAGCCCTTGTCTGAGGCCCTAGACAGCATTTCCTCCTACCAGGATCTCACAGGCCCCCTAAGGACAGGGCTTGGCTGCAGCTGCCACCGCACACACTGATTCTGATCCCCTGCCAAGTCAGTCTTGTCCCTGAGGATGACGGTGGTGGGTAGATTCAGAAGGGATTGTGGTCACCTCAACTCAGATTCAGTGCTAAAACAGGGTAAAGACGAGGCTGACATTGTTGTTTTTTTTTTTTTTTTTTTGAGCTGGAGTCTCGCTCTGTTGCTCAGGCTGGAGCGCAATGGCGCAATCCCAGCTCACTGCAACCTCTGCCTCCCAGGTTGGAGCAATTCTCCTGCCTCAGCCTCCCGACTAGCTCAGATTACAGGCACCCGCCACCATGCCTGGCTAATTTTTGTATTTTTTAGTAGAGATTTCACTAGGTTGGCCAGGCTGGTCTCAAATTCCTGACCTGAAATGATCTGCCTGCCTCAGCCTCCAAAAGTGCTGGGATTATGAAAATTTTTGAAATAGGGGTGAAATTCACATAACATGAAATTAATCATTGTAGGCCGGGCGCGGTGGCTCATGCCTGTAATTCCCAGAGGCCAAGGTGGGTGAATCACCAGGTCGGGAGATTGAGAACATCCTGGCTAACATGGTGAAATATAAAAAATTAACCGGGTGTGGTGAGGGGTGCCTGTAGTCCAGTCTCAAAAAAAAAAGAAATTAGCCATTGTATTAGTGTGCTTTCACGCTGCTGATAAAGATATACCCGAGACTGTGTAATTTATAAAGAAAAATAAGTTTAGGCCAAGCGCCGTAATTCAAATCTGTAATCCCAGCACTTTGGGAGGCTGAGGCGGGTGGATCACCTGAGGTCAGGAGTTTGAGACCAGCGTGGCCAACATGGTGAAACCCTGTCTCTACCAAAAATACAAAAACTAGCCGGGCATGGTGCAGGCGCCTGTAATCCCGGCTACTCAGGGGGCCGAGGCAGGAGAATAGCTTGAACCTGGGAAGCGGAGGTTGCAGTGAACTGAGAATGCACCATCATACTCCAGCCTGGGACAAGAGGGGGACTTCTCAAAAAAAAAGAGAGAGAGAGAGAAAGAGATTTAACGGACTTACAGTTCCACGTGACTGGGGAGACCTCACAATCATGGTGGAAGGTGAGGGAAGACCAAAGGCACGTCTTACATGGCAGGAGGCAAAGAGAGAAAATAAGAGCCAAGTGAAAGGGGTTTCCCCTTCTAGAACCATCAGATCTCTTGAGACATACCATGAGGATGGTATGGGGGAAATCACTCCCATGATTCAGTTATCTCCCACTGTGTCTCTCACACAACACATGGGAATTATGGGAGCTACAATTGAAGATGAGATTTGGGGCTGAGTGTAGTGGCTCACACCTGTAATCCCAGCACTTTGGGAGGCTGAAACAGGCGGATCCCCTGAGGTCAGGAGTTCGAGACCAACCTGGTCAACATGATGAAACCCCGTCTCTACTAAAAATACAAACATTAGCTGGCGTGGTGTCAGGCGCCTGTAATCCCAGCTACTCATGGGCCTCCTGCTGAGGCAGGAGAATTGCTTGAACTTGGGAGGCGGAGGTTGCAGTGAGCCAAGATCACACCATTGCACTCCAGCCTGGGCAACAAGAGCGATAATTCGTCTCAAAAAAAAAAAAAAAAAAAAAAGATGAGATTTGGCTGGGAACACAGCCAAACCATATCAACCATTTTAGTCACAAAAGGACTAATGCTGTATGATCCCAGTTATATGAGGTCCCTAGAGTAGTCAAATTCATAGAGATAGAAGGTATGGTGGTTGCCAGGGGCTGGGAGGAAGGAGAATGGGGAGTGTTTAACGGGTGCAGAGTTTCAGATTGGGAAGATGAGAAAGTTCTGGAGATGGATGGTGGTGATGATTGTACAACACTGTGAATGTGTTTAGTGCCGCTCAACTGGTCACTGACGAGTGGTTAAAATGGTAAAATGGACACATATTGTATCACAATAAAATATATATGTTATATATTTTGTCACATAAAATATATATGGCTGGGTGTGGTGAGTGGCTCACGCTTGTAATCCTAGAACTTTGGGAAGTTGAGGAGGGCAAATTAGTTGAACCTAGGAGTTCGAGACCAACTTGGGTAACATGGCAAAACCCTGTCTCTACAAAAAATACAAAAATTAACCAGAGTGGTGGCATGTGCCCGCAGTCCCAGCTATTTGGGAGGCTTAAGTGGGAGGGTAACTTGAGCTTGGGAGGCAGAGTTTGCAGTGAGCCAAGACTGTGCCATTGCACTCCAGCCTGGGCGACAGAGCAAGACCCTGTCTCAAAAAAAAGGGCCAGGCACGGTGGCTCAGGCCAGTAATCCCAGCACTTTGGGAGGCCTAGGCGGGTAGATCACCTGAGATCAGGAGTTTGAGACCAGACTGGCCAACATGGCAAAACCTCATCTCTACTAAAAAACAAAAAATAGCTGGGTGTGGTAGCACATGACTGTAATCCTATCTCCTTGGGAGACTGAGGTGGGAGAATTGCTTGAACGTGGGAGGCGGAGGTTGCAATGAGCTGAGATCTTGCCACTGCACTCCAGCCTGGGTGACAGAGTGAAACTCCATCTCAAACAAAAACAAAAACAAAACAAAACAAAAATATATATGTGTGTATGTATATTTTATATATGCAAAACTTTAATAATAACCATTTCAAAATATACAATTTAGTGGCATTTAGTACATTCCCACAGTTCTGCCACCACCACTTCTATCTAGTTCCAATATACATACGTGTGTATATTTAATTTTTTTTTTTTTTGAGATGGAGTCTCCCTCTGTTGCCCAGGCTGGAGTGCAATGGCGCGATCTCGGCTCACTGCAACCTCCACCTCCCAAATTTAAGCAATTCTCCTGCCTCAGTCTCCTGAGTAGCTGAGATTATAGGTGCGTGCCACAAAGCCCAGCTAATTTTCGTATTTTTAGTAGAGATGGGGTTTCACCATGTTGGTCAGGCTGGTCTGGAACTGCTGACCTCATGATCCACCTGCCTCGGCCTCCCAAAGTGCTGGGATTACAGACATGAGCCATCGCGCCTGGCCTGTATGTTTAATTTTTCAGTAGAGACAAAGTCTTGCTATGTTGCCCAGGCTGCTCTAGAATTTCTGGCCTCAAGTGATTCTCTCACCTTCGCCTCCCAAAGTGCTGGGATTGCAGGCTGAAGCCACTGTGCCCGGCTGTTCCAAAATAGTTTAACATCATGAAAAGGAAACCTCATCCCATTAAGTAGTTACTCCTTATTCTCCTCCCACCCCAGCCCCTGGCAACCACGAATTTGCTTTCTGTCTCTATGGATTTACTTACTCTAGATATTTCCTATAAATGGAATCATACAATATGTGGTCTTTGTGTTTGGCTTCTTTTACTTTGCCTCATGTTTTTGGGCCAGGCATGGTGGCTCATGCCTATAATCCCAGCATTTTAAGAGGCTGAGGCAGGAAGATTAATGGAGGTCGGGAGTCTGAGACCAGCCTGGGTAATATAGCAAGACCCCATCTCTATCAAAGATAATGTTTCTGGCTGGGCGAGGTGGCTAACGACTGTAATCCCAGCACTTTGGGAGGCCAAGGCAGGTGGATCACGAAGTTAAGAGATCGAGACTGTCCTGGCCAACATGATAAAACCCTGTCTTTACTAAAAATACAAAAATTAGCTGGGCCTGGTGGTGCAGCCCCTGTAGTCCCAGCTACTTGGGAGGCTGAGGCAGGAGAATCACTTGAACCCAGGAGGTGGAGGTTGCAGTGAGCTGGGATCCCACCACCGCACTCCAGCCTGGCACCAGAGCGAGACTTCGTCTAAAAAAAAAAAAAAGTTTCTGAAATTCATTCACATTGTGTCATGCATCAGCGCTTCCTTCCTCCCTCCTTCCTTCCTTCCTTCCTTCCTTCCTTCCTTCCTTCCTTCCTTCCTTCCTTCCTTTCTTTCCTTCTTTCTTTCTTTTTTTTTGATATAGGGTCTCACTCTGTCACCCAGGCTGGAGTGCAGTGGCATGATCACAACTTGTGCCAACCTCAACCTTCTGGGCTCAAGTGATTCTCCCACCTCAGTTCCCTGAGTAGCTGGGACCACAGGTGCACGACACTATGCCTGCTAAATTTTATTTTATTTTTTATAAACAGCATATTGCTATGTTGTCCAGGCTGGTCTTGAACTCCTGGGCTCATGTGATTCTCCCACCTGGGCTCCCAAAGTGCTGGGATTACAGGCGTGAGACCCTTCACCCAGCCGCTTCCTTCCTTTTGATGGCTGAGTAGTATTCCATGGTGTAGATGTATTACCATTTGTTTCTCTATCTGTGGATGGACATATGGCCTGTTCCCACCTTTTGGTTATTGTGAACAGTGCTGCTGCGAGTATTCGGATACAAGGATTTGTTTGGGTGCCTCTGCTGGGCACATTTGGCTGCTTTTTGCTCTCAGTTTCTTTCTGGCCTTGCCAAGAGGGCTCCCAGATCCCTTTCTTCACTTGTGGCCAGGTTGGTCCTGCTGGGGCGTCCTGGAGCTTGTGGGACAAGTGGTGCTTCTTGGAGAACCTGCTGGGTGACATGTCTCAGAGGGTCACAGCACTCGGCGGCCACCCAGCAATTAGGAAGCTGCCTTGTCATGCTCTCTGGAGAGAGTACCTGAGTATGTGGCCTGGCAGTTCTGTCTGTCGGTTTTCTGGAAGCAACCAGGAGATGTCCCAGCCTCTGTGGGGCAGGTGCAGCGAGAATCCACCTCCCTGAGTCACTGCTTGGAGAGCCTTTAAGTCTGTGGACATCCTGTCTCATTTCAACCTTAGTGTTAACAGGATGTGTAAGACATGACACTGAAATGGGAGGGGAGGACAGTGAGATCGAAACTCTGCCCAGCAAGGCTTACCACGGGAGGCTCTGGGAATGGTTACTGAGGCCTGAACATAGCCGGTGGTCACAGTGAGCTTCCAGCAAAGGACAGTGGGCTTTTAGGCGTCAATGGCATTAGAAATAATCAGACATGGAATTTCTGTGCTGTGCCGTTTCCATACCTTTTTAATTGATTGAGGTGAAATTCACATGAAATTAGCCATTTTAGAGTGAGCAATTCAAGACTTGGCGTGGTGGCTCACACCTATAATCCCAACACTTTGGGAGGCTGAAGCAGGAGGATCACTTAAGCCCAGGAGTTCAAGACCAACTTGGGCAACATAGTGAGATCCTGTCTCTCCAAAAAGTACATATATGAAAAAACATTAGCTGGGCATGGTGGTGTGCACATGTAGTCCCAGCTATTCAGGAAACTCAGGTGGGAGGATCGCTTGAGCCTAGGAGGTGGAGGCTGCAGTGAGCTATGATCACACTGCTGTACTCCAGCCTAGGTGACAGAGCCAGACTCTATCTAAAAAAAAAGTAGTTACTTATAATATTGTTGTACTTATTAAATGATGAAGATTGTGATGGTGATGGTGATGGGGGTATTGATGGAAGTGCCAGGCAAAATCCAAGCCCCAGTAGCTGACTTATTTTATTTTATTTTGTTTTATTTTTTTGAGACGGAGTCTCGCTCTGTTGCCCAGGCTGGAGTGCAGTGGCACGATCTCGGCTCACTGCAAGCTCTGCCTCCTGAGTTTACACCATTCTCCTGCCTCAGCCTCCTGAGTAGCTGGGACTACAGGTGCCCGCCACTACGCCTGGCTAATTTTTTGTATTTTTAGTAGAGTCGGGGTTTCACTGCGGTAGCCAGGATGGTCTCGATCTCCTGACCTTGTGATCTACCCACCTCGGCCTCCCAAACTCCTGGGATTACAGGTGTGAGCCACCGCACCCTGCCCCCAGTAGCTCACTTATCCTAAATCCAGGAAAGAAAATGATGCAGGATGGTGAATAACAAGAGAGAGACATCTGAAAGAGTCTGCCTCCATTCAGGAGAAGCTGAGAGAACTGAAAGCCTTTTCAGGAATTAGGACATTCAGCTGGGTGCGGTGGTGCACACCTGTAATCCCAGCACTTTGGGAGCCTGAGGCGGGAGAATTGCTTGAGCCCAGGAGTTGGAGACCAGCCTGGGCAATATAGTGAGACCCTATCTGTACAAAAAATAGGAAAAAAAAAATCCCAGCTACTCAGGAGGCTGAGGTGGGATGATCACTGGAGCCCAGGAGTTCAAGACCAGCCTGGACAACATAGTGAGATCCCCATCTCTACACAAGAATTTTTTTAGGCCGGGCGCGGTGGTTCATGCCTGTAATCCTAGCACTTTGGGAGGCCAAGGCGGGTGGATCACAAGGTCAAGAGATTGAGACCAAACTGGCCAAGATGGTGAAATCCCATCTCTACTAAAATTACAAAAATTAGCTGGGCATGGTGGTGTGCACCTGTAGTCCCAGCACTTTGGGAGGCCGAGGCAGGAGAATCACTTGAACCCAGGAGTGGAGGTTGCAGTGAACCAAGATCGTGACACTGCACTCCAGCCAGTGACAGAGCGAGATTCCATCTCAAAAAAAAAAACAACAAAAATTAATAGCCAAGTTTGGGGTCACATGCTTGTAGTCCCAGGTACTCAGGAGGCTGAGGTGGGAGGATTGCTTGAACTCAGGAGTTGGAGGCTGCAGTGAGCTATGATTTTACCACTGCACTCCAACCTGGGCAACAGAATGAGACCCTGTCAAGAAAGGAAGGAAGGAGGAGGAAGGAAGGAAGGGCAAAAGGGAGGGAGAGAGGAAGGAAGGAAGGAGAGAGAGAGAGAGAAAGAAGAAAGAAAGAAAGAAAGAAAGAGAGAGAGAGAAAGAAAGAAAGAAAAGAAAGGAAGGAAGAAAGCAAAAGAAAGAGGAAGGAAGGGAGGGAGGGAGGAAGAAAAAAAGAGAAGGAAGGAGGGAGGAAGGAAAGAAGGAAGGAAGGAGAGAGAGAAAGAAGGGAGGAAGGAGAGAAGGAAGGAAGGAAGGGAAGGAAAGAAAGAAGGAAAAGAAAGAAGGAAGAGAAAGAGGAAGGGGAAAGAGGGAGGGAGCGAGGGAGGAAGGAAGGAAGGAAGGAAGAAAGAAAAAGGAGACATTAGACCGGGTATGGTGGTTCATGCCTGTCATCCCAGTACTTTGGGAGGTTGAAGTGGGCAGATCACTTGAGGTCAGGAGTTCGAGACCAGCCTGGTCAACATGGTGCAACTCCATCTCTACAAAAAATACAAAAATTAGCATGGAGCGGTGGCACACACCTGTAAACCCAGCTACTCAGGAGGCTGAGGTAGGAGAATCACTTGAACTTGGGAGGCAAAGATTGCAGTGAGCTAAAATTGTGCCACTGAACTCCAGCCTGAGCAACAGAGCAAGATTCTGTCAAAAGAAAGAAAGAAAGAGAGAGAGAGAGAGAAAGGAAGGGAGGGAGGGAGGGAGGGAGAGAGAGAGAGAGAGAGAGAAGGAAAGAAGGAAAGAAAGAAAGAAAAGAAAGAAAGAAAGAAAGAAAGAAAGAAAGAAAGAAAGAAAGAAAGAAAGAAAGAAAGATTAAAGCACTCTCCCCGTGACCCACCTGCTCAGGCAGGGTGTGTCCCTGCCAAGGTCCCGGAGGTCTCATTTCTTGCCTCCTTTGAACTTGGCAGTGTGGAGGGGTTAGAAGGGCCGTGACTAAGCTTTCAGCCAGCTGACTGGCCATCTTCTGATGAGCAGGTAGGCACCGAGGGGAGACTGTGCCCTAGGCAGTGCATTTATGTGGCAGCGCCAGAATGGGATTTTTGTTTGCTTGTTTTCCAGCTCCTTTTTTACACACAGCAAAATGTTGCATGCTTGAGGGTGTGTCTCCTGTTTCCTTTTGTAGAAGACAATCCTTCACCTCCCAGATGGAATCAATCTGGGATGCATTTTCTTTGTGAGCCAGCCATGTGCACAGCTCCGGGATGGTGGAGACTGCCTTCTCTGGGCGTCCTTAGCAAAAGACTCCACTTACCAGAGACCATCAAAGAGACAAAAATCAAACAGTATTAGGGTCCAGGCTGCTGTAACAATGACTGCAGACCGGGGTCTTCAAAGGAACAGAAGTTGTCCAGTCTTGGTGGCTCATGCCTGTAATCCCAGCACTGTGGGAGGCTGAGGCAGGAGGATTGCTTGAGGCCAGGAGTTTGAGACCAGTCTGGGTAACATGGTGAAACCCCATCTCTACTAAAAATACAAAAATTAGCCAGACGTGGTGGTGCACGCCTGTAATCCCAGCTACTCGGGAGGCTGAGGCAGGAGAATCACTTGAAGTCAGGAGGCGGTGGTTGCAGTGAGCCAAGATCATGCCATTGCACTCCAACCTGGGTGACAAGAGTGAAACTCCATCTCAAAAAACAAACAAACAACAACAACAACAACAACAAACCCCCCAAATTATCAATATGTGGTGGCACCCACTTGTGGTCCCAGCTACTTGGGAGGCTGGAGGTGGGAGGATTGCTTGAGCTCAGTTGAAGGCCGCAGTGAGCTATGGTCGCACCAAAAAAAAAAAAAAAAAAAAAGTAGAGGATCCTTCCAGGCCTCTCCTCCAGCTTCTGGTGGCTCCCAGCAATCTTTAGTATTCCAGAGATGCAGCTGCAATCTCTGCCTCCATTGTTACATGCCCTTCTTCCTTGTGTGTGTCTTCTCTTCTTTTTTTTTTGGAGACGGAGTCTCATTCTGTCACCCAGGCTGGAATACAATGGTGTGATCTTGGCTCACTGCATCCTCCACCTCCTGGGTTCAAGCGATTCTCCTGCCTCAGCCTCCCAAGTAGCTGGGACTACAGGCATTTGCCACCACACCCAGCTACTTTTTTGTATTTTAGTAGAAATGGGGTTTCACCATGTTGGCCAAGCTGGTCTTGAACTCCTGACCTCAAGTGATCTGCCCGCCTCGGCCTCCCAAAGTGGTGGAATTACAGGCGTGAGCCACTGCGCCCAGCTCTACTTTTTTTTTTTTTTTTTTTGAGATGGAGTCTCACTGTATTGCCCCAGGCTGGAGTGCAGAGGCGCGATCTCTGCTCACTGCAAGCTCCGCCTTCCGGGTTCACGCCATTCTCCTGCCTCAGCCTCCTGAGTAGCTGGGATTACAGGCTCCTGCCACCACGCCTGGCTACTTTTTTGTAGTTTTAGTAGAGATGGGGTTTTACCATGGTCTTGATCTCCTGACCTCAGGTGATCCACCTGCCTCGGTCTCCCAAAGTGCTGGGATTACAGGCGTGACTGCACCCGGCCTCTACTTCTCTTTTAAGCAATACTGCATTTTGTTTGTTTTTGAGGTTTGATCATCCTTATTCCCTTGTGGCCCTTCCCAGTCAATGTCACCCAACTAGCCCCTGTGCAGTTGGGGCCCCCTAGGAGGCTGTTAGAAGTGGGAGAGCTCATTCAGGGCTGCATGGAGAGGGAGCTGGATAACAGGGGAAACTTCTAGTGCAGATGGGACGTCAGGAAAAGACAGGAAGGAAGGGCCTCTGCTTTGGTGCAGCTCTCAGCGTCTATGGCCAACTTGATGGGGGCCCAGAGTAGCAGCTGCCAGGGGAGGAGCCCCAGGATGCTCTTGTCTCCTGCTGTCCACCCAGTTTCCTCGCTAGGTGACACCTCATGTAACTGTAGTAAAATATCAAAACCAGAAGTTCGACATTGGCATAAGGGGTGTATGTGGTTCTGTGTCATCGTATTACACGGGTAGATTCATGCAACAATCTCCGCAATCAGGATACAGATCTGGGTCAGGCTTGGTAACTCATGCTTGTAATCCCAGCAGTTTGGCAGGTGGAGGTGGGCGGGTCACTTAAGGCCAGGAGTTCAAGACCAGCCTGGGCAATAGCCGTCTCAACAACAGCAACAACAACAAACTTAAAAAATTAGCTGGGGCCCGGCTTGGTGGCTCACGCCTGTAATCCCAGCACTTTGGGAGGCCAAGGCGGGCAGATCACAAGGTCAGGAGATCGAGACCATCTTGGCTAACACGGCGAAACCCCATCTCTACTAAAAATACAAAAAATTAGCCGGGCGTGTGGTGGGCGCCTGTAATCCCAGCTGCTCGGGAGGCTGAGGCGGGAGAATGGTGTGAACCCAGGAGGTGGAGCTTGCAGTGAGCTGAGATCTCACCACTGCACTCCAGCCTGGGCGACACAGTGAGACTCCGTCTAAAAAAAAAAAAAAAAAAAATTAGCTGCGTGTGGTAGCTCGTGCCTGTAGTCCCAGCTACTCACTTGGGAGGCTGAGGTGGGAGGATTACTTGAGCCCAGGAGGTTGAGGCTGCAGTCAGCTATGATTGTGCCACTGCACTCCAGACTGGGCAACAGAGTGAGACCCTGTCTCCCACTCCCCGAAAAATGATGCAGATCTGTTCCATGATCTCAAATGCCAGAGAGCCTCCTACTTCCCCGCTGCAGTCACCCCACTCTTCTCCCCCACAAATATACTAACCCCCTGTCAATCACTAATCTGTTTTCCATCTTTATAATGTTGTCATTTTGAAAATGTTACATAAATGAATTCCTATAGTATGTGATCTTTTAAGATTTTTTTTTTCATTCAACGTAATGCCCTTGAGATGCGTCCAAACTGATGCTCATATTGTTGGTTCGTATTTTCATTGTTGAGTAGTATTCTATGGTATAGATGTACCAGTTTAATTTTTTACTTATTATAGGACACTTTGGTTGTTTTCTGTTTTTGGTTATTACAAATAAATTGCTGTGAGTATTCATGTGTATGGTTTTGTTGGGACATAACTTTTTCGATTGTTTGTTTTGAGACAATGAAATCACTCCATTGCCCAGGCTGGAGTACAGTGGCAGGATCACGGCTCACTGCAGCCTTGACCTCCTGGGCTCAAGTGATCCTACTACCTTAGCCTCCCGAGTAGCTGGAACTACAGGCGCATGCCACCACGCCCAGCTAATTTTTGTATTCTTTGTAGAGATGGGATGGGGTCTTGCTATGTTACCAAGGCTGGTCTCAAACTCCTGGTCTCAAAGGATTCGCTCATCCCAGCCTCCCAAAGTGTTGGGACTACAGGCATGGCCCACCATGCCCAGGCGAACATAACTTGTGTTTTTTTTTTTTTTTTTTTTGAGGCGGAATCTTGCTCTGTCTCCCAGCCTGGAGTGCAGTGGCGCAATCTTGAGGGCTCACTGCAATCTCCGCCTCCCAGGTTCCAGATATTCTCCTGCCTCAGCCTCCCGAGTAGCTGGCATCACAGGTGCCCTCCACCATGCCTGGCTAATGTTTTGTATTTTTAGTAGAGATGGGGTTTCAACATGTTGGTCAGGCTTGTCTCAAGCTCCTGACCTCAAGTGATCTGCCCGCCTCAGCCTCCCAAATTGCTGGAATTACAGGCACGAGCCACGGCGCCCAACCCTGGATTCTTTTTTTTCCTGCTAAGTTTTAGAGTTCTTTATACATGCTAGAAATGAGTAATTTTTCAGATATGCAACCAATGTCTCGCTGCAAATATTGGAAATATTTTTGAAATTATTTTCTCCCTGTTTGTGGTTTGTTTTTTTATCCTTTTAATTGGGTCCTTCGCAGAGTGTAAGTTTTAAATTTTGATGAAGTTCAGTTTATTGACGTTTTTTCTTTTATGGATAGTGTATGTTTTTTTTTTTTTTGTTGTTGTTGTTGTTGAGACGGACTCTGGCTCTTTTTCCCAGGCTGGAGTGTAGCGGTGTGATCTTGACTCGCTGCCGCCTCTGCCTCCCAGGCTCAAGCCATCCTCCCACCTTAGCCTCTTGAGTAGCTGGAACTACAGGCATATGCACCACCATGCCCAGCTAATTTTTGTGTTTTTGTCAGAGACAGGGTTTCTTCATGTTGCCCAGGCTGGTCTTAAACCCCTAAGCTCAAGCGATCTGCCTGCCTTGGCCTCCCGAACTGTTGGGATTACAGGCGTGAGCCACCATGCCCGGCTGGATTGTGCTTTTGGAAGTGTCATGTCTAAAAACTTTTCACGAAGCTGTAAGTCCCAAAGATTTTCTCCTGTTGCCTTCTAAAAGCATGGTTTTCACACTTGGCATTTAAACTGATTCTTTTTTTTTTTTTTTTTTTTGAGACGGAGTCTTGCTCTGTCGCCCAGTCTGGAGTGCAGTGGCGCGATCTCAGCTCACTGCAATCTCTACCTCCCAGGTTTAAACAATTCTCCTGTCTCAGCCTCCCGAGTAGCTGGGATTACAGGCACCTGCCACCATGCCCGGTTAATTTTTGTATTTTTAGTTGAGACAGGGTTTCACCATATTGGTCAGGCTGGTCTCGAACTCCTGACCTCAGGTGATCCACCCACTTCGGCCTGCCAAAGTGCTGGGATTACAGGCGTGAACCACTGCACCCGACATTATGATTCATTTTGAGTTAATATTTGTATAAGTTATTTTTTGTCAGGTTTCTTTTTTTTTTTTTTTCAGTTTTATTGGCTACTCTTACATTGCTATACTTTTTTTGGGCCTATAAATATCCAATTGGTCCAGCACCATTTGTTGAAAGACCATTGAATGACTGTTTCTCTGTTGTCAAAAAATCAGTTGACTGTAATCCTAGCACACGCCTGTAATCCCAGCACTTTGGAAGGCTGAGGTGGGCAGACTGCATGAGCCTAGGAGTTCAAGACCAGTGTGGGCAACATAGCAAGACCCTGTCTCTACAAAAAGTACAAAAATTATTCAGGCATGGTGGTGTGCACCTATGGTCCCAGCTACTTGGGAGACTGAGGTGCGAGGATGGCTTGAGCCTGGAAGGTGGAGGTTGCAGTGAGCCGAGGTCATGCCATTGCATTCCAGCCTGGGTGACAGAGCCAGATCTTGTCTCAAAAAAAAAAAAAAAAAAAAATCAGGTGGTTGTACTTGTGTGGTGTTACTCCTGCCTACTGTATTCCATTCACCTGTGTATCTGTCTGTCTTTCTTTTTTTTTTTTTTTTGAGACGGAGTCTCGCTCTGTCGCCCAGGCTGGAGTGCAGTGGCCAGATCTCAGCTCACTGCAAGCTCCACCTCCCGGGTTTACCACCATTCTCCTGCCTCAGCCTCCCAAGTAGCTGGGACGACAGGCGCCCGCTACCTCGCCTGGCTAGTTTTTTGTATTTTTTTAGTAGAGATGGGGTTTCACCGGGTTAGCCAGGATGGTCTACGATCTCCTGACCTCGTGATCCGCCCGTCTCGGCCTCCCAAAGTGCTGGGATTACAGGCTTGAGCCACCGCGCCTGGCCGTGTATCTGCCTTTCAACCAATACCACATGGTCTTCATTACTAGAGCTACATAGTAAGTCTTGAAATTGGGTACAGTGATTTCTCCTACTTTTTCTTTTTCCAAATTGTTTGAGCTATTTTATTTTATTTATTTATTTGTATTTGAGACGAAGTCTCGATCTGTCGCCCAGGTAGGAGTGCAGTGGCGCAATCTCGGCTCACTGCAACCTCCGCCTCCTGGGTCAAGCGATTCTCCTGCCTCAGCCTCCGGAGTAGCTGGAACTACAGGCATGCGCCACCACACCCAGCTAATTTTTGTGTTTTTAGTAGAGACAGGGTTTCACCATGTTAGCCAGGCTAATCTTGAACTCCTGACCTCAAGTGATCCACCCACCTTGGCCTCCCAAAGTGCTGGAATTACAGGCATGAACCACTGCGCCCAGCCTGTTTGAGCTATTTTAGTTTCTTTGTCTTTCTATATAAGTTTTAGAATAATCTTGGCTATATTTACTAAACATCTTGCTGGAATTTTGATAGAATTGCTTTAAACATGTATCTCAATTTGAGGATAATTGGTATGTTGTTGGATAATTAGTATACTATGTTGAGTATTCTAATCCATGAACACAACATGCCTCCTTGTTTATTTGGATAGAGTCTGAGTTCTTCTATTTCAGTGCTTTGTCATTTTCAACATACAAATCCTATACATGTTTTGTTAAATTTACACTCGTGTTTTTTTGTTTTGTTTTGTTTTGTTTTTGAGATGGAGTTTCGCTCTTGTTGCCCAGGCTGGAGAGCAATGGTACGATCCCAGCTCATGCAACCTCCGCCTCCTGGGTTCAAGTGATTCTCCTGCCTCAGCGTCCCGAGTAGCTGGGACTACAGGCATGTGCCACCATGCCCGGCTAATTTTGTATTTTTAATAGGGTTTCTTCATGTTGGTCAGGTTGGTCTTGAACTCCCAACCTCAGGTGATCCGCCTACTTTGGCCTCCCATAGTGCTGGGATTACAGGCGTGAGTCACTGGGCTCAGTCCCCACCTGTTTGTTTGTTTGTTTTAAGAAATTGTACATTGCATTTTGTTTCAAATTTTAGATTCCACGTGTTCGTTGCTAGTACATACTAATAGAAATATGATTGATTTATATATATTAATCTCATATCCTATAACCTTGCTGAATTCACTTATGAGTTCTAGGAGGTTTTATAGATTCTTTGGAATTTTCTTTTTTCCTTTTTTTTTTTGAGACAGTCTCACTCTGTTGCCCAGGCTAGAGAGTAGTGGCACCATCTTGGCTCACTGTAACCTCTGCCTCTTGGGTTCAAGCGATTCTCCTGCCTCAGCCTCTCCAGTAACTGGGATTACAGGTGCCCACCACGACGCCCAGTTAATTTTTGTATTTTTAGTAGAGACAGGGTTTTTTTTTTTTGTTCTGTTTTGTTTTTTTGAGATGGAGTCTCACTCTGTCCCCCAGGCTGGAGTGCAGTGGCACGATCTCAGCTCACTGCAAGCTCCGCTTCCTGGGATCACGCCATTCTCCTGCCTCAGCCTCCTGAGTAGCTGGGACTACAGGCGCCCGCCACCGCATCCGGCTAATTTTTTTTGTATTTTTAGTAGAGACGAGGTTTCACCGTGGTCTTGATCTCCTGACCTTATGATCCACCCGCCTCGGCCTCCCAAAGTGCTGGGATTACAGGCGTGAGCCACCGCGCCCGGCGAGACAGGGTTTTACCATGTTGACCAGGCTGATCTTCAAACTGAGCTCAAGTGGTCCCCCCGCCTCAGCCTCCCAATGTGCTGGGCTTACAGGCGTGAGACACCACACCCAACTGGAATTTTCTATGTAGACATTTTTTCTATATAGACTTTTTTTTTGGGGGGGGGCGGAGTCTCGCTCTGTTGCCCAGGCTGGAATGCAGTAGTGGCATGATCACAGCTCACTGCAGCCTCAAAGTCCTGGACTCAACCAATCCTCCCACCTCAGTCTCCCAAGTAGCTGGGACTACAAGTGCATGACACCACATCTAGCTCATTTTTAAGTCTTTTGTAGAGACAGGGTCTCACTATGTTGCCCAGGCTGGTCTCTTTTTAAACTTTTCTAAGCGAAGGAGAGTTGGCCGCTATAAGGGTGTTGTAAAGGTTTCTGGGGCCCTCATGGTGATTCCAGGTGCTGGGTTCTGACAAGTCCTTCACTGAAGGTAGGTCACTGACTGCCTGGGCACGGTGGCTCAGGCCTGTCATCCTAGAACTTCAGGAAGCCAATGTGGGAGGATCACTTCAGCTCAGAAGTTTGAGCTCACTTTGGGCAACATACCGAGACCTCGTATCTGCAAATGGTTTTTGAAAATTAGCCAGGCGTGGTGGTGTGCCCCTCTCAGCTACTCAGGAGGCTGAGGTGGGAGGATCGCTTGAGCTGGCAAGGCTGAGGCTGCAGTGAGCCATGGTTACACTATTGCCCTCCAGCTTGGGCCTGACACCCTGTCTCAAAAATAAATAAAAAAAAAAATAAATAAAAATTAAAAAGTCATTGTCTGCTGTCTTCTGTTGAATCCCCACGGTCTACGTGGTGGAGAGGTGAAGAAACAGGTTTGGTTTTGTTTGTAGCAACAAGGTCTCACTCTGTTACCCGGGCTGACCTTGACCTCCTAGCCTCAAGCCATCCTCAATCTCCCGAAGTGCTGGGATTACAGACGTGCACCACCATGCCTGTCCAGAAGCAGGTTGCTGAATCAAGAAACTAACAAAAAGAGGAGGCTTGGAGTCTCCAGATTCCCTTATGAAAACGCACACGTGTGTCTGGCGCTAAGAACCTAGTTATTTGGCAGACTGATGAGGTATGCAGTGGAGACACATAAGCAGGGATCACGGACCATGGCAGGGGTGAGTTCCAAAAGGCAGACTTGGAGGGAGAGACAGCAACGAGAAGGTGGCGGTGGAAGGAGGGAGCCCTCACCGAAACTCAGCTTTGCCTCCCAGCTTGGCAGACAGATTCCCTCCGGCTTGTGAATCAGAAGTGGGGAAAACTTCCTACTTCTGTGGATAACAATGATGAGTGTTTATTGAGTGCTTATTGTGTGCTACACACTGTATACAACAGCATCTAGTTCTCACAGTAACTGTATGGGCCGGGGTTGTTGTTGGTTCCATTTCACAGAAATTTCACAGGCACTATGGCACAGAGAGGTGAAGCAACTTGCCCAAGGTCACACAGCCAAGAAACAAAAGTGCCTGGGCCATCTGATTTTAGAGCCTAGGTGGTACCTTGTGATATATCATAGCTGGGACCCAGTGACAATTACAGGTCATTACTCGGTGTAATGACCAGAACTCATGGATGGCTTTTGCTGTCCTGTAAGCCAAATTACAGTATCACATTGGCTTGGGTGCCGTTAGGCCCTCCAGCTCACAATGCCCTGTGACTGGTGTTCAGACGCTTGATTGCCGGCTAGGAGCACTTTCTTTTCTGAGACAGTCTCGCTCTGTCTCCCAAGCTGGAATGCAGTAGCGCAATCTCAGCTCACTGCAACCGCCGCCTCTCGGGTTCAAGCGATTATCCCACCTCAGCTTCCTGAGTAGCTGGGATTACAGCCATGCATCACTATGCCCTGCTAATTTTTGTATTTTTTAGTAGAGATGGGGTTTCTCCATGTTGGTCAAGCTCATCTGGAACTCCTGACCCCGTGATCTGCCTGCTTCGGCCTCCCAAAGTGCTGGGATTACGGGCATTGAGCCACCGTGCCCGGCCTTGGAGCACATTTTCTATTCCAAGAACCATGATCGCAGACACAGATGTGCTACATCTTGCTGGTTGTCATTTTCACCCTTTTTCTTTTTAATTGCCTGTCCAGTAGTACACTCTGCACCCCAGGATGGATTCTCTTGATGATTTTAAGCTGCATGCTGCAGACTCTGACCAACTTAATTTTTTAAATTAATTTTTTTTGTTGATTTTAGTAGGTCAGGGACATACTATAAAAATGAAGAACCAGGCCAGGCGCAGTGGCTCACACCTGCAATCCCAGCACTTTGCGAGGCTGAGGCAGGAGGATTGATTGAGCCCAGGAATTCAGGACCAACCTGGGCAACACAGTGAGAATCTACAAAAATAAAAATAAAATAAAAAATTAGCTGGGTGTGGTGGTGCTTGCCTCTGGTCCCAGTTTCCCGGGAGGCTGAGATGGGAGGGTTGTTTGAGGCCAGGAGTTTGAGGCTGCAATGAGCTGTGATTGCACCACTGCACTCCAGCCTGGCAACAGAGCAAGACTCTCTCTCAAAAAAAATAATAAGTAGATAAGAATAACCATTTTTAGTACTATAGAAAACACCTTGTATATAATAACTCTTAGTACTGAGGCTGCTTTGAGTGGATATAATGTTTTTCTTCCAATGACAAATAGTTCAAACTGTGGTCAAATTATTTGTTCCAAGTTTACCATAGAGAAATCTGACTACCTTTGTTCCTACAAAAATGCAAGTCACTAATCAATCTAAAAGGAATTAAGCTGCCCTTGGTAATGTGAGGCCAGGGAACTGATGTCAATTGTGTGGATTATTCTGGGGATAGAAGAATAAGGCCAAGGTGGATGGCACTGAACGGCTGGAAAGAGAGACAGAGTATTGTGAAGGCTGGAATGTCTGGGCTTTTGAAAATTTAATAAGGATGTGACTTGACTCTTGGACCCTGTCATTTGCCTGAGCAGAACGGAGCATGTTAATTTGCACGAGATCATCTTCATTCCAATGAGATGTTTTCTTTCCTAAATGAAATTAGGTTGCAGAAAACATTCCTTTCCTTTCCTACCTGTAAGGTGACAGTGAGCTAGCCACAGTGCGTGTCTTCTCCGGACTGTGACAGTTCCCTGATGTAACAGATTACTTGAGTCCCCATCGGCTGACAGTCACATTTGTGCCTGCATTTCTTAATCATTAGCAGGGGAGATGAGAGCTGCTCCAGGCAGGGTCTGGAGTAGCTCTAGCCTGGGTAGCTCGGGAAGCCTCTTTATGGCCAAGCATCAATAAACTTGGCAGGGTTTTGGCTCTTGTGACCCTCAGCGCTGGGAGAGGACACTTCTGTCTGATTTCACAGACTTTCACTTGGAGGATGGATGAATGTTCAAAGAAGAAGTCCTCTGACCTTTCTGGAATGTTCACATTCTTGATTTCTTAAACTATTTCTGCAGTGGTCAGAACGCTGATAAATGGATTTCAACGTGTTTTCAAAATGTTTCCCATTTTTGATGGCCCTATTCATCCAGCAGTGGTAACAAATATTGTTGTTGTCGCTTTTTTGACATGGCCACCCCCTGCAGCAGACAGCAGAGACAGAATAAATACAGACTACAGTCTGTGTCCTGAAGGAGTTTTTTGTTTTGTTTTGTTTTGAGATAGGGTCTCACTCTGTTGCACAGGTTGAAGTGCACTGTTGGGATTATGGCTCACTGTAGCCTCAGCCTCTGGGCTTAGCCTCCTGAGTAGCTGGGACTACAAGTGTGCACCACCTCATCCAGCTAATACATTTGTTTTCTTTTTTCTGAGACAGGGTCTGGCTCTGTAACCCAGGGTGGAGTGCAGTGGTGCGATCTCGACTCACTGCAACCTCTGCATTCCAAGCTCAAGTGATCCTCCTACCTCAGCCTCCCAAGTAGCTGGGACTACAGGCTTGTGTCACCATGCTCAGCTAATTAGATTTTGTATTTTTTGTAGAGATGGGGTTTTGCCATGTTGCCCAGGCTGAACTCGAACTCCTGAGCTCAAAGGATCCACCTGCTTCGTCCTCCCAAAGTGCTGGGATTACAGGTGTGATTTATGTTTTGTTTATTTTTTGTAGAGATATGGTTTGCTATGTTGCTCAGGCTGGTCCTGAACTCCTGGGCTCAAGCGATTCCCCTGCCTTGGCCTCTGAAAGTGCTGGGATTACAGGCATGAGTCACTATGCCCAGCCCTGAAGCAGTTTTAAGTCTGCAAAGCCAATTCACATGAAATAGCAAATACTATGAGAAAGTCTACAGAGTCAGATGTCAAAATTACAATTTTTTTTTTTTTGAGATGGAGTCTTGCTCTTGTTGCCCACGCTGGAGTGCAGTGGTACGAGCTCGGCTCACTGCAACCTCCCCTCCCTGGGTTCAAGTGATTTTCCTGCCTCAGTTTCCTGAGTAGCTGGGGTTACAGGCGCCTGCCACCACGCCTGGCTAATTTTTGCAGTTTTAGTAGAGACGGGGTTTCACCATGTTGGCCAGGCTGGTCTCGAATTCCTGACTTCAAGTGGTCTGCCCAGCTCAGCCTCCAAAATGCTGGGATTACAGGCATGAGCCACCGTGCCTGGCCATGCCCAGCTAATTTTTTATATTTTTGGTAGAGATGGGGTTTGATCATGTTGGCCAGGCTAGTCTCAAACTCTTGACCTCGTGGTCTGCCGGCCTCAGCCTCCCAAAGTGCTAGGATTACAGGCATGAGCCACCACGCCCAGCCCCTAAAGCAGTTTTAAGGCTGCAAAGCCAATTCACTTGAAACAGCAAATACTATGAGAAAGTCTACAGAGTCAGACGTCAAAATTACAATTCAATAATTATTTGCTTAATGGCTGTATTCCTTCTAGGCCATCCGTTCCATAAACCTGGGGACTGGGCCGGACATGGTGGCTCACACCTGTAATCCCAGCACTTTGGGAGGCCAAGGAGGGTGGATCATGAGGTTAGGAGATCGAGACCATCCTGGTTAACACAGTGAAACCCCATCTCTACTAAACATACAAAAAATTAGCCGGGTGTGGTGGCGGGCGCCTGTAGTCCCAGCTATTCAGGAGGCTGAGGCAGGAGAATGGCCAGAACATGGGAGGCAGAGCTTGCAGTGAGCCAAGATTGTGCCACTGCACTCCAGCCTGGATGACAGAATGACACTCCGTGTCAAAAAAAAAAAAAAAATCCTGGGGACTGAATTTATCTTTTTCATCATTTTCCCAGCACCTAGGACAGTGTCTGGAATACAGGAGGTGCCTAAATATTTATCATCTGACCAAATGATTGCAATGATTTAATAATTGGGTTTAATACTTGTTATTCTGCAGTGTTGCCTGCTGCATGAATTATTTTCCTTACAAATTCACTTATAAAACTTTCAACATCTGAGCAAACCATCATAAACTATGCATAAAGTGAGTGCCTATCTTAGTGGATAACTAAAATAGTTAAAGTTCCCGTATGTAGAGATAATGTGTGTAAGCAGATTAGATCATTGCTATCTTGGTGGGATTTGAGAGATGCTGGAAAACACTTCTTTTTGCAAATATCTAATTTTTCCATTAGATATTAATTCCTTTGAGTTGTGAAGATTTTGAAGTCTTCCAACTTCCCCATTAAAGTGCACAGATGACAACTAAAGCCTTTATCCCCCAACGTTTTTGCAGAATTTGTTGAAATGCAAGCCCAGGCTAAACCATGGGGATAATATAATATCCTGCTTATGTAACTGGGCTGTGCTTTAGTCTGATTAAAATTAGATTACATGGAGATCAGAGAAGCCACTTTCAGATTAAAACCCTGAGAAAAGCACCTGTGGATCACATTCTAAGACACCTAAAGAATTAAGAATTGACATGAAAAAGCATTTATAATTGATAGTATCTTTGAGTTCAAAGCTCCACATATCTCATTATCAAGTTCAAAGTAATACTGTCATTTTTTCTCAGTAACTAAGCTCTTATCTCCAAGATAACAAAGCTGACGGGAACAAGATCAGGAAGCCGAGTCTCGGGGTTGGGAGTTGAACCCTACATCTCCTGACTCCCAGACCCCTTTTGTGGTGCCTCTTTGTCGCTCAAGCCATCAAACACCTTTGCACACAGAAGTGTCCCTTGGCTGGGTGCGGTGGCTCATGCCTATAATCCCACCACTTCAGGAGGCCAAGGTGGGAGGATTGCTTGAGGCCAGAAGTTTGAGACAAGCCTGGGCAACATGGCAAGATCTCGTTTCTACAAAAGAACACAGAAATTAGCCGATGCGTGGTGGCGTGTACCTATGGTCCCAGCTATGAACCAAAATGTGAAAGTTGTCCACTTTGATAGATGACAACGGAAGGATCCTTTGGTTCAATGGACAGCTTGTAAATATAAAACAGTTGCTGGAAAATTATATTAGGGATGAGCTATCTCCTCCATTACAACGTTTGCTTTTCTTTAATGCAATTGAGTTCCAGCAGAAAGGCTTGGGAGGGGCCACAAGCAATGCTTCAGGAGTTACTGGAAGCGAGATATGGGGAGTGAGAGAGGAGATCCATCGATGTGGAGCAGGAGCCAGGGGAGGCCTTCTGCCCAGGAGGTCTGCGCTGAGGACCCTGGCTGTGCCCAAGGGAAATTGAATTCAGAGCTCCTTCTGCATCATAAATCCAGGACAGCTGGCAGCTCTCCAAGGGAGACTGGCGCTAAACTCCAAGGGCATCAGCCACCAGATTGGCCAATGCCTACAATGTCCTTTGAGAGCTGAGCCCCAGGTGTGCGGGCTTGGGATTCCGTTCTAACCTCGCGACCACGTTCATTTACAAGCCCTGCATTTTGTTAATTTAAAAATGCACTCACCGGGAGGGAAGGAGGAGAGCCTCCAACAGATATAGACAGCTGAAAGACTGGAATTATTCTGACATGCATGTCTTAGGAAGGAGAAGGCCTGATCTTTTTCTATTTTTTTGAGACAGGGTCTCACTCTGTCACCCAGACTGGAGTGCTGTGGTGCAATAATAACTCACTGCAGCCTCTGCCTACTGGGCTCAACTGACGTGACCTCGTACCTCAGCCTCCCCAGTAGCTGGAACTACCGGCACACGCCACCATGCCCAGGTAATTAAAAAATTTTTCTGTAGAGACGGGGTCTCGCTATGTTACCGGGGCTGGTCTCCAACTTCTGGTCTCCAGCCATCCTCCCACTTCGGCCTCTCAAAGTATTGGAATACAGGTGTGAGCCGCGGAGCCTAGCCAGGCCTGACTTCTGAATGCGTTCATTTCTTGATCTTTTACCCTGAGTGCACGTGTATGTTGCACCCCTGGCCACTGGGTTTTGCAGAGTGTGGCATTCCAGTGTCCGGAGCCCCACGCCCGTCCGCAGGCTACTGGAATGCTGAGGGCGAGGGGGCTTCGTTTCACTCGAACCACGTCGGCCTGCAACCCAGGGGCCGGGTCTACCGCCTCCCCCAGCGCAGACGCCGCCGGGCCTGGCCGGTCCCGGCCGGTCCCCGAGGGCGGGGCCGCGCGGCCCCACGCCCCGCCCACCGCGAGCAAAGGCGGGGCATGGGTCACGTGACGGCACGCCGACCAGAGAGGCCCCGCCCGGCGGGAGGAGGCCCGACCGCGACCCTGGCCGCGAGCTGAGGAGCCGCCCGGTCTCCCGCGCGCTCCCTCCGGCGGCGTCCCCAGCCTTCGGGCCCTCTGTTACCGGCCTCTGGCTAGCCGGCTGCGAGAGTGGCCTCAAGATGGATGAAGACGGCGGCGGCGAGGGTGGTGGCGGTGAGTGTCGGAGGTGTGGCGGGCTCGCCGGCGGCCTGGGGTCTGGGGCCGGGGGTCGCCGGAGGAGAGGGGGTCGGAGGCAGCGGAGGCGGCGCCTGCTGGAGGCCTGAGGCGCGCCGGGCCGGGGCCGAGGCGGGGTCTCCGGGGGCCCGAGGGAGGGGGCGGGCCGGGGTCGCCGTCCACCGCTGGCGAGGGTCTGGGTACCAGGCCAGGGCTGCCGCGGGCCAGGGTCGCCCCGGAGTCTCGGGCCGGGGTTCGGGGACCGCCCCTCTGGGGCGGGGGACCTTGCGGGGCGACCTTCCCCGCATCTTGTCGCCAAGGGCGTCCACGCCCTCCAGAGTCCGGCGTTTCGGACTCCCCCTTTCAGCTCAGGTGGGCGGAAGCGGCTGAGCCGGTGGGAAACCGGGAGGGGAAAGTTTTGCACTGGAGGCTCCTCGGGGGTACAGGAGGGGAGGGCAGGGGAACGGTTGGAAAGCGTGACAGTCTGCTTGGCTTTGGGTCAGAAACTGTCGCTGGATTTGCTCGAACGGGGAGGGGGCCAGCTGGAGTCCAGGTCAGGGTAGACGTTTTAGGAAACGGCAGACGCGACAGAGTGAGCAAAAAACTCCGTGGAGTCGAGGGTGGGGGTCACGAGCTGCACCCAGCACCGAGGCGAGACCGGAGAGCCAGGTGTGCCCGGAGCCAGGTGTGCTCCCGAGTGCGTCGGATCGGTGCCCGGCGTGGCCCAGGTGGTCTTGTGTCTGACGTTCGGTTTCCTCTTGCTGGAGGGGTCGTGTTTGTTGGAAATTATTTCGTGGAATACAAATGACTGCTAGGTCATGCTGGGAATTAGATTTTAAAAACAGAAGAACGTGCCTCTGTATGGAGTGGGTGTTCGCTTTGGAAGGCAAAGGGTTAATGCCCGTGTTTTTATAGGAACAGCCGAAGTTGAGGTTCTCTAGACTTTTTTTTTTTTTTTAAAGAGCTCCTTTGAGCTGACAGAAATCAGAATCATCAGAACCCCATGTAATAAGGGAGCAGTTTAGAGAAATCTTAATTACAGGCTGCCGGAGCAGCTGCCTGTAAGAATCAGCAGTATCGAATGCTTCAGGATGAAGTGGTTCATCAAGGTGCCTTCTAGAATTCAAGTGCTGCTCAGAGGGTGATTTTTTTTTTTTTCTTTTTTGCTGAAAGACGCGATGCAGCCAGGATGGTGGGAAGTTGGCACCCGTCATGGCATTTGGCGAGTTCAGTTCGCATAGTTGAAGCTAGGGGTAGCACTGTGGCACCGAGTGGGTGTGTTGATGAAAAGGGAGCGCTGTGGAACGAAGGAGCCGAGTTGCGAACCCTCCTACAGTCAGGCTGTCCGTCTGGAGCCATGAGATCCTAAGGAATGGATTCCCGGTGGATGTCGTGTTTCCTGCCTGTCACAATTTGGGCATAGCAGTTTTCCCTTGTTAGAAAAGAAAGACAACTGTAATATGCAAACGTTGGACATTAGCGTCAAGGCAGCTAAGCTGGCTTGGCAGTTTTGTTTGTGAGGTGCTTTGGGCTTTGTGAGTAAAGAAATGTAGACTTGAAGATAAAAGCAAGAATAAAGAGGAAAAAAGGCAGCTTTAATGTGCTCCAGCAATTTGCAGATCTTGAGTACTGTAACAAAGCGTGATATTAAATATCAAAAGTCTTAAAACTGTCCTTGGGTTGTTAATATCTCTTCTGGGAATATATCACAGGGTAGCAACCTTAAACCCCTCACATATAAAGATGTGTATTATGCTGTTTATAATAGCAAAAAATTGGAAACAGCAATGCCAAGAGTAGGGGCATGGTGAGGTAAATTATGGGAAGTTTATTGAAGTATTTTACAACCATTAAAATAAGCCGTTTTATATGTCATGGTCTAAACATAAAAATTGGTGACCTGGATTATTTTCTTTTTATATTTTCCAAGTTTCTGAAATAAGTGTGTATTTCAGATTTGAAAAAAACCTCGTCAAAGACGTGAATGTTTTAAGTGTATCATTTAATTAATCTCACTGGAACATTCAACAATGAGGATTTATTTATTGATTGCCCATCAAAATGCCAACCAGCATGTTAGGTGCTGGAAAATAACTTTTAACCTTTATTGATTTAGTTTATTAGTAGCTTTCTCCCTTGCTGTGTGACAGACACTTAAAAATATTTTTGGCAATATTAGGATATTTATTTTTGATTTTTTTGGGGGGATATTTATTTTTGAAACAGGTGAAAACGTTTTGAAATATGAGTGATATTGTAATTGTATAAACTTTATGTGCTTATATGTAACTCTTGGCGGTTGGGAGTTTTGAAGTTAACATACCTCTTTACAGTTAATACCATTTAGATTTTTAAAAAAATGCTTTAAAATTCATGTTTAAAAAAATAAAGTTCAGCTCTTTGAAAGAAAACCGTTTCAGTTGCCAGCAGATTATAAAGCATAACATTTTTTGGTATATTTTTAGAGTGTGGTACATAATGTTGAACAGTATCTGGGGGAGTCAGTTTCAGCTTGTTTAAAAGATAGGGTAAATAATCTATTCAAACAGTAGTTATCGAAGAGGCCAAAGATAATTGAAAAGGTCTTTTTTTGTTAATGGTCAGGTTAAAAGACTTGAAAAATGGATTCCTACTTGCTGTTTTTATAAGTTAATTTAGCTTTTTGTCCACTGTATTGTTCTTTCAATGCAAGATAAGGAGAGAGAGGATGGTGGCGTGAATGGCTGGAAGGCAGTTACAAGAGGAGCGAGTAGGGGGTTACAAGATTACAAGAACACATTGTTCCTTACCGTGTGTGCAGAGTGTAGTTAAGGCACTTTTAATTCCTTTGGGACTTTGTTGCCTTTCAGTTTTTCCAGAACAGTTCTTGAGCTAAGTCTCTACATGGAGGGTGGCTGACTAGTTTGGCCCCTTGAGATTGTTTTCATGCTCTCTTTGGGCATCTGTCTGAGGTATGGCCCTGAATGGATCATCCCTGGCAGATGAGGTGAATTAACTCTAATTGGCATTCCTCTCTCTGCCCCCTTCACTCCCTGATCAGTGTAGGTGTCTGTGCTTCAGGTGAAGAGATGCTGAGCCTTGTTCATAATAAAATACATGCAAATTAAGACTAGACTGAGCTCCCACCTTTCACCTTCAGACAGGCGATAACCCCCAAGTGTGAAAAGTCTGTTTCAAGTTTGAAACGTTCGAACGGCAAGGCTGTTTCAAACATTGACGGGTAGGAGTGTAAATTAGTCACAGGCAGGGCCAACCCATGTCCTGTTGGCTCAGGTCCATTTCTTGCCCTTTCCCTGCAGAGACTCACCCCTGCAGGCAACATTTCCCAGGCCCTTGGTCAGCTAGCTTCTGGCTGGGATTGGCCACTGGGAGCCACTGGCAGGAGGAATGGCAGGAGGAAGGACGAAAACAGGTTATTTCCCCTAGGTCTGCCTCAGGCAGAGTCTCTGGCAGGTGCCTTGTCTCCTTTTGGCTCCAGCTTCTGCCCCTTGGTCCTAGCCTTTGAGCCTTGGAAATACCTCCTCCCTTTTACCCTCTATTTGAGAAGTGGTAACAGCAGCTTGCTCTTGCTAATCTCTGGGTTATCATTTCCTGTTTGGCTTTTCAGTTTTTCCAACACGCCTGTCACTAATTCCTTATATTAAATTCCCTCTATATCAGATTCTTAAAGGGATGGTTGCTCTGGATGTCTCTGTTTCTCTGGGTGGACCCTGATAGATACAAGTGCTTTAGGCAGTAGCTTTAAAAATTACAGGCCTGTAAATCCTTTGACCCAGCAATCCAGTTCTAGGAATGTAACCTGCAGATATATTTGTACACGTGTGAGATAACATAGGTACGAGATTATTTATTGCCTTGAGTGTCCATCAGCAAGCAGGGGACTTATCAGATAAATCCATACCCAGATGGTTAATGAGGTTGTGAAGTTGTAGAAAGGAACGAGGAAGCTCTTTTCTTAGTTGACTTGGAGAGATCTCCAAAATATCTTGTTAAGTTACAGGAGCAGGCCGGGTGCGGTGGCTCACACCTATAATCCCAGCACTTTGGGAGGCCGAGGCGGGTGGGTCATTTGAGGTCAGGAGTTCGAGACCAGCCTGGCCAACATGGTGAAACTCTGTCTCTACTAAAAAAAAAATACAAAAATTAGCCAGGCCTGGTGGTGTGCACCTGTAATCTCAGCTACTCAGGAGGCTGAGGCAGGAGAATTGCTTGAGCCTGGGAGGCGGAGGTTGCGGTGAGCTGAGATTACACACTGCACTCCAGTCTGGGCAACAGAGTGAGACCCTGTCTCAAAAAAAAAAAAAAATACAAGAGCAAAGTATAGGAAAATATGCATTGCGTGCTCCCATTCTTGTTTTTTGAAAGAGGAAGTGATGGTTGATACATGCAGATTCCCTGGAAGGTGAAACGAGGAACCAATAACAGTGGTTACCTGTTTGGGGAGGATGATGGGAACTGAGTGGATGGGGAATATTTGTGGGGAGGAAACTTTTCACTGTGTGCCTTTTTATTTTTTGAAATTCAAAAAAGTTTGAATAATCTATCTTTACTTTTTCTAAAATTGGAAAGCAGTTTCATAGAAAAATAGTGTGCTGGTAAGAAAACACCCATTTTGGCCAGGCGCGGTGGCTCAAGCCTGTAATCCCAGCACTTTGGGAGGCCGAGACGGGCGGATCACGAGGTCAGGAGATCGAGACCCTCCTGGCTAATACAGTGAAACCCCGTCTCTACTAAAAAATACAAAAATTAGCTGGGCATAGTGATGGGCACCTGTAGTCCCAGCTACTCGGGAGGCTGAGGCAGGAGAATGGCGTAAACCCGGGAGGCGGAGCTTGCAATGAGCTGAGATCCGGCCATTGCACTCCAGCCTGGGCGACAGAGCGAGACTCCGCCTCAAAAAAAAAAAAAAAAAAAAAAAGAAAACACCCATTTTGCACCTTTTTTGAGAGAATTTTTATAGATTAAAAAATATGGCGGGGCGCAGTAGCTCACGCCTGTAATCCTAGCACTTTGGGAGGCTGAGGTGGGTAGATCATGAGGTCAGGAGTTCGAGACCAGCCTGGCCAATACGGTGACACCCCGTCTCTACTAAAAAATACAAAAATTAGCTGGGCATAGTGATGGGCACCTGTAGTCCCAGCTTCTTGGGAGGCTGAGGCAGGAGAATTGCTTGAACCCGGGAGGCAGAGGTTGCAGTAAGCGGAGATAGTACCACTGCCTGGCGACGGAGTGAGACTTGGTCTCAAAACAAACAAAATATTCTGGGAAGACAGCAACAGAAAGATAACGTGATATACAATGTAAGGTTATAAAATGTCTGTTTTTCAGTCTGTAGTAAGTTAACTACTGTACTTTGGAGAGTTTAAAAAGTGGATGCTTTTAGATTATGCTTAGAGCATATTCTTCTGTAGTCATTTACCCAAATGATGATAGTGTTTCTACCAAATACCAGGTTCTTCTGTGCATGACACAAGAGCTATTAGTGCCTGTGTTATGCCGTTTTTGCATTGCTCTAAAGAAATACCTGAGCCTGGGTTGTATAGAAAGAAAAGAGATTTCACGGACTCATGGTTCTGCAGGCTGCACAGGCATGGTGCCAGGATCTGCTCGGCTTCTGGGGAGGCCTCAGGGAGCTTTTTACTCATAGTGGAAGGTGAAGCAGGATCAGGCACATCACATGGCCAGCGCAAGAGCAAGAGGGAAGAAATGCCACACCCTTAAACGACCAGCTCTCAGGAGTCCTCACTCACTGTTGCAAGGGCAGCACTGAGCCGTGAGGGATCTGCCTCCATGATCCAGTCGCCTCCCCTCCAACACTGGGGATTACAGTTCAATATGAGATTTGGGCGGGGCATGTATCAAAACTATATCAGTGCCTAATGGTGGTGAATACGGCAGATAAATTTCCCATGTTCATGAAGCTCATGTTTAGATGGAGAGACAGACAAAAGAGGTAAACAGCTATCTGTAAAATAATCACATATTATGCTAGGTGTGTTAAAGGAAATCAACAAGAGGTTGAGGAAGAGAAAGTGTAGGATGGGAGAAGTGTAGGGAAAGCCCGTGGCCAGGGAAGGCTTCTGAGGAAATGCCCTTCGAGTGTAACCTGTAGGGATAGTGGACCAGACAGAAGGAAAGGCATGGAGCTGGCAAGAGCTGAGTATTCTAGAGAATTAAAAGCAGCTTTGTGTGGCTTGAACAGACAGTGAAGCGGGAGAGATAGGCTGGGGCCATGTTGGGCATTCAGTAGCTAAGGAATGCAGATTTTATTCTAAGTACATGAAGCTGCTGAAAGATTTTTAAACAGGAATATCTCCTTTGATTTACATTTCAATAATTTTAGCTAATATTTGCTTGATGCTGTATGTCCTGCGTACTTTCTATGTCTTAATTTATTAACTCTTCAAAATATTACTATTTACAGATTGGAAAATGGAGGCATAGGGAAGCTAAGTAATTTGTCTCAAATTTCACAGCTAGCAAGTGGTGGAGCTGCGATTCGAACCCAGGCCTTCTGTTTCAGAATCCGTACTCTCAACCACTGCCCCCCTCCTTTTTAAAGAAGCGTATTCTTGACTCCTGAGTGGAGAATGGATTGGAGGAGGAGAAGGGAGGACTTGGGAGAAGGGAGTTGTTGCAGTGGTTCAGGTGAGAGTTACAGGGGCTTGGTGGGTTAGGGTGGTAGTGGAAAATACGGAGGGAAAGATACATATAAAACACATCTGCATAAAACATACAGAAAAATACAAAGAATAATGAAACCAGCACTCTTGTTCCCACTACTCAGAATTGACATAATAGCTGTCAATGTTCTGTTGCATTTTTTAGGTCTACTTTTAAAAAAATAAAGCATTACTGGTAAGTCTCTCCATCTCAGTATATTGTGGTGATATTCTTCCAGTTGCTCAGACCAAAATTTTGGTGCCATCGTTCACTTCTTTTGCCTTAAGCCTTCTGACGGTTCTCCCATTGTCATCCTTGTTCACACTGCAGCCAGGGCGGTTCCCTTTGACACTTAGGTCATGTCACTCCACGCTTAAAGTTTGCTCTTTCCTCAGTTTATTCAGAATCCTATTCTCGGACCTTACCGTGGCCCACACGCTATAGTTTAGGAGGCTACAAGCTCTTTTTTCTTTTTTGAAATGGAGTCTTGCTCTGTCACCTAGGTCGGAGTACAGTGGAGCGATCTTGGCTCACTGCAACCTCCGCCTCCTGGGTTCAAGCGATTCTCCTACCTCAGCCTCCTGAGTAGCTGGGATTACAGGCGTGTGCCACCACTCCTGGCTCATTATTTTGTCATTTTTTTTTTTTCTAGTAGAGACAGGGTTTCACCATATTGGCCAGGCTGGTCTCGAACTCCTGACCTTGTCATCTGCCCGCCTCGGCCTCCCAAAGTGCTGGGAATGCAGGCGTGAGCCACCGCGCCCGGCCAAGCTTTTTTTTTACAAAAGGGCCAGATAGTAAACCTTGTAGGCTTTGTGGGTCACATACGGTCTCTGTCACAAGTCTTTTTTTTTTTCATAACCTTTTCAATATATAAAAAAAATTCTGACCTTGGGGACTGCACTTGACCACTACGCTAGTCCCCTGCTTTGTCTGACATTTCCCGTCACTCCTATCCTGTTTCCTCCCTGACTCTGGTCTGTCTCATTGGTCTCCTTGCCAAGCACACTCCTGCCTCAGTGCCTTTGCACTTGCTGCCCCTGTAGTGGTTTCCTCTCAGATACCTGCATGTGGTGTATTCTTGCCTCTTTCAAGTTTCTGCTCAAATGTTTCCTTATCACAGAAGTCTTCCTTGACCACCTGTCTAAAATCACATTCATTGTTCCTCCCAGCTTTATTTTTCTTCCTTAGCACGTGTCACCCCTTACCTATTATCTATGTGTTTCTTTTCTCTTAGAATGTGAGTTCTATGAAAGTAAGAGTATTTTCTGCTTTTATCCACAGTTGTATCTCCAAGATCTAGGACAGTGCTTGGGACATAGTAGCCTTTCAGTAAATATTTGTTAATAAATATTGAATAAAGTTGAAGTCACTTTTGTCTGGCAATCGCTGGTCCTTTTGCTCTTTGCTTTCATGTTTCCTAGAGGCAACCATTATGAATTTGATATGGGGCCCTCTGGTGTATGGTGCTTTTGTTTGGTTTTTGAGATGGAGTCTCACTCTGTCACCCAGGCTGGAGTGCAGTGGTGTGATCTCAGCTCACTGCAACCTCCATCTCCTAGGTTCAAGCGATTCTTCTGCCTCAGCCTCCCGAGTAGCTGGGATTACAGGTGGGCGACACTACACCCAGCTAATTTTTGTATTTTTAGTAGAGACAGTATCTCACCATGTTGGCCAGGCTGGTCTCGAACTCCTGACCACAAATGATCCACCTGCTTTGGCCTCCCAAAGTGCTTGGATTACAGGCATGAGCCACTGTGCCTGGTCTGGTATATGTTTCATACTTTAACAGGTGTGCGTGTGCCTCCATAAGTAATGTACAGGTCTCTTTTTTTTTTTTTCCTCTTTTGATACGGAGTTTCGCTGTTGTTGCCCAGGCTGGAGTGCAATGGTGCGATCTTGGTTCACTGCAACCTCCACCTCCCTGATTCAAGCGATTCTCCTGCCTCAGCCTCCCGAGTAGCTGGGATTACAGGTGCCCACCACCATGCCCAGCTAATTTTTTGCATTTTTAGTAAAGATGGGGTTTCACCATGTTGGCCAGGCTGGTCTTGAACTTCTGACCTCAGATGATCCGCCCACCTCAGCCTTCCAAAGTGCTGGGATTACAGGTGTGAGCAACCGTACCCAGCCCTAATTTGTTTTAAAAAGTTTATAAAGCCGATATCACACAGTATGTAATCTTCTGCAGCTTGCATTAGAGATTATCCTTGTGATTATATATAGACCTTGTTTATTTTAATTGCAATCACGTTTTGTCTATCTTGTCCTGTGTTGAACTTTTTTTTTTTTTTTTTTTTTTTTTTGAGACGGAGTCTTGCTCTGTCGCCCGGTCTGGAGTGCAGTGGCCGGATCTCAGCTCACTGCAAGCTCCGCCTCCCGGGTTTACGCCATTCTCCTGCCTCAGCCTCCCGAGTAGCTGGGACCACAGGCGCTCGCCACCTCGCCCGGCTAGTTTTTTCGTATTTTTAGTAGAGACGGGGTTTCACCGTGTTAGCCAGGATGGTCTCAATCTCCTGACCTCGTGATCCGCCCGTCTCGGCCTCCCAAAGTGCTGGGATTACAGGCTTGAGCCACCGCGCCCGGCCTTTTTTTTTTTTTTAAGACAGTGTCCTCACTGTGTTGCCCAGGCTGGAGCGCAGTGGTGCGATCTTGGCTCAGTGCAACCTCCGCCTCCCGGGTTCAAGCCGTTCTTCTGCCTTAGCCACTTGAGTAGCTGGGATTACAGGCTTGCAACACCGTGCCCTGCTAAATATTTTGTATTTTTAATAGAGACAGGTTTTTGCTATGTTGGCCAGGCTGGTCTCGAACTCCTGACCTCAAGTGATCCGCCTGCCTTGGCCTCCCAAAGTGCTGGGATTACAGGTGTGAGCCACTGGGCCTAGCCCTGTGTTGAACTTGTTAATGTCAGTGTTACGCTGGTGGTGGTACAAACGGTACTGAGGTGTGCTCCTTACTCTTCTCTCCCCTCACAGTTTAGCTAAAGTGTATTTCTGGAATTGCAGTTGTGAGTTATAGGCATGCTTCAGTTTTAATAGATAACAGATTGCTTTCTCATTTGGGGCTTGTGAATTTCCAAATTCACAAACCAAGTGTGGTTTCCCAGCATTGTAATGAGCACACAGTGTTTGCCTTACTTTTAAATGTTTGCCTATCTCATGAGTAAGAAATGATGTATTGTTTTAATTTGTGTTGCTTTATAGTGATGAAATATATTTTTTAAAGCTTTTATATTAGGTTCAGGGGTACATGTGAAGGTTTGTTATAAGTGAGCTCTTGTTACGGGATAGAATGTATTTTGGAGAATCAGATGGACATACTGTCAGCTTGGTGAAGGTTAGAGGTACAGGAACTGCAGGAATCAAATAGGACTAGGTTTCTGGCTTGGTAGTGGTGTTGCTTAATGAACGGGAAAAAACTATTTTGAGGGTTCATTTCTTTGTTTTTTGGGTCAAAAATATCTTTACTTTGCCTCCACTTAAAATTTTTTTATTACAGAGTCGCACTCTGTTGCCCAGGCTGGAGAGCAGTGATGCCATCATTGCTCACTGCAGCCTTGAACTCCCGGGCTCAAGCAGTCCTCCTGCCTCAGCCTCCCGAGTAACTAGGACTACAGGCATGTGCCACTGTGCTAAGCTTGCCTCTGTTTTTGAGGGATAGTTTCATCAGGATTATAGTTGTAGGCTTTCAAGTTAATTTCTTGCAATTTTAAATTTTTTGGTAAAGATGGGAGGTCTCACTATGTTGCTCAGGCTGGTGTTGAACTACTGGCCTCAAGTGATCCAAAGTGTTGGGATTACAGGCATCAGCCACTGAGCCTGGCCTTCCTGCAGCGTTTCAAAGGGGTAATTTGATTGCCTTCTGGCTTCCATTGATTCTGTGGAGAAGTCAGCTGCATCAGTCTTACTGTCACTCTTTTCCACTTAGTGTTTTTTCTTCCCTTTAGGCTGCTTTTAAGATGTTCTCTTTGGGTTTGGTTTTCAGCTGTTATGTAGTGTGTCCAGATGTGGTTTTCCTCAAATGTATCCTGCTGGGATTAGTTGTTCTTTTTCTTTTTGGCAGTGCTGTGACAAAGCTTGATCTTAAATTAGATTTACAGAATTCTTGTTCATTATCTCTTCACTGATTGCTTCTGCTGCATTTCCTATCTCATCTCCTTCCAGGACTGATTACCTGTGCATTAAACATGTCCTCTGTGTCGCGTCCTGGATGTCTTAGATTCTTTTCTGTGTTCTTTATGTCTTTGCCTCTCTGTGGTTCATTCTTTATCTTCTTCTGACTTATATTGCATTGTACTAATCCTTTCTTCAACTGTAATTGCTGTTAAACTCATTTACTGAGTTCTTAATTTCCATTATTGTCTTTTTGATTTTTTTTTTTAAGATTCCAATTTTCTGCTGGCATTTTTTATCTTGTCAACTGCTTTATTAAACAAATCACAGTTAAAGTCTGTGTCTGATAACTCCGATATTTGGATGCCTTGTGAGTGAGCGTGTTCTGTTGTCTGTTTTCGCTTTTGTTTTTGTAGAGCAAGGGTCTCAATATGTTTCCCAGACTGGTCTTGAACTCCTGCCTCAAATGATCTGCCTGCCTCAGCCTCCAAAGGTGCTGGGATTACAGGCCTCAGCCACCTCACCTGGCCGGAACATCACCTTAAAATTATGAGGCTTGGTCTATTCTGGTTTACCCTTCTCCTAGGTTATAGCCTTCAGTGGTTCCCACTGAAAGCTTGGGATGCTTCCCAGGGCCTCTTCTACTTGGCAAGCCCCTGAACTCTAATTTTTGTCCCTTCAGTCCCCTAAGACTGGTGGCTATTCTGCTGACCTTCTTGGATTCTCAGTCACTTGATTCTGTTTGGTGTTTTGGCTTCCCAGCTTCTGCTGTGAATTGGCAAATCCCTCAAGGAGGAAAGTGGCCCCGGTGATTGGACTCACTTCTCTGCACTCCCCTTTTCTCTCTGGAATCCTGGCCTCCAGAGTCCTCCCTGCATGGGTAGCTCTCTGATGCCTTCAAACAGTTGTTTCTAATAATTTGTTCAGCTTTTTAAGTTGTTCTTGGCAGAAAGGTTGGTCTACAATGAGCTAGTCAGCTTTTTACTGGAAGCAGACTCTCAGGAATTCAATTTTGCTATTTAAAATGGACTAGTCAGTGAGATATCCTAGTGGAGATGGTAGGTAGGCAGTTGGCTGTGTCAGTCTGCTGCTCAGAAGACTAATTTGAGTAGGAGATAAACATTGGGGAGATTTTAATTCATATAAGTGGATGAGCTCACATAGGGAAGAGAGTTGAGAGAGGAGAAAAATCCTAGGACTGAGGACAATGCAGCAAAGCTGACTAGGAGGGTAACCAGTGAGGCCCAGGAAGCCTTGAAGATTGTGTGGCATTGCAGAAGAGAGAAGGAGTGATCAGCTGTGTTGAATGCACTTAGAGATGGCCTAAAATGGGATGGAGACATGTCTACTGGACTTGGTGATGTTAAAGAAAAACAGTTTGGGGAGAGGCAGGGAGCTAGCTAGATTGGAATGGGCTAAGGAGCTAGTGGGGGAAGGTGTGTCTTTGCTGAAGGAAAGGCACGTGCCATGGGCCTTAATTGGAAATGTGGCATGTTATGAGAATAGAGGGGAAGCCCGCGTGGCTGGAGCTAAGTGAGGGAAGGGTATGTCTGTTTTGCAGTGAAATATTTCTCGGGAAGTTTTCACAGGAGACCAGTAATAATTTATATCAGGCACATTAGAATAATAATGCTGTTTGCATTCTCACACTCTTAGTATGTGTAACTTTGGGAGAGGTAGATTAGTTTTAAGAAATTATTGGCAGATCCTTTAGAAAGCGGGTTTGTCAGCCTGTAATGTGGGACTATTGAAACTTTTGAAATGAAATGAAATTAAAAAAATAGGTTTTGTCAAACTATCCTAAAAGCTACTTAAGATATGTTAAATATTGGCTGGGCACGGCGGCTCACGCTTATAATCCCAGCACTTTGGGAGGCTGAGGAGGGTGGATCACCTGAGATTGGGAGTTCGACACCAGCCTGACCACATGGAGAAACCCTGTCTCTACTAAAAATACAAAATGAGCCGGGTGTGGTGGTGCATGCCTGTAATCCTAGCTACTCAGGAGGCTGAGGCAGGAGAATCGCTTGAACCTGGGAGGCAGAGGTTGTGGTGAGCCGAGATCACACCATTGCACTCCAGCCTGGGCAACAAGAGTGAAAGTCTGTCTCAAAAAAAAAAAAAAATATATATATATATGTAAAATATTTTGAGTTTGTGGGGAAAATAGTAAATAATTTAAATGAGAGTAGAAAATACATGACTCTCCATCCTGATTTTTGAAGTTAACCAAACAAACTTTTTATAGTTAATGTCAAGCACCCAGTTAACGGAGAATAGATATGAGATTCTGTAGTGCTTTATAATTTGGCTAGAGCCAATACAGCAAGCATTTATTTCAGATAAATATCTTTTCAGTATTATGTAAATATTAGAAGAGACTCACCTGAGTCAATTTCAGTTGGCCAAGAAGATTTTTTGATTTACTTTCCTAGAGCAAATTTACTCTTTTAGCTGACTTGGTTTTTAGTAAGTCACCAGGAACACTGTTCAAATAGGAGAGAATAAAAGTTCCTGCTTTAAACTCTCAACAGGGCTATTGTTAATTACTGTAGTCTTCTTTTGAAAAACTTACGTCTGTAATTAATAAAATCAGCAATTTGCTATAAAACAAAACATTTGGATGATGATCAGAAAGTATTTCCCAATATCTAGGTAATTCGTGATTTTTCCCCCCAAGTTTTCATCCAGATGTTTGGCAATGTGTAGACACAGCCTTACTGCAACTTTCTAATTCACTTTCATGGGAACATATAATATTCTCTGTTTATTTTGGACAGCAGAGTTTCCTTTTTCTCTGGACAGATACATATGAAACACATGCTCTTTGAGTGGAGTTTGTGGCCCTCTGAGAATTCTCTGAAGGAGGAAATGGGTTGACCTATTCGGTTGCTATGAAGTAAAAACAATCTTGTTTTCATTTTTTAGTGAACATCTGGGTTGCATTTATTTCACATTCTGGAGGTTCTGTAAAACCACAATTTGATAATATGAGGGTTCATTAAAGCAGTAATTACTGAGCTATTTTTATAGCTGATTCAAGAATTAGGGTGGCTGATAGACTTTAAACAATATTTTTTTCCTTTCTGTAAAATGTAAGTTAAATAACAACTCTTGATTTGAAACCATAAAATGGGACATAGATATTTTGCAGGGCAGAAGAAGCATTGATCAACCAGTTTATTTCTCTGTTGCCCGTTGCTGTGTATCTTGTGGTCATTGTTATAGCCGTATTTGACTCTGTGTAGAAGACATTGTTGATGCCCTATTGCAAATCCACTCTTCTTTGCTTCCTTGCCCACAGAACCATGAATTGTTTAGATATTTATCCATCAGGGAAGAGGACTTTATCACCACAAAGAGCTATATCTTAAAAGTCTAAGCAGCTGGGATAATTCCTCTTTCTTTATCCGCGAGTGGAGGAGAGGTGGAAGTGTCACTCGTCTGGCCAACGTGCAGGGCGGTTTGCAGGGAGATTTCTCCAAGAAGTTTCTTCCTTCACAGATAAATATGAGGAGTTGTGTTTCTTTTCTTTTTTTTGAGACTGGATCTTGCTCTGTCTCCTATGTCAGAGTGCAGTGGCATGATCATGGCTCTTTGCAGCCTCAACCTCCTTGGCTCAAGTGATCCCCCCACCTCAGCTTCTCAGCTAGCTAGGCCCTCACCACCACGCTCAGCTAACTTAAAAATATTTTTTGAAAAAGAAATATTTTTTGTAGAGACAAGATCTTGCTACGTTGCCCAGGCTGGTCCTAAACTCCTGGCCTCAAGTGATCCACCCAGGAGTGAGCAACCGTGCCCAGCCCCGTTAAATTTCTTATGCTAGACTTCACTGGGCCTGGATGAGTAGCCAGCTTGCATTCACAATGGCTCTTAATTAAGCCTGTCCATTTCCAAGCCCACACCCTGAGGATGACCAGCGGAATTCTAGATGGTGCTCTTGCTGAATTTCACCCACCCAGGACCCTCCCTGCCTCCACATTTCCCGTCATGTGGGGCAGTAAATACCCCTCTTGTTTAAATGCTTGAGTAGCAGTGTACTGTAACTTGGAGCTCAAGGCATCTGGCGTGATACCGGCTGTAGCAGCAGGTAGGTTTCGTTCTTTCATTCATTCAGTAAGGATCTCCTCGCCATAGAGTGCAAAGAGAAAAACACCTTTTCTCTTCCATAAATATTCATTAAGCATATAAATATTACTTTAAGAACTTAGGTTATATTTTCTTTTTGAGATTAACACTTTCTCCCCTTTTAATAAAACAAAATATATTTTCATATTCTTAGAAATACATTAATAATTTCATTTGGCAAATCTTTATTTTAACATGTCCATTTAGAAGAATGCAGTAATCAAAGGTGGCATACATTGGCAATTTAATATTCTGTTAGAAGACAGGACTTCCTTTTAGTTCTTCACAGAGAGGAAATAAGAATGTCCTTTTCCAAGTTTCAGTAATTAGATTAAAATTTTTTTGAGTTGAGAAAGGATCAGACAAATGAATTCAGTTTTGTTTGTGTTAGAGTATGGGAAAATTGAAGAATTTTAGTGTCTTTTGAATGTTTGGCCTGTTCACATGATGAGGCTGTATTTCCCAGGCGTGGGAGGATGAGCGATTGTAGACTTTGATTCAGTATATGACCACGCTTCTGAGAGCATGACACATTTCGAGAATAAGTGATGCCTTTCATTGCCTTATGTAAAAAGAATCTTCACGTTAGATAAGTCTTCTTCTAAAGTGTTGCCATTTTCTCGGGAATCACAGGGTGTCTGTTACGGACTGTGTTCCTGAAATTTAGTTTGAAGTAGTGGTTAAGCTGTATACTAGTCAGATGGTTACTAGGATGTTTCAGTTTTCACAAAAGAAAGTCAAATGCCTTCTTTCCTTCCTTTTTGTGGTCAGACTGGTCTTGAAGTCTGCTAGCTGTTACTCCCCACACATTGTCCTGCTAGCACTCACTGTTGATGACAGCTCACGGAGGGAGCAGAGTCCAAATGGACGCACTGTATCCTGCCCTCCCTTGGCTCCCCTATTAGTTGCTCTGCCTCACAAGTGCCCAGTAATTTGGCTGGACAGCAGAACATGACTTTAATTTTTTTAATCTGGAAAGAACATAAGCTATTTCCCCTAGGTTTTGCTGCTATTAGTACTTAGACATTTGTTTTAGGATTTAAGTCTGTATTACCTTCCCACTGCTTCCACCCCTCCCCACTTTTCCCTTCTCAGTAGAAGAGTCTGGGGGCTTCTCTCTTTTCATGTCTTCCTGTCAAGTATTACCTATTATCCTGGTAAGACCTGACTGTCTTGCATCTACAGGTAATGAAGACCATCTATTTCAGAAGTCTGTTGTTAAGTTCTGCACTAAAACTTTTATCTCCCATTTCTGTTTTACCTGTAAAGGGTAGCAAAGAATTTGTGTCTTCAGAGAGAAGTCCACTATCCTAGTCCTTCCACCCACCTTGAGGTTTGGTGCAGGCCTGCCCAAGAGTTCCACAAATGGGAGTGTGCTCTAGGGCCCCCTGCCTGAACCAGTGGTCAGCGACTCCCTTTGGAGAGAATATCCCAGCAGAAGTTCTCGAGTGTCAGGACTTGGTGTAGGTGGTTTTTTTTATCTTGGTTTCAGCCATCAAGAAATGTAGTTGATTGGATCAGTGACTGGGAATTTCAGGAACAGATTTTACAGGAGTGCTGTTTCCTTAGAGTTGTAAAGTTATTGACAGGGCCATTTCTACTTTGGTTAAAGAGATTAAAGGTCGGCCGGGGCGGTGGCTCACGCCTGTAATCCCAACACTTTGACAGGCTGAGGCGGGTGGATCACGAGGTCCAGAGATCGAGACCATCCTGGCTAACACAGTGAAACCCCGTCTCTACTAAAAATACAAAAAATCAGCTGGGTGTGGTGGCGGGTGCCTGTAGTCCCGGCTACTTGGGAGGCTGAGGCAGGAGAATCCCTTTAACCTGGGAGGCAGAGCTTGTAGCGAGCTGTGATCTTGCCACTGTACTCCAGCCTGGGCAATAGAGCGAGACTCCGTCTCAAAAAAAAAAAAAAAAAAAAAGATTAAAGGTCAAGCTTGGGTAGTCACACAGACCTGAGCGTCTCCCCCGCATTCTAAAGAGGGGAGTCTGTAAGTCCTTAATTTCATGAGACTTGAAGCTGTTTTCTCCTGATGTCCTTAACATATCCCTCCCTCCCTGTCCTGATTAGGTGCTGGACCCCCAGGGCTACTGCAGTGCTGTGGGGGGAGCCTTTCTGGTCCTTAGCCCAGCTTCCTCATGGCCGACTCTGTTGAGATGCATCATGCTGGAGATAACTATGTAGCCATTCCTTCCTAAATAGTCTTAGTCCTGTGGGAGTGGAGAGGTTTTCCCTTGGGGTCTCTGGGAATTAGGATATCAGAACTTTTGCCTGTTTGCTGTATCAGGTCAGCCATTGAGGATATTTCAGGTAATTCCCCTTGTTCAAGGCAGAATATTGTCAACTATAATGTTAATAGTTCTGAGAATTTGTATTCATACCTTCTGTATGCTTACATAAGTTTGTTTAAACATTTGAGCTTGATCGTTTGGTGTTGACAAATATTTGGTGTTGACATATTTTTAAGTAAGTATCTGCAGCGCTGTCATTTCTAGCCTTGTGCTTTTGCGTAAGTTACTTAATCTCCCTAAGCTTCAGTTTTCTCATATGCAAGATGGGTGTTAAAAAACCCAAGTGAAATTATTTATATGAAGAATTTATCAAAAATCTCAACGATTATAATAATAGGCATTCAAAACTGTTAGTCATCAAAGTGTTAAGCCTCTGGCCTGCCTGTGTTTACATACTGAGCTGAATGAGTTGGAAGAATGGTTGCATTGGGGCTTAGGAATAACCGATGATTGGCAATATGATTATCGTATCTTTTCTTCCCAACTTTGTATTTTGAAAATGAACTGTTCAAATCTACAGAAAAGTTGAAGGAATGGCACAATGAATCCTATGTGTCTTTCACCTGAATTCACCAGCTGCTAACATTTGGCCACATTTGCTTGTCTGTCTTTATATTACAATTTGTGTGTGTGTGAACCCATTTGAAAGCAAGATACAAACATGGCCGGGTGCGGTGGCTCATGCTTGTAATCCCAGCACTTTGGGAGACCAAGGTGCACAGATTATTTGAGGCCAGGAGTTCGAGACCAACCTGGCCAACATGGTGAAAACCTGTCTCTACTAAAAATACAAAAAATTAGCCGAGCATTGTGGTGCGCGCCTGTAATCCCAGCTTCTCAGGAGGCTGAGGCATGAGAATTACTTGAACCTGGGAGGCGGAGGTTGCAGTGAGCTGAGATCATGCCACTGCACTCCAGCCTGGACGACAGAAAGATACTCCGTCTCAAAAAGTTACAAACATCATAACACTTCACAGAAATACTTCAGCACTCATCTCCTAAGAGCATGCTCCTACATAACTACAGCCATTATCATTCTTAAGATAACTGATAGTCATTCCATAATATTATTCCAAAATAGTACATATTCTGCTTTCCCCAGTTGTTACCAAAATGTTTATATAGCTTTTTTTTTTTTTTAACCTACCTAGGCTCTAATTAAGATTTACACCTCCTATTTAGTTATCTCTCTTCAGTCTTTTTTTTTTTTTTGAGACAGAGTCTCTCTCTGTCTCCCATGCTGGAGTGCAGTCGTGCGATCTCAGCTGACTGCAAGCTCCGCCTCCCAGGTTCACGCTATCCTCCTGCTTCAGCCTCCCAAGTAGCTGGGACCACAGGCGCACGCTGCCATGCCCGGCTAATTTTTTGTATTTTTAGTAAAGATGGGGTTTCACCGTGTTAGCCAGGATGGTCTTGATCTCCTGACCTTGTGATCTGCCCACCTCGGCCTCCCAAAGTGCTGTGAGCCACCAGGCCCGACTCTCTTCAGTCTTATTTATTTATTTATTTTTGTTGTTTGTTTTTGAGGTGGAGTCTTGCTCTGTGGCCAGGGCTGGAGTGCAGTGGTGTGATCTCGGCTCACTGCAACCTCTGTCTACTTTCCCCAGTTGTTACCAGTAGCTCACTGCACCTGGCCTCTTGTATTTATTTTTAATTTTTATTTATTTATTTTTATTTTTGAGACAGAGTCTCACTCTGTCACCCAGGCTGGAGTGCAGTGGCATGATCTCGGCTCACTGCAACCTCTGCCTCCCGGGTTCAAGTGATTCTCCTGCCTCAGCCTCCCCAGTAGCTGGGACTACAGGTGCCGGCTACCATGCCTGGCTAATTTTTGTATTTTTAGTAGAGATGAGGTTTCACCAAATTGGCCAGGCTGGTCTGGAATTCCTGACCTTGTGATCTGCCCGCCTTGGCTTCCCAAAGTGTTGGGATTACAAGGTGTGAGCCACCGTGCCAGGCTGTGTTTTATTTTAAAATGTGTTTTGGTGGCTGGGCGCAATGGCTCATGCCGGTAATTTCAGCACTTTGGGAGGCCGAGGCAGGCGGATCACTTGACTCCAGGAGTTCAAGACCAGCCTGGCCAACATGGTGAAACCCCATCTCTACTAAAAATAAAAAAAAAATTAACCGTGCGTGGTGGTGCATGCCTGAAATCCTAGGCTGAGGCACGAGAATTGCTTGAACCCAGGAGGCAGAGGTTGCAGTGAGCCAAGATTCTGCCAGTGCATTCCAGCCTGGGTGACAGTATGACTCTGTCTCAAAAAAAAAAAAAAAAAATTGGTGACATCTTTTTGAAGACTCTAGGCTCATTGCCTCATACCATTATTTGCATCCTATAGACTAGATTGCATGTGTAAGCAGAAGAGATAAGTACCTCGGTTTCTTTAATTTTTTTTTATTGTAAATATGTTAAAAATCATTTTGATTCAAGATAAAAGTGACATTCATTTTTCTTGTTCTTTGGTAAGTGTGGATTAAGTTGGTATCCAGAAGGAGTTACTAAATGGTTCAGATGTCAATGGAATATGTGTGTGGGTGAATTTGGAACAAGCATACACAGTGGTTTCTAGACTCACACCAATCTGGAGGTAGTTATCTGGCTTAACATAGTAAGGATTTTATTTTAATATTTGGCCATGGTTTTATAAAGAAATGAAGTTAAGAATTGGAAAATTTAGTAAGACAAACTATATTTACATAATATTCAAAAGACATACTTTTGCTGTCAGATCCTTGGATGAAGACTAAACCTTAAATCTCTCAGGAATGCATCTTTTTCTTCTTCCCTCCCTCAACACTTTCCTATTGATTTAAAAAAAGAACTTTAGCTGCAGCTGAGACTAATACAGGATCCAGCTGTAGCTTTTTTGTTGTTGTTCATGTATCCGGTGATGGGCACAGCAAACTCATTGTATGAAAAGTCAATAAAGGAAAGGGCAGGGTGGGAAAAAAAAATGACACTCCTCTAAAAGTATTCAAGAAGTAGCAACAGGATCTAGGAGTCTCCCTTTCAGATGACTGATTTAAATTCCATTCTGAAGTATTAATTTTGTTCGTGACTAGTCTAGAAGGCATTTTAATTTTCCCTTTTAATTATGTACACACCACGTAACCAGAGAATATATGTGAGGCTGACACATTATTTTCCTTGGGGGCAGAAAATAGTAAAATGTGAGAACCCAGAGAACTAAACCCTCCTCTTGTAAAATAGGGCAAATATTCTTCAAAGTACCGTTCATGTTCATGCTGGTATGGAGATAGCAAGGACTCGTGAAAGAAAGCCAAGTTTTCTTAAATTTGTTCAGTAGTACTGAAATTTATGCATTTACCATACAGCAAATAAATTCAGAATCAGCAATTCAATCAAATTAAATTCCAAATTTGCCTGTTTCAGTGTAATTTCTATAAAAGATTTGCATCTTCTGCTCTGTCTTATCAGGACCAAGTCCATATCATCACCCTGTAGCTGAAGATGAATTGTATGTTTTAAAATGTTTTTATGATCAATGTAGTGATCATAAGACTAGTGATTTTCGCATACTTGGGTGTCTCAAGCATTTAGTTTTTGTTTTTTTCATGTTAAGGGGGTCAGATTTCTCATATTTCTTGTAATTGTAGCCTGTTTGGGGACTATTAAATACCAATGGTGCCTGTGAAGAACTCATGTGATTCTGTGGTAACCATCTGAGCTATTCTTTGTAGATTTGATTTTATGGACAGGCTTCCTTGAAGTCCTGTAGTCTATTTTTGGGTGCTCTTTTTTACGTTTCCGTGGTTCAGGGCATCGGTCATAAACATATTTATTATTCAGCCCAAAAATGTTGTTCAGTGTCTTAAGGCTGTTTAAACTTTATGGAAATAATAAACCAGTGGCACTTCAGTGGGTATAATATACTAGCACTACTCAGCAAATTTAAGGATGGAGAACTTTGCGGTCCTTCACAGATTGCTGCTCTGTCTGTGCCGGCCTGAACGGTATTTTGAAGAATCTTTTCCTATTTTACACTAAGAGGGTTCCGTCTCCATGCTTCTCACACGTTTCTGTTTTCTGCCTCCCACTGAAAGAAATGCTTTTGTAGCCCTTCAAGAAACTTCCTACATGTCTCCTCTCCTTCTCTCCTGCCTTGTTATTACCCCTTTAGAAAAAAAAAATAGTTTGGTAGCTTTCTTCTCAGATTTATTATTTTATTTTATTTTATTTATTTGTTTTTTTTGAGATGGAGTTTCGCTCTTGTTGCCCAGGCTGGAGTGCAGTGGCGCGATCTCAGCTCATTGCAACCTCTGCCTCCTGGATTCATGCGATTCTCCTGCTTCAGCTTCTGAAGTAGCTGCAATTACAGGCGCCTGCCACCACTCTCAGCTAATTTTTGTATTTTTCGTAGAGCTGGGGTTTCACTATGTTGGCCAGGCTGGTCTTGAACTCCTGACCTCAGTTAATCCACCGACTTCAGCCTCCCAAAGTGCTGGGATTACAGGTATGAGCCACTGAGTCCGGCTCTTCTCAGATTTATATATGATTGGTTTGCTGCTTTGTGTTGTAGCAGAGATCCTGTGCTCTGAAGTAATTTCTGATCCAGTGAAGTATTACAGGAGCGAGGGACTGCACCTTCAGTCTATTTGGTAATAAAGCACTTACTCTCTTTTTAGAAATCACTATAATCCACATACCATTATAGTCATCCTTTTAAATTACACAATTGAATGGCTTTTAGTGTATTCATAAAGTTGTGCACTCATCACCACAATCTAATTTTAGAACATTTTTATCACCTCAAAAAGATTGGCCGGGCGCGGTGGCTCAAGTCTGTAATCCCAGCACTTTGGGAGGCCGAGATGGGCGGATCACGAGGTCAGGAGATCGAGACCATCCTGGCTAACACGGTGAAACCCCGTCTCTACTAAAAATACAAAAAAAACCTAGCCGGGCGAGGTGGCGGGCTCCTGTAGTCCCAGCTACTTGGGAGGCTGCGGCAGGAGAATGGCGGGAACCCGGGAGGCGGAGCTTGCAGTGAGCTGAGATCCGGCCACTGCACTCCAGCCTGGGTGACAGAGCAAGACTCCGTCTCAAAAAAAAAAAGAACCTGGTCCCCATTAGCCGTCATTCCCTCCTCTCCAACCCCTGGCAGTCATTCATTGACTTTTTATTTCCATGGACAAGTCATGTAAATGGAATTGTAGAATATGTGGTCTTCTGTTTTTGGCATTTTTCACTCAGCAGGTTCATCCATGTTGTGGCATGAGTCACTTTCCCAGGTTCATCCGTGTTGCAGCTCGATTCAGTGTCAGTGTCTGTGCTTCTCCTATGGATGGAACTGAGACTTGGATTGGTTTTAGTGTTGGGAGTGGTCAGAGAGGTTTTGCTCACCTCTGTCACATGGTTGGATCTGTGGCTGTGTGCTGTCTTGAAGGTTTTTAGGTTTGTTTGTGTTTTCTTCCTGTTGAAAGGTTGAAGTTTATTTTAACCCTTATTATTTGAAGGACCACATCAAATCCTTGCTGTTGCAGTCCTTTAGTTGATAATCTCATGAACAGTTGCATCTGGAGCAGAATCATGTTGTCTGTAGAAAGTTTTTACTCTCTCTGAAGACCAGTAGTGGGTTCAAGAAACAGGATTCCCCAAGGGAGCCATACTGAACTCTGTTAATAGAAGCGTGAAGAGTCTACTTCTCAGGGATTCCAGTGTGATCCCAGTGGTGGACATAGGACACCAAATTTTCATCCCCTGTTCACCCCAAATTCTCAGCAAATGATAGGGAAGAGACTGGGATGGGGGGCAAATGGGGAGAAGTTGGTCAAAGCGTACAGACTTGCATTTATAAGATGAATAAATTCTGGAGACCTCATGTACAGCCCTGTGACTACAGTTAGAGATAAGGTATTGTATACTTGAAATTTGCAGAGTGATTTTAAGTATTCTCACCACACATGTACAAGGTAGCTATGTGAGGCGACGGGTATGTTAATCCTGACTGTGGTCATCATTTCACAATGTCTCCTTAAGACATCGAGATGTACACCTTAAATACATCCAATTTTTAGCTGTCAGTTGTACCTCAGTGTAGGTGGGAAAAAAGAGCCTGGAAGGGACCTTTAGCAAAGGATAGAGTGTAACACACTTTTGGAAAGAAACTAGAAATGGGAAACCTATAAGCAGATAAAACAGAAGGACGATTTAGAGTAAGCAGGAGCAGCTTCTGGGCAGCCCCTCGCGGGGCTCTGCTCAGACTAGTTAGTGTTCGGGTTTGGATTCTGTTGGTAATCATAGAAATCGTACTGCAAACAAGGAGAATTCAAAGGCCCTCCGAAGCCACTGTGCTGGGAGTGCTCTCTACACTCTTTTCTGTTCTCCTCTCCTGTTCCTCTTGTTTTGAGCAGTCTACAGCGTTTTACCCACAAGCAAATTTTCTTTACAGAGATTAGATTCCTTGCCTGGGGAGAACTGGAACTCAGTGGGTATGTACCAACACCCCAAGTAAAGCTTTTTAACGTTTTTGTTTGTTTGTTCTTTTCATGTGACTTCTCCAATAAAGGGCCCTATCTTTTCATCCCCAAGGGAAGCCCTCCAATGGACAAGCTCTGCTCACAAAACACAGAACATAATGAACCTTCCCATTTGAGAGGGAAATCTAGTGAGAAAAGTTTACCTACACGCAACACCAAAGGAAGACACACAGCTAGCTTCATCTCTCTTTTTTTTTTTTTTTTGAGACGGAGGCTCGCTTTTTTCCCCAGGCTGGAGTGCAGTGGTGTGATCTTGGCCCACTGCAAGCTCCGCCTCCTGAGTTCACGCCATTCTCCTGCCTCAGCCTCCCGAGTAGCTGGGACTACAACCATCCGCCACCACGCCCGGCTAATTTTTTGTATTTTTAGTAGAGATGGGATTTCACTGTATGGTCTCGATCTCCTGACCTCGTGATCCACCTGCCTTGGCCTCCCAAAGTGCTGGGATTACAGGCCTGAGCCACCGTGCCTGGGTGCTTCATCTCATTTTTAAATGCGTACAAACAGCAAGGACCTCCAGATGGATGAAAAAACCCAACTGGGTGAAAGAGAAAATTTAAAATAAAATTTCTGTAGAAACAGAAAGCTGACATCCAAAGAATTTAGAAGATAGAAGAACACTAAAAAATGGTCATTGGCATTTTCCATGAAGATGTGACTTAGGCACTAGTGTTTATCTGACTTTTTACCTCCCCTCCCTTGAATCACCAGATCCCGATGGAAGTGATTGAGAAAAAGAGAGATGAAAAGCTGAATCATAATGGATAGTGGGATCAGGGTGAAGAAATACCAGGGCCTGACTCATCACTCTGTTTCCTGAGAACTCAGTGCAGAGTTGTGAGGAACGTACGGCGATGTGGTGTTGGCTGTGCTAACTTGGGAGAGCAGAGAGCGAGGGAGGCCTGACGACCCTGAATGTCCACGGGCAGCCGGGGTGGGCTTGTGCAGCAGCAGTGTTGACGAGCAGCTGAACTGGGAGGCCAGAGGACGCATGCGGCTTGAACACGCTCGAAACTACTAGAGCTTCTCCTGGGTGCCGCAATTCTCCTTCCTGGTGCATTGGGCGGCTTCCCACCCATCTGGAGTGGAAGCCAGGTCCAGACAGAGTTAGATGCAGAAACTAGAATACGAAAGCGACATGATAGGCTCAGAGAAGGAGGCTCCCAGAGCTGACATTCCCTGGAAGATGGACCACATCTCTGAATAGGCAGTGCAGTTTATATATGCATCCTCCAGCCTATAAACTTAGAGTTGGAAAACAACAACAACAAAAACCCACCAACATTTAGCAGCATTCTAAGGAGGAGGTCCAGCTATTCTTTTTTTTGGTCGGGGGGGAGTGGGGGCAAGATGGGTCTAAATACTATTGTTCAAAAATAAAGAATAAAGCAACATGTTTCCAAAAGAAAATAGGAGGGGGATATAGTTTTTGACGCAGAGGAAGAGTATAATTTAGAAAATAGTAATTATAGAAATGAGAAGTAAATTTCAGGTTGAATCTACTTTGTGCTGTTCTTAATAAAATTCAAGAAACACACATAAGTGGTTGAAAGATGAGATAAAGCAACAGGCCAAGCTGAAAACTAGGGTAGAGAGAATTATAAAATGAGGCTGGGCACACAAGCTTACGCCTGTATTCCTGGCACTTTGGGAGGCTGAGGTGGGGGGATCATTGCAGCCCAGGAGTTTAAGACCAGGAGTTCGAGACCAGCCTGGGCAACATGGTGAGACCCCCTTCTCTATAAAACACAGGGAAAAATTAGCCAGGTGTGGTGGTACATACTGCACCTGTGGTCCCAACTACTCAGAGGCTAAGGTGAGAGGATCGCTTGAGCCCAGAAGTTGGCAAGGCTGCAGTGAGCTATGATTGTGGCACTGTGCTCCAGGCTGGGTGACAGACCCTGTCTCAGAAATAAGGAAATAAAAATTACAAAGTGAAATGAAAGAGCTGAAAGAAACTGTAATGATAGTAAAAGCATTTGCAGAATTTTAAACTCCCTTAGGATTCATGAAGAGCAGAAGTTTACAATGTAGAAAGTTAAATTATTGCTGTGATCTGAGTAAGTGTTGTTCCTGAAGAAGATACCAAAACAAATAGAACAGAAGAAACAATAATCAGATTCAATGGGAAAAAGTATCTTTGAGCTGAAAAAAACACCAGCTGTTTCTGTATATTCAAAGAGCTCATTCTGCCTTAGATGAAATTACTGGGAAGAGCAAGAAAGAACAAGAGAGGACCCTGCAAACAGCCAGTCGGAACCTGGGGAGAGGGTTACTTATAAAGAAATTGGGATAGTTTTAGACTTCTCTATAACATTGCCAGAAAATAGTGTCGTGGAGCTGAAGCTAAGTTTTAATGGAAAAAAGGTTGTAACTAAGAATTAAATGGTCACACTAATTGTTGTTAATTTGTGAAGGCAGCAGAAAGATGTTCTCTGAAGGTACAGAAGTTGGAGCTAGCACACTGCCTTCAGTGGGAGCTCACCCTGCCTTTGGACTTGGAAACTATGTAAGCCGGTACCTTTCCTTACTGTTTAAGGCCATCAGCTTTTTTTCTACTACCTGTACCTGAAATTTTTCTGTATGCTATCTGTAAATTTTTCTTAAAACTTGTTCATAAATATATTCTAACCAACTAAAAGATTGATTGAATAACTCAAGAATGGGGAACTTGTGGTTTAAAAAAAACTGACATTGAATTGAAATCACTTAAACATAAATTTAAGTCTAAATTATAAACTTGGTTACAGATGTTACAAATGAAAATTCAAATGTTGTAAATAATTATTGAAAGAGAAGATATGTAATGGAAAGAGAAAAATCCCAGTTATTCAGTAACAATGCCAACAATAATAAATCTGGGTCAGATTCACTAGTAGAAACTGAGAAGTAGGTGGGGGTGGGGCAGGAACTGTTAGGAGAAAGTAAAAGCCCAGCCTTTATTTTTTACTGTTTTATTTTTGTTGTTGATAATTAGAAAAATATAGGTAGTGGTGTGGTTTTAAAAAAATTTAAAAATAATCGCTAGAAAATTCAAAGTAGAATGTTCACATTCCACATCACACATCTACATGTGTGAGGATATATGCATTCCTCTCTAGAGGAAGAAAAACAAAAGATAAATTTGATCACAGGATAAGGCCATGTCAGGCAAAAATTCTATGATTTTTGGTTTTGTCAATTAGCTTTTAAAACTTATTTAGAATTTTGGTCTTTCATGGTAGCTCATGGCTATAATCCCAGGGCTTTGGGAGTTGAGGCGGGAGGAACACTTGAGGCAGGAGTTCGAGACCAGCTTGGGAAACAAAGTGAGACCCCCGTCTCTTTAAAAAAAAAGAAAAAAAAAAAAAGGTGGTGTGGCATGCGTTGAGGCAGGGCGATTACTTGAGCCCAAGAGTTTGAGGCTGCCGTGAGCTATGATCATGTCTCTGCACTCCAGCCTGGGTGACAGAGCAAGACTATCTCGAAAAAGTTTTAAAAAAATATTAAAAATTATTTAGAGGATAATTACCTATTTTGCCCTGTGTTTTAGAAAATCTTTAAGAAGCAAATACCTTTTTTTGGGGAGAGGGTTAATGGGAGATAATCCATTTTGTGAAATGTATTTGTTTAGAAATTTAGATCATTTGTGATTCCTCCACGAACTCTTTTTTTTTTTGGAGACAGAGTTTTGCTCTTGTTGCCCAGGCTGCAGTGCAATGGCGCAATCTCGGCTCATTGCAACCTTCACCTCCCAGGTTCAAGTGATTCTCCTGCCTCAGCTTCCTGAGTAACTGGGATTACAGGTGCGCACCACTTTTAGTAGAGACGGGGTTTCACCATGTTAGGCTGGTCTCGAAGTCCTGACCTCAGGTGATCCGCCTGCCTTGGCCTCCCGAAGTGCTGGGATTACAGGCATGAGCCCCTGTGCCCAGCCCCCAAACTCTTTTGAGGTAATTTTGGACAAACCTTTAAAGGTCTTGGAGGTAGAAAGGCTTGAGTGGTGGCTGGAGATGAGTGAAAGTAGGGAAGAAGCCTGCTCCCACTGGATGTGTTCTCTCTAGGGTGCACCTTCTCCCAGGGTCGTGAAGGCTGAGATTAAAAGAAAGAGAGCAATGTGAGCTTCCCCATCAGAGTATCAGTGGTCAGTGGAGGAGGAGCCAGAATTTGTGGGGCCTTGAAACTCTCTAATTCTGAAGGCCCTCTCTCAGAAAAAGAATACAAATTTAGGTATTAAAATGAAAATTTAGAATGAAAAAGAAGTCACTAGTTGTACATTTTAAAAAGCTAAAACTACAAACAACTCAAAACCTAGAAGTGTATAACACAGTTCTTTCTTTGGCACACAACCTTCAACTTTCCCCCTGCATTTTTGGTTACCTACTCTAATCTCTTCACATAGTAATTTTGCACAACATTTTATGAAAAAAGACTAGAAAGCCGGGTGCGGTGCCTTACACCTGTAATCCCAGCACTCTGGAAGGCAGAGGTGGGTGGATCATGAGGTCAGGAGATCGAGACTATCCTGTCTAACATGGTGAAACCACATCTCTACTAAAAAAAAAAAAAAAAATTAGCTGGGTGTAGTGGCGGGCGCCTGTAGTCCCAGCTGCTCAGGAGGCTGAGGCAGGAGAATGGCGTGAACCCGGGAGGCAGAGGTTACAGTGAGCCGAGATCACGCCACTGCACCCCAGCCTGGGTGACAGAGCAAGACTGTATCTCAAATAAAATAAAAGACTAGACTAAAGATAATCCAGTCTTTCCTCCAGGATTACTGAAAACATTGAAGAAACTTTCTTTCAAAGTTTTGACCATTAAAATTTTAAGTTTCCATTTGAAAACAATAATTTAGCCTAGGAAATGTAGTGAGACCCCATCTTTACAAAAAAATTAAAAGCCAGGTGTGGTGGTGTATATCAGTAGTCCCAGCTACTCAGGAGACTGAAGCAGGAGGATCGCTTGAGTCCAGGAGGTTGAGGCTGCAGTGAGCCATGATTGTGCCACTGCTCTCCAGCCTGGGTGACAGTGAGACCCTGTCTCAAACAAAACAAAAATTAATTTTTTGGACATTTTGAAGCATCTTCCAGTCTTTTTTGTTTCAGTTTGTTTTTGAATTCTACTAGGGTACTTCAGAATACACAAAATAAAGCATTATAAAAACAATTAGTCTGTAATTAATGCACATGCAAAAGCAGTTGAAATAAATTCATTAAAAATTGCCACGAAGTTGAGTTACATCATTCAATCATGACTCTAGATGAATAGGTTTAGGAGTTTTGTCATCTGAAAACCTGCTTCCCCACCACCGCCCCTGCCCCCCAACGCCCCAGGCTGTTCTGTTGCTTTGGTAACATTCTTTTGTGCCATTTCTTTTGTGAAGTCTGAAAGTGTTGAACTTTGACAGGACAAGGTGCATCAGATACATAAGATGCAGTTCTATACTTTGGGCTGCATAGAACATGCAACTTCAACACAGGCTTACTTACTATTTTAGTTCCAGTACAGGTTTAAAGCCTGTAAATACAGGAATTCTAATAAATTCTTCAAAATGTCAAAACATGGTGTATTTGTAACCTATGTTGAACAATCAAGTATATTCCTAACAGGAGAGAATTTCCATTTTGATTAGAAATCAGTGAGAATGAAATCTTTTTAAGAATTGACTTCTCTGGTGATTGGAAAGTTTTCTCATAGATTATCTCTGACTCTATATGATTTAAACCTCATTTCTCCTCCATTTCCTCACACTTCTGGTGCTAGTTACTTTAAGACATCGTCATAATAAAATCCCATCTCTGACCCTACAGTTTTCATCAATTCATTGGGTAAGTTGATACAGGGCCAGAAAGAATATTCTGGGAAGTCATTTGTCCATTTGGAATGGCTGGCTATAATTTAGTTATACGCAGAAGTGGCTGAAACCTACCTAAGTATATTCCACTAAACCCAAACCAAATGTATTTCTGACTGAACCTTCCCTTACAGATTCCCAAAATACCCATCCCCTTAAGATGCCACCTGCCAGGAGAAGTGTGGAAACAACGATCTTAACCAACAGAGCTTTCTGGAGGTTCAAGCATGCTGATCTTGACCGTGTTATCACATTGCTTCCCCACACCCATCCCGCCCCATCCCGCCACTGCTTTGACCCAAAGCGTGTGCTCCTTTAGCTTTGCTGTCACTGACCGCTGCTGGGGGTCAGGTGTAGAGCCAGACCTGGCCAGTCACAGGTGTCTGCTGCCTTTTCACAGACCTGCTCCTCCACCCACAGAGACACAGGCCCAGCCCGCTGGGTGGGCTCTTTTCATCTTAACAAGGGCAGTTTACTAAGGGCAGTTTGCGCTCTCATGCCTGGAGGTGAGAAGCCCTAATTTTTGCTCTCAATCTCTATTAACTTTTCAGGCCAGACTTATGGCAGAGAGTTGCTGGTTTGACAAGTTTTGGGGAAGAAATAAAATTTTTTGAGTACCTGCAATTAAGTATGAGGCTAGGTGTGCATCTATTAACCACAATCACCTTGGGAGGCACAAGTTTTACCTCCCAGAGAACTGAAGGGACATGCCCCAGGACACCCATGGAAAGCTGTGAAACTTGCGTTATAGAACCCAAGTCTCCCTCACCTGGTTCTTTTTTTGTTCCCAGGTCTCTCTGCAGCCTCACGATTGGTGACCCTTGGTCCCTTCTGGAGTCCCAGCACGGGCTGCCTAGGGGGTGGCAGTGGGGTCTGGGAGGAGTATGGGAGGCACTGGGTAGGATGGTGTTGAATCTAGTATGACGGGGAATTCCTGTGACTCAAAGCATCTGGCTCCAATCTTGAGCTCATCCCCCTTTAGGCCTTCACTTGTTGGAAATGTAAATGATCCTGGACCTACATAGAGTGCCTTAAGAAGGCCCCTCTTCACACCTGTAATACCAGCATTTTGGGAGGCTGAGGCGGGCGGATCACAAGGTCAAGAGTTCGAGACCAGCCTGGCCAATGTGGTGAAACCCCATCTCTACTAAAAACACAATAATTAGCCAGGCATGGTGACGGGCACCTGTAGTCCCAGCTACTCAGGAGGCTGAGGCAGGAGAATCGCTTGAAACCCAGGAGATGGAGGTTGCAGTGAGCCAAGATTGTGCCACTGCACTCCAGCCTGGGCGACAGAGTAAGACTCCATTTTAAAAAAAGGCTGGGCGCGGTGGCTCACACCTGTAATCCCAGCACTTTGGGAGGCCGAGGTGGGCGGATCATGAGGTCAGGAGATCGAGATCATCCTGGCTAACACAGTGAAACCCTGTCTCTACTAAAAATACACAAAAGCCAGGCGTGGTGGCAGGCGCCTATAGTCCCAGCTACTCAGGAGGCTGAGACAGGAGAATGGTGTGAACCTGGGAGGTGGAGCTTGCAGTGAGCCAAGATGGCACCACTGCACTCCACCCTGGGTGACAGAGCCAGACTCCGTCTCAAAAAAAATAAAAAATAAATAAATAAATAAATAAAGCCTCTGCCCCGTTCCCTTCCTTTGTGTAAAGGTATGTTCATTGTGTTACAGTGGTATATGCAGGCATGAATGAACCTATTCTGTCCCCTGTCCTACTGCTTAGAAATAATTATTAGTTTCTTCTTTATTCTTACAATATTTATTTATGCAATTATAATAAAAATGTAAATTCTTATCACTGCCTTCTGTTATACCTCGCCTTTTTCTTGTATTATCTGGAGATCCATTTCATTTCACTACACAGAGCCCTTTTGCACCTTATTTTTTTAAAACTAATGGCTGTCATAATTGAGCTTCTTCTGCACTCTAGGCCTTCTTCTAGCCCTTTCCGTCCCTCCCCACTGCAATCCCACCACTTTTTAAAAACAGCTCTGTAGTATTCCATTGTGTTAATGGATCAGTTTATCCAGTACCTTATTGATGGGCACTTGGATTGTTTCTAATCGTTCGCTATTATGTTGTAGAGAATGTGAATATGCCATTTTTTACACATTTATCTGAGAAATTTTCAGAAATGGGATTCTTATGCTGAAAGGAAAATGTGTTTAAAATGTTGGTAGATGTTATCAGACTTCCCTCCACACTCACTGAGTGTTTTTTACACCCGTCAACAATGTATGAGATTGCCTGGTTCCCCACAGTTTTGTCAACAGAGTAGTCCGTCAAACTTTTGGATTTTTGCCAGTCTGATGGGTCAGAAATGGTATTTCTGTTTGCTTTTGCTCTTACCTGGTTAGATGCCCATTTATCTGTTGGGTTGTTAGTCTTTTTCAGATTCTCGAAGGTCTTTGCATAGTAGGGAATTAGTTCCCATGGGTTGCAAATGTCATCTCCCAGTTTACCATTTCTCTTTTGACTCCTTTGGTTTGGTTTGGGTTTGGGTTTTGTTTTTGTCATACAGAAGATTGTGTGTGTGTTTAATGCAACCAAATGTATTTATTTTTTTATTTTCTACACCTAAATTGCGAGTCGTACTTAGAATGGAAGGCCATTCCAAGATTATAAAGAAGTCTGTCTGTGTTATCTGTTTTCTTCCTGTACTTCTGTGGTTTTGTGTTCTACATTTAAAGCTTTGCATTGTTTGGAGTTTATTTTATTTATTTATTTTTTTTGAGACGGAGTCTTGCTGTGTCGCCCAGGCTGGAGTGCTGTGGCCGGATCTCAGCTCACTGCAAGCTCCGCCTCCCGAGTTTATGCCATTCTCCTGCCTCAGCCTCCCGAGTAGCTAGGACTACAGGCACCCACCACCTCGCCTGGCTAGTTTTTTTTTTTTTTTTGTATTTTTTAGTAGAGACGGGGTTTCACCGTGTTAGCCAGGATGGTCTCGATCTCCTGACCTTGTGATCCACCTGTCTCGGCCTCCCAAAGTGCTGGGATTACAGGCTTGAGCCACTGTGCCCAGCTGGAGTTTATTCTGATGTATGGCGTGAAGTATAGATACAGCTTTAACTTTCTTTCCCCAAAAGGCGGCATTGTCCCAACACCAGTTATTAGCAAGTTCATCTTTACCCTGCCACTTTTATCATATACTAAATTACCATCTGAGTCTTTCTGGATTTACTATTCTGTTCCATTCTGTCTATTCATATACCAATATGACATGGGTTTACTTATTGAGACCATGGTATTTTAGTATCAGTTAGGGTTAATCTCCTTCCCTCCCCACCCCATTTTTCTTTATTTCCAGAGTTTTCCTGGTTATTCTTGCTTACTTGTTTTTCCTTGTGATCTTTAGAATCTGCTCATCAACAGAAAAGAAACAGCTTCTGATTTATTGATTGATTTATTTATTTATTTTTGAGATGACGTCTCATTCTGTCTCCCAGGCTGGAGTGCAATGGCACGATCTCAGCTCACTGCAACCTCTGCATCCCAGGCTCAAGCGATTCTCCTGCCTCAGCCTTCGGAGTAGCTGGATTTACAGGTGTCTGCCTCCACGCCTGGCTAATGTTTGTGTTTTTAGTAGAAAAGGAGTTTCACTATGTTGGCCAGGCTAGTCTTGAACTCCTGGCCTCAGGTGATCCACCTGCCTTGGCCTCCCAAAGTACTGGGATTATAGGCATGAGCCACCGCGCCCAGCCTCTGATTTCATTCTGATTGCATTAAATGTATAAATTAACTTAGACAATGTGTCTTTATGATGTTGCAGTTTCTGATGACATTAAGTTTATAAATTAGAAAGTATGTCTTTATGACATTGCAGTTTTCTTTCCAAGAACATGATATGCCTTCTTATTTGTTCAAGTCTGTTATCATTCAAGTGTGTTAGTTTTCCTTCTACTTACATATGTTTTATACATTTATTATTAAATTTATTTGTGGGTATTTGGTATTTTATTGCTATCATAAATGAAGTATTCCACTTTATTGTCTGACTAGTTATTTGAATTTATGAAAGGTATTGATTTCTGTATATTTTATATCTCATTTGCTTAGCAAATTATCTTACTGTTTTTAGAAACGCAGTTTTTCATTTGGTTCTCTTGGATTTTTCCACTTATACAGTCATTTCTTTGGCAAGTGATAGTTTTATCTCCTCTTTTCTAATTTTTCTTCTGATTTTAGTCTCGTCCAATTGCATTGACCAATGCATTCTGTTTTGAAAATGTTCACTTGAACCCTCCATATGGAGATGTAGTTTTCGAGCTTAGGAGAGATTACAGGGCTAGACATCAACTTTGGAAGTCATTAACTTAAAGATGGTGATTAAAACACTGGGAACTTACATGTTGGCTAAAGGGGAGAGGTCAGAGCTGGGGATGGAGACAGGGCAGTGGTGGGCAGAGACTGGGAAGGAAGGGCTGCCTGTGTCTCACTTCTCTTTCTGTTTCTTCCCTTCCCCTCTTCTCTCCCCTCCCCTCCCTTCTCGACAAGTATAAAGGTTGTCTTGATAAAGTATAAAAGTTGCCTTGTCGCCCAGGTTGGAGTACAGTGGTGCGATCTTAGCTCACTGCAGCCCTCAGCTCCTGGCTCAAGTGATCCTCCCACCTCAGCCTCCCGAGTAACTGGGACTACAGGCATGTACCACCATGCCTGGCTAACTTTTGTATTTTTTGTAGAGATGGGGTTTTGCCATGTTGGCCAGGCTGGTCTTGAACTCCTGGCCTCAAGCAATCAGCACGTCTTGGCCTCCCAAAGTGCTGGAATTACAGGTGCTAACCACTGTGCTTGGCTTTTTTTTTTTTAACCTGGAGTTCTGATTTCCAGTCTTTTCCTCTTTCAAATAGACTTTATTTTTGGAGCAGATTTAGGTTCACAGCAAGATTGAGCAGAAAATAAAGAGCTCCCATATACTCCCTGCCCCACAAAACACACACAGCCTTCCCCAGCTATCGACTCCCTTCACTACAGTGGTCCGTTTGTTACAATCGATGAACCTACATTGACATGTCATTGTCACTTGGAGTTTCCATTAGGGTTCACTTTTGGTTATGGTACGTTCTATAGGTTTGGGCAAATGGATAATGATGTAATGATGTGTACCCACCATGATAGTATAATCCCGAACAGTTTCGCTGAAGGACTTTGTTTTTAAATTTACTTTTGCTTACTCAATATGCCTACGCATTTGTATAGGTTATTGACATTATCTGTAATGTATTTACTAAGCATAGTACTTTCATTAGTCTTTATTGAACTTCATCTTGTTTGTTAGCCATCATTTCTTTAATCTTTCAGTACTTATTTCTCTGTCCATTTGTTCTTTTTAAAGGAGGAGTAAATCATTTCCTTTAGTAGAAATTGTTTAAGCCTGTAGGGAGGAATTGTGTTTCAAGGTTGTTTCTTTTGATTATAAGTGAATGAATTAAATAGATACTAAGATTCACAATTTAAAAAAATGTGTTGAAGTGAATTTAAAAAGCAATTCAAACGAACACATCTAACTCTTAAAATATTAATAGTTCATTCTTATTCTAGTTGGAGTAAGTTCTGTGGTCATTTTCCTGGATTTCAATAATAACCTCTAAGGGACTTGATGAAGTATAAAAATTGTCTAGGATATTTAAAATGTATTTTCTTCTATAAATTAGAATGTTACAATGAGTGGAGACCCTGGTATCTTTACCTATAGCTGACTCTGTACTCATTGCATAACATCTCAGCCAAATTGATTTGCAGGCCAGATTCTAGCATTATAGGGTAATACTTGCACAGGTGTTCTTTAGCCTTGGGTTTGCCACTCCTGCTGTCCTTGGAAGTTGGCTTTTGAGACTTACAGCAAGAGAGTAAAGGTACGTTTATAAGTAGTAGACAAGTTCCTGTGTATTGCTTGGACATATACGTGGAACCTTCTAATTGGCAATAATACTTCTGGAAATAAACATCACATGTGTGGGTTTTTTTGTTGTTATTTTTTAGACAGAGTCTTGCTCTGTCGCCCAGGCTGGAGTGCAGTGGTGTGATCTTGGCTCACTGCAACCTTCCGCCTCCCGGGTTCAAGTGATTCTCCTGCCGTAGCCTCCTCAGTAGCTGGGATAATAAGCGTTTGCTACTATGCCTGGCTAATTTTTGTATTTTTAGTAGAGACGGGGTTTCACCATGTTGGTCAAGCTGGTCTCAAACTTCTGACCCCGAGATGCGCCTGCCTTGGCCTCCCAAAGGGCTGGGATTACAGGTGTGAGCCACCGTGCTCAGCCGCAAGTGTGTTTTTTAATAGAAATCAGAGAGTAGGATGGGAAAAGGTGGGTGCTTCCTTCGTTGTAACTAATTTCGTCAATGTAGTAGATTTATTTTCTCAGCCTTTTATCGGTGGGATGTGAGCTGTCCTCTGAAAACTAACATAGCTCAGACTGTTCCCCAGGCAACTGTTCCCTGCGGCAGTGTTGTTGCACTTGTACCTCCAGTGCCTATCAGATCAACAGTTCTAGTCTAAAAGTGGATTGAGAAGACAGTTTGTATAGAACTAGCTCTGGGAGAGCTGAAGCAATGCCTGCCGAGGTGTTGATGGTGGGAGCTCTTCTGGTTCTAAGTGATGTCTCCTTTGATCAGGACTTCTCTGAACTGCTTCTCCAACAAGTACACCTCTGCTTTGACATGAGCCTTCTGTGAGCCGTTGTGAAAAGAAATGCATTTCACCAAAACTCAGAAGCTGATCTAGGCCTGTTGACCATGAGAGCCTTTGTAGAACATTAATTGGGAAATTTGTAAATTTTGAAAATCTCTTTGAAACACTGCTTCATATATAACAGGTACACTGTCATAAAAATGGAGACTTGGCCAGGTTCAGTGGCTCACGCCTGTAATCACAGCACTTTGGGAGACCGAGTCGGTTGGATCGCTTGAGGTCAGGAGTTCAAGACCAGCCTAGCCAACATGGTGAAACTCCGTCTCTACTAAAAATACAAAAAATTAGCTGGGCATGGTGGCATGTACCTGTAATCCCAATTACTTAGGAGGCTGAGGCAGGAGGAGAATTGCTTGAACCCAGAAGGTGGAGGTTTCAGTGAGCCAAGATCATGCCACTATACTACAGCCTGGGCAACAGAACCAGATTTTGTCTCAAAAACAAAACAGCAACAAAAAAAGAGGGATGGGGGACTTAATCATAAGAAATAGTTCTTTGCAGTCCAGGCGCGATGGCTCCTACCTGTAATCCCAGTGCTTTTGGAGGCCAAGGTGGAAGGATTCCTTGAGCCCAGGAGTTCAAGACCAGCCTGGGCAACATAGCAAGACCCTGTCTGTAAAAAAAAATAAAAAAAAGTTAGGCATAGTGTGTGCCTGTAGTCCTAGCTACTCAAGAAGCTGAGGTGGGAGGATTGTTTGAGCCCAGAAGGTCAAAGCTGCAGTGAACTGAGATTACGCCACTGTACTCCAGCCTGGGTGACAAAGCAAGACTCTGTCTCAAAAAAAAAAAAAAGGGTTATTTGCTGTTAATATAGCCTATATATTAACATTTCCAAAACCCTTGTCTGTGTCTGCATAATACAGTTTAAGATTGCGCAGCTGTCTTCACACATCAGGATGTAATCCTAGAGTAGTTAGTTAAGTATCAGGTAGTCAGGTTTGCTGAAGCTCTTAGTGTTGGAGGGGATATACATGTGTGACTTCCTGAATTGGCTTGACTGGTTTGATTTTTAAGCAATAGCCAATCCTAGATGAGGAAATGTAAATATAAACATTTCAAAATAATTACAGCAATAGATTGGAGCTACTGACCTGTACTGATTCACCTTACTCATTGTTTTGTTCTGTTTTATAGCGGGAGACTTTTCTTCTTTTGGTAGTATAGAGTTGTGGAGAAGAGAATAGAAAGCTCTACATTTGAATGGGGTTTCTATCTCTCATGGCTTTATAATTTGCTTGATTTCCAGACTAGAAAAAACTGTAAATGAGCAGCAAGATACTACCAGCTGTTGTATTGCTTTACTCACATTAGGTATCACATGTGGCATTTTTTATTTTTTATTTCAGTATAGTACCTAACAACTCCCATGTGTAAGAAAGAACCCATGGTAGGTTTCTGAGTACGGAGTTAGGCAAGACCTAATGGCTGCTCTTGGGAAGCTTCATGTGGAAATAACTGGCTGAGATGTGGTGCATGATCTAGCAAGCACTAAGCAGTTTTTGTTTTTTTTTTTTTGAGGTAGAGTCCCCCAGCTTGGAGTGCAGTGGTGCAATCTTGGCTGACTGTAACCTTTGCCAGGTTCAAGTGATTCTCTTGCCTCAGCCTCCTGAGTAGCTGGGATTACAGGCGTGCGCCACCACGCCCAGCTAATTTTTGTATTTTTAGTAGAGACAGCAGTTTCACCACATTGGCCAGGCTGGTCTTAAACTCCTGACCTCAAATGATGCACTCGCCTTGGCCTCCCAAAGTGCTGGGATTACAGGCATGAGCCACCACACCTGGCCCACTAAACAGTTCTGACTGCCTGGATCAGGGCAGGTGCTGGGAAAGGTGGTCATCGAGCCTTAAAGGTTAAGTGACAGGCATTCTGTGAGGAAATACACATGTGCGTGGCAGAAGAGCATGGTGTTCCTATGAGTGGAACATCTCATAGGAATCAGTGGTGGGTGTGACTACGGGTTTGGTGAGACACGAAATTGGGAACATCATTTAGGACCAGATGCAAGGCACTTAAGTGAGGGATAAGAGGCTCTCATTCTTTTGCTGAGTAGCTGGGGAAGAACCATTGACAACTGAATGACTTTCTTTACCAGCTTGGGCCATGTCTCATATTCTTTTTTTTTTTTTTGAAACGGAGTCTCGCTCTGTCACCCAGGCTGGAGTGCAGTGGCTGGATCTCAGCTCACTGCAAGCTCCGCATCCCGGGTTCCTGCCATTCTCCTGCCTCAGCCTCCCGAGTAGCTGGGACTACAGGTGCCCGCCACGTCGCCCGGCTAGTTTTTTGTATTTTTTAGTAGAGACGGGGTTTCACCGTGTTAGCCAGGATGGTCTCGATCTCCTGACCTCGTGATCCGCCCGTCTCGGCCTCCCAAAGTGCTAGGATTACAGGCTTGAGCCACCGCGCCCGGCCATATTCTTACTATTATTTTCAACAAATTGCTCAAGCTCTCTTATTACCGATTAGCAGGAAGTCCAATGTCTCCTTCAGGATGACTTTCCTTGACCAAGATTTGTCCTGTAGAACTCCAAGGATTCATCATGTTCAAAGGGGTTAGTCCTGCCGTGTGGTGGGAGAGCTGGAGGGCCCTAGAGCTACAGCTCTTTGAGTTTGCACTTGTGCACCCAGTTCTTATTCCCTAAGTACAGCTGCTCGACAGGTCACTGGGTCCCCGGGGGCTTCCAGTCATAGGTGTGGGATGTCCCAAGACCAGCCCTCTTCATGAGCATCCAGGCCTTGGTGTTGAACCTGAGTCATTCTCCCATGGTGACTTCCTCTGTGGGGCTTTTGATGTCCTTGCATGCAGCAGACCTCAGTTGGGGACATCAGTAAATCATGTTCCTTTTGAACTTCTAATGGGAAGGAATGAGGGTCTCTCCTTTTCCTCCAATAGTCTCTGTGGCTCAGATGCAGAACTGGCCAGTGAGTTTTGAATTCTCAGGAAGGCAGTCCTTGGTCAGAACCCAGAAGATACATCTCTCCTTTTTCCAGGGCAGTGGGTGCCTCCTTCCCTGATCTTTGGATAATTAAGAGAGGACCACCCCAGAACTCTCCCTTGATAACAGGGATCTCCAGTGGCCTCTAACACGTGGGAAGGTCCCCTCACAAGGCTCCTGCTACACTTGATAAAGTTTACCAGGTAGTTGATCAGCTGTGCGACTGAGAAAGATAATGATACGATGTTGTAATGGACTGAATGTTAGTGTACCCCAAAAACTCCTGTTAAAATCCTAGCCCTGAGGGATGGTACTAGGAGGTGGGGCCTTTGTAGGTGATTAGCTTGTGAATGAGATCGTTATACAAAAGTCCCCAGACAGCTACCTTGCCCCTTCCACCAAGTGAGGACACAGAGAAAAGGCAGCTGTGCAAGAACCAGAGAGCAGCCCTCGCCACACACTGAATCTGCCGGCACCTTGATCTTGGGCTCCCCATCCTCCAGAACTGTGAGAAATAGGTGTCTGTTTACAAGCCACCCAGTCTTCCACATTTTGTTACAGCAGCCTAAACTGACCAAGACAGTTACGAAGATGGGACTCGCGATAAGGTCCTGAAACAGGGTAGGCGCTGGGACTGAGATGAAGATTACGTTTACTACTTTTTTTTTTTTTGAGATGGAGTCTTGCTCTGTTGCCCAGACTAGAGTGCAGTGGCGCAATTTCGGCTCACTGTAACCTCTGCCTCCCGGGTTCAAGCAGTTCTCTTGCCTCAGTCTCCTGAGCAGCTGGGACTACAGGCGCCTGCCACCACGGCCAGCTAATTTTTTGTAGTTTTAATAGAGACAGGGTTTCACTGTGTTAGCCAGGATGGTCTCGATCTCCTGACCTCGTGATCCGCCCACCTTGGCCTTCCAAAGTCATTTACTGTTTTAAACAAAACAGAAACTTGTTATAAAGGTAGAATTGGCAGGATTTGGTGACCTCTTAGATATGGGTCAAAGCTAAAGCTTGTCTAACTTGATAGTAAAGACTTAAAGGCATGGAGTAGGAGAAACTGTGTAGAGGATGAGGTAATTAATTTCTTTTTGGACACACTGATATATCTGCCGTCCTGTTGGAGATGTCTAGCTGGCATTGAGTACACTGGTGTGCTGAAAACCTGGGTGATCGTTGAAGTTGCAAAAGCAACTTCAGAGCACCTTTGGAATGAGGAAGGTAGACAACTAGAACGAAGCCTGGGGAGCTGCAGTATTTAAGGAGCCTGGGAAGAAAGAGGAATCCTGGGATACCAGGAGGCTGAGAGAGAATGGACTGTAGAAGTAAGAGAGTGGGAGTGGTAGAGTGGTTTCAACTGAGCCAAGGGGCAGAGGGCTGCAGGGAGGTAGGAGGTGGGGATCAGGAGTGCCAAATACCATGGCTAAGAGGCTGGCACCCAAAGTGGATGTACAGTCAGGGGTCCTAGTTGCAAATCACAGAAAATGACTCTGGCTAATTTAAGTGTATAAGGAAATCATTGGAAGGGTATGGGGGAAGTTACCGAACCTACAGGAAGTATAGAGAGCCACGCCTAGAAAACTGACCATAGAAGAGGTAAGCGGGACAGTCAAAACCACAGCTGCAGCCGAGACCACACAGTCTGGTTGAGGTTGCCCAGTGGCTGCTGCTGCAGCCACCACTGCTACAGTCCTGGCTGTTGCTGGCACTGGCAAAATAACTTCCAAATTGTCGGTTTCTTGTCACATTCTTTTTGGTCTGAGCCCTGGGCAGAGGCTTGGGCTTCTGTGATTGGCCAGGTTCACAGCAGGAGGCCGCGGGGGAGAACCAGGGCCTGGCTCTTTTGCTTCTGTGATGGCAAGTGGTCCATCAGTACAGGCCATGTGGTCCACCTGTCATGGTAGCCTTAGAAGGAGCAGGGGAATAGCAGTTGGGAGAAGAATAAATGGAGAATAGGAAGTAGGAGTGCCAGGTAGAGCATCCCCAAGGCCAGCAGTCAGACCCAGAGCTTGCTTAATCTAAGAGTGTGTCCCTGGGTGCTTCTTGTAGTCGCAACTCCTCAGGCCTCCTTGAGTCTGGCTGTGGTATTCCCAAGATTGGAGAACCAATTAGCCTGCTGGTTTGTTTCAGTAACCAGAATTGTGCATATGTCTGGAATGAGGTTAAGGGTGGTTATGTTTATCAAGGATTGGGGATTGGCAGTGGATCTGATGGAAGGATAAAAGGTAAGACAGCCATTGGAAAAAGGTGCATCTTTGGTGCTGAACTGGGAGGGAAGCAAAGTCTTGAGGGTGCAAAGAGATCAGGAATAGAGGCAAGTTTAAAACTCAGATGCAGATGGGGGCAAGAAAGCAGAACAGGTAGATTGTTGCGGGTTATGGCCAGAGAAGAATTTTAGGATTAGAGAATTTGGAAGAGCGTCGTGTCAGCTTTTCAGGACCGCGATGAGATACCCTCAAAGACTTTATGTATGAGGGGAAACTGATTCTTTTCTTATGGTTACAGATAGTAAAATCCATTACAGATAGTAAAAACTCACTAATTACCAATAAAAATGTCTAACAAAATTAGATATTTTTCCCACCAGAGGAATAAAGGAAAAGAATATAAGATTAAGTGGAAGGAAGAAATCTATTTTTTAAAACCAGTACAGGCCGGGCGGGTGGCTCATGCCTGTAATCCCAGCACTTTGGGAGGCCGAGGTGGGCAGATCATGAGGTCAGGAGATCGAGACCATCCTGGCTAACACAGTGAAACCCCGTCTCTCCTAAAAATGCAAAAAATTAGCTGGACGTGGTGGTGGTGGGCGGGCGCCTGTAGTCCTAGTCCCAGCTGCTTGGGAGGCTGGCTGAAGCAGGAGAATGGTGTGAACCCGGGAGGCAGAGGTTGCAGTGAGCCGAGGTCGCACCACTGCACTCCAGCCTGGATGACAGTGCAAGACTCTGTCTCAAAAAAAAAAAAAAAAAAAAAAAAAAAAGAGAGAAGAAGAAGAAAAACAAAACCAGTACAATCTCTCCTTCTTGGAGGAAAATGGATGACTGCCTGTGCAGTAAGTCAGAGACAAGGAAAGAGTGTGCCATCCTGGTTGATGTCCGCTGAAAGAAAGGATTGGCTCAGGCGAGACAGAGCTGTAGCACGGCCTCAGGAGGTCAGGCTCGTTGGAGAGCCTGTTCTGACAGTGAAGATTCAGGTGGTGGTAGCCGGGTGCCTGAGGCCCAGGTCCCCAGGCCTTTAAACCATTATTTGAGCTCCTGCCCTTTGGTTTGATCATATGCTCACATGACAATTTTTCAATTATAAATGGGATCCCCACTTAGGAGATCATAATCATGTTAATTTCTAGGATTCTCTTACCTGTGATAAGTTTATATTTGTTTCTGTGAATTGATCAATTGAGAGAATGCAGTAAACTCTGTGGCCAAAGACTCATCCTTGTTGGGTAGTTGTTATTTCTTATTGTTAATTTATACATGGGCACACTGATTGGATACATACATTTCTCCAGTGTGCTAAATGTGTGTGCGTACCTGAGAGGTGGATCTGTTCCTGGCATGTAAACCAGTCCTGGAGATGAGCACCACTGGGTGAGGCTCCCTGGGAGACACCCTGGCCTCACCACCCTGCGAAGACTGAGACCCTCTTGACATCACCTGAGCTGTGTGCAGATTCTGCCCTCCTGCAGAGCTCTTTGGAGTCTTCGTGCTCACTCTGTTTCCTTTGCCCAGGAAGCTCTTCTCCCAGTCCCCACCCTCTGTCTGGCCAACTCTTCCTCCTCCTCCAGGTCCCTTTTCTCTTTTCTCTTGTAGAGTTTATCAGTGTTTTGAAATAATACGTTTGAGTGTTAAGTGCTGCGTTCCCTACTAACTAAACAGAAAGCATGAGGAGGGCAGAAGCCCTCTGCCCGTCCCCACTCATGCATCATCCAACTGCAGACAGTTGTCTGGAGAGAGCGGCAGGCAGTAGTGTTTGATGAAGTCTAAGGCGTGGGTTGGTACAGGTGAGAGGGGGAAAGGCCTGGGTAACTCAGGGAGCCCGTGTGGCTGGGGTGACTGTGGGGAAAGTGAAGAGTGGGAAGTCTGTGAGTACAGCTCTGTATGGAGCCACAAAATCACTGATTTCAAGATGAAAGTGGCCTTAGTGACTTTTTTCCTCAGGTTGTAAAAGTACAGGCTCCTAAAAAAATTATAGAAAATTTCAAAGAAGAAAATAAACATTACCTATAATTACCTATAATTCTACCTTTTGGTTTGTATAACTTTTTTCAAAATACGGAATTTTATGTACTTAGCATGTTGTACCCATTTTTTTCATTTACTAGTATGTTGTAGACTTCTTTTCATGTAGTAAAGGTTTACATTGTCATTAAATGGCTGCATTGTATCTGTTGCATGAAACTTGCTGTGTCTAGTATTGTGGACGCTTAGGTCTCTTCTGTTTTTTCACCATGTAAACCCCACTGTGATGATTATTCTTGTTGTAATTTCAGTCCCCTAAGACGCAGAATTTTAAGTCTGGTGGATAATAGAATAAGTAGAATGAGAATTAGGATTCCAAGTTTTAATTTTTGACTAGTTTTGTCTCTTTGGGATTTGCATTAGTTATTCTATACAGCTCAAGTTCCCTTCCCCCCACAGTAGAACGGGATTAGGTATTTTAACTTTAGGTGTCTGAGACTCTGCTTTATGGAGATATACTCCTTGTAGGTTTCCAGCTGAGGCGCACCAATGTTAATAGTAGTTAAGGTACTCGGAACAGTAATAGTAACAATAATAACGGTCACATGCATCACTTTCCATTTGGACTGAGTTTGTTTGTAATTCTCACAATCATCCTCAAGATACAGGTTCTTTTTTTATTATTTTTTTTAATTTTATTTTTTAATTTAATTTTATTTTTTGAGACAGAGTCTTGCTCTGTCACCCAAGCCGGAGTGCAGTGATGCGATCTCGGCTCACTGCAAGCTCCGCCTCCTGGGTTCACGCCATTCTCCTGCCTCAGCCTCCCGAGTAGCTGGGACCACATGTGCCCACCACCGCGCCCGGCTAATTTTTTGTATTTTTAGTAGAGATGGGATTTCACCGTGTCAGCCGGGATGGTCTTGATCTCCTGATTTTGTGATCCGCCCACCTCGGCCTCCCAAAGTGCTGGGATTACAGGCGTGAGCCACCGTGCCCGGCCTATTTTTATTTATTTTTGATATGGAGTCTCACTCTGTCGCCCAGGCTGGAGTGCAGTGGCACAATCTCTGGCTCATTGCAACCTCTGCCTCCTGGGAGCACACGAGTCTCCTACCTCAGCCTCCTGAGTAGCTGGGATTACAGTCGTGTACCACCATGCGCGGCTGACTTTGTATTTTTAGGAGTGACAGGGTTTCACCATGTTGGCTAGGCTGGTCTTGAACTCCTGACCTCAAGCGATCACTCACCTTGGCGTCCCAAAGTGTTGGGATTATAGGCAGGAGCCACCCAGCCCAGCCTGAGATAGACAATTCCTTATTTTTTTTTTTTCTTTTGAGACAGATTCTCTTTCTGTTGCCCAGGCTGGAGTACAGTGGTGTGATCTCAGCTCACGGCAAACTCTGTCTCCTGGGTTCAAGTGACTCTCCTGCTTCAGATTCCTGAGTAGCTGGGATGACAGGCACCTGCCACCATGCCTGGCTAATTTTTTTTTTTTTTTTTTAAAGACAGGGTTTCACCATGTTGGCCAGGCTGGTCTTGAACTCCTTACCTCAGGTGATCCACCCATCTCGGCCTCCCAAAGTGCTGGGATTACAGGCGTGAACCACTGTGCCTGGCCGTGAGATATGTTCTATGAGCCCTACTAGCCAGCTGGGAAAACTGAGGCTTAAGCAGATCAGATAACTTGCACAGGCTTGTACGGGTGCAGTTGAGCGGTGGACCACGTTGCTTGTTCCTGGAGTCTGCCGCAGCTAGCATGCTTGCTTCATTCCATGTGTCTTGTAGGAAAATGAGCACACCTGAGGGTAGTGAGGTATAATTTCTTTGTAAGTTTAAAGGACTATTTTAAAACTAGAAACAAATGTTTTGTCATTATTTAGACATATGTAAAATTAGGTGTAATTGCTTTTCTTTGGCTGTAGAGGAGTAGCAGATGAAGAGAAGCAAGTAAGTAAGGGGACGCTGGCATTCTGGCCAACTTTGATAACGACATAGTTCCTCTTTAGGTCCTCTACACTTTATTTGGCTAATTCAGGTTTTACTTCTGTTCCACTATTTTACTCTGTTGCTAGACAGCTGTTAAACATCTGTTCCCTCTGCTCAGAGGGCGTGTGGTTATTTTCATATGTCTACACAGTGGCTCTCTGTATCCTGTTCGTATGTGCCCTAGGAGCCTTCCGAATGGAGGGGCTTGGACAGCAATTGCACAGTGCCTTATGTTTTCCTTGTCACTGCATCCTTAATAACTCACTAATTACCAATAAAAATGTCTAACAAAATTAGATATTTTTCCCACCAGAAGAATAAAGGAAAAGAAGATAAGATTAAGTGGAAGGAAGAAATCTGTTTTTAAAAGGGCGGATTTTACATTCTTAAAAACACAGCCATGTTCTTGAGTGTGAGGGAATCCTTTTGTGGATCTGGTCTGTGGGAGGGGTTGATAGAAAGTGTGGGAGGACCCGGCTCAGAGCGGGAGGCAGCCCGGATTTCCAGAAGCGAAATGTTAAAGTTGAGCATGGTTTGGATGCAGATGAGAAGTTCTTTTGCTTCCTCTACTTGCGTTAAAACTGTTCGTTTTTTATTTTTAAGGTCATTTGGGGGGAGTTTCTTTGCTTCCAGCCTGGATCTCTCAGTGTGGCCTGACCCCTGAATCCTACCCTCCCACACAACTTGAGAACTTGATTCTTTTCTCACAAAGACTTCTTTCCAACCCCTCCTCTCCCCCTGGAAGACTCCATATTTGGAGCTGAGTATTTTGAACAGGGCCCTGCCCAGAGGGCATGTTACATATGTTGTTCTGTCCCATGTGCATGGAAAAATATAAGCTTTAAAGCAAATGTATATAAAAAGTGGAAAATGTCCCTCTAAGCCAGGGACACACGATTTTCTTTTATGAATGTGCTGTACTTATATGACTCATTCTCTTTTTCAGGCTGGGAGTGCAGGGGCCGGATCTCAGCTCACTGTAAGCTCCGCCTCCGGGGTTTCCACCATTCTCCTGCCTCAGCCTCCCAAGTAGCTGGGACTACAGGGGCCCGCCACCTGGCCTGGCTAGTTTTTTGTATTTTTTAGTAGAGACGGGGTTTCACCATGTTAGCCAGGATGGTCTCGATCTCCTGACCTCGTGATCCACCCGTCTCGGCCTCCCAAAGTGCTGGGATTACAGGCGTGAGCCACCGTGCCCGGCATGACTCATTCTCTTTAACTTACCTCTTTGAAACTGGAAAAAAGGTGACCAGAAATGGCTGGAGGTAATGAAAGGGAATAGAGAATCAAGAAAATAATTTCTTTGACCATTCTTTTTTGAGCCTTGGGTTAGCAGAGTTAAATACTTAAATAAGAACACAAAGTAAGGGAAAGCTTCACATTTCCACATTCCTTATTAAATACTTTTAAAATAGAAGAATCTGAGTTAGAATGAACCCCAGCAATTATCTGGTTGTTGTTGAAATCTAGCCTACCTACCACATTTTCATAATTAAACACAGGCCTGAGGCAAACCATCGGATTCTCATTCTCCAGAAAGTGAGCACTTGTATACCCTGGTTCAGCCAAGGTCCAGTAAGGTTACTTGTTCACATTCACTGTGGAATTCTCTGCTTGGGAAATCATCATGTTCAGGAACATTTTCAATAAAGTTCATGAGATACTGTATTGGCTTGGAACATGCACAAAGAATTTGACAACCCATTTGGGTGGAGGAATATAAACTTGCTAATTATTGAAAACATAGTTGTTGTAAATGCTTCCCTTTGGTTTGCTAACTTGAGCCCCAACCAGAGGTTTTCCAGCCTTGGCAAAGCTGCCTAAAGCCTTTTGCGTTGAGTAAGGGCCCTGATAGTGGCATCCTCGTTTTGATCCTGTCTGTAGTGGGAATGCTTCCAAGTCTGATGCTTGTTGTAGGTTTCTGCCAGAGGTCCTTCACTTAGGTTAAGACATCTTCTATTCTTGGTTTAATGATTTTTTATTTTTTAATCAGGAAGGGCTGTTGAATTTTATCAAATGCTATTTTTCCATCTATTGAGATGAACATATGTTTTTCATTATGAGCCTTTCAGTACTATTTGACTTTTTTTTTTTTTAAAGAAACCATTTGCTCATATTGTATCCACTGACTTGAGGCTTAAAATTCCTTCAAAATGCTAACTTTACAACCGTCTTCTGCATGTGTTTTTCTTTGAATTCAGTTTTTCCATCAATCTGTTCCTATCTGCTTTCTTTTTTTGTAGCAATTTCAGCATCTCTGTGCTGTTGGTGATTTTTTATTCTTTAAAAAGCCTCTTCTGTCATTTCATGGGTTTGTCAAGAGAGCGGACACATCTTGTGCCAGCCCTTTCCTCTTAAACCAGTCTCTGGGACTTTAAAAATGCCATCCTTCCTTGGTCAGGTTGCTACATAGGAACCTTCAAGTTCTTACAACCTTCGAGATGTTGTGTTGCTTTACTTTGAGATGCTGACTGAGAATCAGAGTTGGGAATACAGATCCTCACAACATGGGTTGAAATGTTGGGAAGTAACTTAACTAAAAAGTTAATCAGGGCATTAGCCGTGGAGTGGCTGGAAGAATCCTCACTGGAGCTTCAGCCAAGACTTCCAGCTTTACCTTCTTTCCTGGACTGTGAGATAAAAAGCAGATGGATTCTACTCCAGCTTGCCTGCCGTGCCCTGAAATAGCGCTCTTCCACCTCTCCATCCTCATCTAAACATTAAATTCCTCAAGTATTCCACCTTTTAGATGTTCGTGAATGGGAAGTGGAATACCAGATGTTGTACAGCTGTATCCAGTCTGCGGAAGACAGAGATGTGGTTCAGGCTTCCCAGCAAGGAATGAGGAAGTATCTCTAGTGCTTTCTAATCAAAGCATTGCAGGGAATATTGTTTCTGTGTGTGGATGTGTGTGTACAGGACGATGTCTGGATCTTTAGGGAGACCTCTCAGAGCCCTTCAGTTTTAAAAGGAAGCCAATCACAGATGCATTGCTTTTTATTTTTAATTTTTTAAAAAAACACCTTCTTTGACGTAGGGTTTGCCAAGCTAGGGACATGAGTTTATGTTCTCGGCCACCTAGGGATGAATATTTCACCTTAGGTTCTCTTTGTTTAAAGACAGTTTTTTTCTCTTTTTCCTTTTTTTTATTTTTTTTTTATTTTCAGGCTGGGTGTGGTGGCTCACGCCTGTAATCCCAGCACTTTGGAAGGCTGAGGCGTTGTGGTCTTGAACTCCTGAGGTCAGAGTTCAAGACCAGTCTGGGCTGGGTGCGGTGGCTCATGCCTGTAATCCCAGCACTTTGGGAGGCTAAGGTGGGCGGATCACGACGTCAGGAGATCGAAACCATCCTGGCTAACACGGTGAAACCCCGTCTCTACTAAAAATACAAAAAATTAGCCGGGCGTGGTGGCGGGCGCCTGTAGTCCCAGCTACTCAGGAGGCTGAGATAGGAGAATGGCGTGAACCCAGGAGGCGGAGGTTGCAGTGAGCTGAGACTGCGCCACTACACTCCAGCCTGGGTGACAGAGCAAGAGTCTGCCTCAAAAAAAAAAAAGAAAAAAAAAAAGAAAAAAAACAGTTTGGCCAACATGGTGAAACCCCTTCTCTACTAAAAATACAAAAATTAACGAGGTGTGGTGGCAGGCGCCTGTAATCCCAGCTCTTCAGGAGGCTGAGGCAGGAGAATCACTTGAACCCAGGAGGCAGAGCTTGTGGTGAGCCGAGATCGCACCACTGCACTCCAGGCTGGGCGAAAAGAGCAAAACTCCATTTCAAAAAAAAAATCTTCAAAAAAATAAATATTTCAGGCTGTGCTTGGTGGCTCACACCTGTAATCCCAGCACTTTGGGAGGCCAAGGTGGGTGGATCACCTGAGGTCGGGAGTTCGAGACCAGCCTGACCAACATGGAGAAACCCTGACTCTACTGAAAACACAAAAAGCTAGCTGGGCATGGTGGCTCATGCCTGTAATCCCAGCTACTTGGGAGGCTGAGGCAGGAGAATCTCTTCAACCCAGGAGGCAGAGGTTGCGGTGAGCCGAGATTGTGCCATTGCACTCCAGCCTGGGCAACAAGAGTGAAACTCCGTCTCAAAAAAAAAAAAAAAAAAAATTTTTTTTTTCCTTCATCATAACGTAGACTCTGTCTTAACAGTTTATCCCATACCTTGACCTTTGTATCCAGAACAGTTTCTATGCACAATTCACTGGATATGTGATAGTGAATATGTACATGTCTTTGGACAATATGACATATATAATATTGTATTGTCTTAATTTCAGGCTTTATTAATAATAGATATTTTATTCAATAATAATAGATTAATAATTTGTTTGTAATTTGTTTTGGAATTACAGCCATCACCTGATCTAATTTTAGAATATTTCATCACTCCTAATAGATCCCTCACTCCCGTTTGCAGTCAGTCCTTACCCCACCCCGAGCCACTGGCTAATCTGGTTTCTGTCTCTATAGAATTGTCCTTTCTGATATTTAACATAAATGGAATCATGCAGTATGTGGTCTTTTGCATCTGACTTCCTTTACTTGACATAATGTTTTCAAGTTTCATGTGTGTTGTAACATACTCATAGTTTATTCTTCTTCTCTGAATATCCCAGTGTCTGGAAATACTACAGGTTGTTAACCATTCATCCATCGATGGACATTTGGTTTGTTTCCACCTTTTGGCTATTGCAAGTCATGCTGCTGTGAACATTCATGTACACATATTTGTTTGAATACCTGTTTTCAGCTCTTTGGATATATACGTAGAAGTAGAATTACTAGTGGTTCTATGTTTAATTTTCTGGGCAGCCACTAAATTGTATTCCACAGTGACAAAATGGAACCATTTTCCATTCATGCCAGCGATGTATGAGGGTTCAAATTTCTCTACTTCCTTGCCAGCATTTGTTAGTATGTTTTTAAAAGTATAGCCATCCTAGTTTTTTTTTTTTTTTTTTTTTTGGAGACGGAGTGTGGCTCTGTGGCCCGGGCTGGAGTGCAGTGGCCGGATCTCAGCTCACTGCAAGCTCCACCTCCCGGGTTCACGCCATTCTCCTGCCTCAGCCTCCCGAGTAGCTGGGACTACAGGCGCCCGCCACCTCGCCCGGCTAGTTTTTTTTTTGTATTTTTAGTAGAGACGGGGTTTCACCATGTTAGCCAGGATGGTCTCGATCTCCTGACCTCGTGATCCGCCCGTCTCGCCTCCCAAAGTGCTGGGATTACAGGCTTGCGCCACCGCGCCCGGCTTAAATACTTTTAATATATGGTTTTATTTTTATGCTTTATAGTCTGTTCCATTGATCTTTTTTTTTTTTTTTTTAAACCTATTTTTGCAGCAGTGTCACACTTCATTAACAGCGCTTCAGGGAATGTATACGTATTCCGTGTATACCTACTGACTCAAGCCTTTTAATAGCATTCAAGTCATCTTTGTCTTTGTTTAAGAAGCAGAATTAGCCAGGCATGGTGTTGGATACCTGTAGTCCCAGCACTCAGGAGGCTGAGGCAGGAGGATCACTTGAGTCCAGGAGTTTGAGTCCAGCTTCTCATTTACTTTTTCTCTATGAGCACGTGTTTTTGCTTTTTGTGCAATGGAAAAATATGTGAATAGGATACAGTTGTGAATCAGTGAGGATTATATATGTGGAAGTAGAAAAGACAGTGTTTGCATCATTCATAGGGTTCGATGATTTGACTGCTGTAGTTATGTACATGATTTGTCTTGCAATTCTGTAGAATTAATCTGGGCATAAGTTCCGCATCTGCATTTAAGAAGAGAAGTGAAACATCCTTACTCATTTTTGTTTGCTTCAAATAATGAGGGAAAAAATTACCTGTCAGTAAAGGCTGCCAGCAAGTGTTTAGTTAGTTCACTTTACATTTATTAATTATTGATTGATTGACTATTATGAGCAGGCCAACTGGAGTGTTGTTTGAAACTGTCTTTTAAAATGTTCTTTTGTCATATTAGCTGTTTTGTCAAATAGGAGTTAACCGTCACCCAAAAATGTAGAACGCTTTATTATAATGAATTATAATAATGGTTATGTAAAATTGGTTCAGTAAGACTCAGCACTTCAGAGTAACATTTGTCTGGGATTCTTCTCTGTATGTTAAAAATGTTAATGACTCCTCCCTTCAGCAGGTGTCATCACTGTGACAGGGATACGGGGGGAAATGCATGAAACGCGAGGCGCTTGCCTTGAGAACAGAGACAGAGTTAGGCATTCTGGACAGGTGCTCGTCTGGTATCACATTTTAAATGACTAAGCCCTAATCTTCCTTCAGTGATGTCCCTTGACATCTCTGCCTTTGGAAGTCCGGCTGCTGATTCATTAGCACCTTCATCACATCCCACTCAGAGGCTGTGAAGGGCACCCTGGCAGGAGGACCAAAACTCTTTGCCACATACTCTGCTCTGTCCTGCTGCTTTTCCCTGGGATGGCTCCCAGGACCTGTATGACTGGAGGTCAGACGTGCAAGTCCTTCTCTCTGGTCACAAGGGTACAGGAAACATCTGGTTTTTCCTTGCCTTATGCAATATAAAGATCATTTTTAAGTTTTTTTTTTTTTGACAGCGTCTTGCTCTGTTACCCATGCTGGGATACAGTCGTACCATCATAGCTCACTGCAGCCTCAGATTCTAGGCTTCAAATGATCCTCCCACTTCAGCCTTCCCAGTAGCTGGGACCACAGACATGCCTCACTATGTCTGGCTAATTTCTTTTTATTTTTTGTAGAGCTATCCTCCCACCTCACTCTCTCTGAGTGTTGAGGTTACAGGCGTGAGCCACGATGCCTCACCTAATTTTTTTTTAACTTCATTTTGAACTAATTCGTAGATTCACAGAAAGTTGCAAAGATAACAGTACATAAAGGTTCCACTTGCCCTTCACTCATTTCCTCACACTGGTTACATCTTATGTTATATCTTATGTAACCAATACAGTATCAAAATCAGGAAGCTGACATTGGTATGAGTTGTGTGTATAGTTTTGTGTCATGCGTAGATTGATGTAGTCACCACTGCAATCAAGATACGGAACTGTTCCATCACCACAAAGGCCTCAGGCTCCCTGATACTACCCTAGTTGTCCTCTCTTCAACCACCCTAAACCCCAAACAATGACTAATCCATTTTCCACCTCTGTGATGTTATCATTTTGAAATGTTACATATGTCAAATTATATAATATGTAACCTTTTGAGAATGGGGTGGTTTTTGGGATTTTTAAAATTCAGCTTAATGCCCTTACAATCCAACCAGGCTGTTGTGTGTATCAATAGTTCATTCATTTTTATTGCTAGATAATATTCCATGGTATGGATGTGTCACAGTTTATTTCTCCATCCACCTATTGTAGCACTTTGGTTGTTTCCAGGCTTAGGATATTACAAGTAAAGTTGCTGTGAACATTCATGTTCAGGTTTTTGAGTGGGCATACATTTTAATTTCTCTGGGATAAATGCCCACGTGATATTGCCGGATCACATAGTAAGTGTATGTTTAGTTTGTTTTTTGTTTTTGTTTTGTTTTGTTTTTTTGAGACATAGTCTCACTCTGTTGCCCAGGCTGGAGTGCAGTGGCACGATTGTGACTCACTGCAACCTCCGCCTCCCGGGTTCAAGCAATTCTCCTGCCTCAGCCTCCCGAGTAGCTGGGACTACAGGTGCCTGCCACCATGCCCGGCTAATTTTTTGTATTTTAGTAGAGATGGGGTTTCACTGTGTTGCCCAGGCTGGTCTCGAACTCCTGAACTCAGGCAGTCCACCTGCCTCGGTCTCCCAAAGTACTGGAATTACAGGCGTGAGCCACTGCACCTGGCCGTGTATGTTTAGTTTTATAAGAAACTGCCAGCCGGGCGCGGTGGCTCAAGCCTGTAATCCCAGCACTTTGGGAGGCCGAGACGGGCGGATCACGAGGTCAGGAGATCGAGACCATCCTGGCGAACACGGTGAAACCCCATCTCTACTAAAAAATACAAAAAACTAGCCGGGCGAGGTGGCGGGCGCCTGTAATCCCAGCTACTCGGGAGGCTGAGGCGGGAGAATGGCGTGAACCCGGGAGGTGGAGCTTGCAGTGAGCTGAGATCCGGCCACTGCACTCCAGCCTGGGAGACAGAGCCAGACTCCGTCTCAAAAGAAAAAAAAAGAAACTGCCAAATTATTTTCCAGAGGGCTATAACATTTTATGTTGCCAGCAGCAATGTATGAGAGATGCAGATTGTCCACATCTTTGCCAGCCTTTGGTATTGTTTGGTTTGTTTGTTTTTGAGACAGGATCTTTTGAGACTTTCTCCCAGTCTGTAGCTTCTCTTTTCATCCTTTATAATGCTTTGCAGAGCAAAAGTTTTTAATTTTGATGTCCAATGTATTGATTTTTTTCTTTTATGGATTCTCAGTCATGTCTGTGGATTCTCAGTCATTACCAATACGTAGCTCTCAAAGATTTTTGTCTTATGTTTTCTTCTAGAAGTTTTATAGTTTTACATTTAAACTTACTGTCTACTTTGAGTTAATTTTGTATAAAATGTGAGGTTTAGGTCAAGGTTCATTCTTTTGCATATGAATAGCCAATTACTGCAGCAACATTTATTCGAAAGAATATCTTTTCTCCATTGGACCGCTTTTACACCTTTGTCAAAAACCACTTGGCTAGGCCGGGCATGGTGGCTCACACCTCAGCACTTTGGGAGGCCAAGGCAGGCAGATCACTTGAGGTCAGGAGTTTGAGACCAGCCCGACCAGCATGGTAAAATCCCGTCTTTACCAAAAAAATACAAAAATTAGCTGGGTGTGGTGGTGCATGCCTGCGGTCCCAGTCAGTTGGCTCTGTGAGTGTGGGCTCTTCTGAGTTCTCTCTTCTGTTCGGTGGATCTATGTGTCTATCCCTCTGCCAACACCACAGTCTTGAATAATGCAGTTATGTAAGCCTTGAAATTGAGGAGAATAATTCCTCCAATCAGTCTTTTTTCAAAATTGTTTTAGCTATTCTGATTCCTTTGACTTGCCATTATGAATTTGAGAATGGGCTTTGCTGTCTCTTAAAAAAAAAACTTAGTGGAAATTTGATAGGAATGAGTCTTTTTCATTCCAAGCTAGTGGAGTTTCTACTTTTATAACATCCTCAAAAACCTTGTGCGTCTCCTCTGTATTTCACAGGGATTTCACGGTGGACAAGAGGGCCCTCCATTGATCTTACCTGTGCAGTTCTGTTTCTGTTCTTGGCTTCTGCTGAGTGGGTTGAGGGGATTCATGAGTGACAGGCTTAAATCTCTTCAAAGAGCTTTCTGTGTGAATGAATACTCTGATCTTTTAATTCTTCCAACATACTATAAAACATTGGCCAGCCACACCTTTGTCTTTGCTTAGAGCACTTTTTCCTGCCAGTGAATCTCCGAATTTTATTGTCTTTTGCCATCCATACAGGCTCAGAATTTCCCAAATTAAGTCCTGGTTCCTTTTTGCATAATACTTTTTCCTAATTTCTCTCTTTTGCATTTTACTATAAGCAACAAGAAGAAACCAGGTTGTACCTTTAACACTCTGCTTGGAAATTGCCTCAATTAAATATCCAAGTTCATCACTTACACGTTCTGCTTTTCACACAGTTGTAGGAGATAATTCAGCTATGCTTTCTGCTAGTATATAATAGTTTCCAAAAAGAGGTAGCTCATTTCTTTGAGTCCTAACAGTAGTACCTTTATAATGTCCATTTTTCTACCAACAGTGTGCTTATGAAGATGGAGATATTCTCTAAGATGATACAGACTTTCTCTACTCTGCTCCTCACTTCTCCTGAGTCCTCAGTGGCAGTCTTTTTTTTGAGATGGAGTCTCACCCTGTTGCCAGCTTGGAGTGCAGTGGCACAATCTCAGCTCACTGCAACCTCCACCTCCCAGATTCAAGCAATTCTCCTGCTTCAGCCTCCCGAGTAGCTGGGACTACAGGCGCGCACCAGCATGCCCAGCTAATTTTTGTATTTTAGTAGAGACAGAGTTTCACCATGTTGGCTAGGATGGTCTCGATCTCCCGACCTTGTGACCTGCCTGCCTCGGCCTCCCATAGTGCTGGGATTACAGGTGTGAGGGATTACTGTGCCTGGCCAGTGGCAGAGTTTTTAACATCCACATTTCTATAATCTGTTTGAGGCAATCTAGGCTTTCTGTATCGTCGTGTTCAAAATTCTTCCAGCCTCTGTCCCTTACAATTTGAAAGCTGGTTCCACATTTTTAGGTATTTGTTATAGCTGCACCCTAGTTCTGTATTCGTTTCCCGAGGCTGTTGTAACAAGTTACCACACATTTTGTGGCTTAAAATAACACACATTTATTCTTGTTCTGTTCTAGAAGTAAGAAGTCTAAAATCAGCTTCACTGGGCCAGAATAAAGGTGTCCAACGGGCCGTGCTCCGTCTGGAGGAGAGAATGCATTTTCTTCCCTTTCCCAGCATCTAGAGCTGCATTTCTTTGCCCATGACCCCTCCCTCCATCTTCAAACCCAGCAGCCTAGCATTCTGCTTCAGTCATCACATCGCCTTCTTCTGTGTCACATCTCCCCTGCTTTCTTCTTATATGGACATGTTTTATTGGATTTAGATCCTCTGGATAATCCAGGATAATCATCTCCATCTAAAATGCTTTTTCTTTTCTTTTTGAGACAGGGTCTGGCTCTGTTGCCCAGACTGGAGTGCAGTGGTGTGATCTCAGCTAACTGCAACCTCCCACCTCCCCAGCTCAAACCTCCCACCTCAGCCTCCTGAATAGCTAGAACTACAGGTGCACGTCACCATACCTGGCTAATTTTTGTATTTTTCATAGAGATGGGGTTTTGTCATGTTGCCCAGGCTGGACTTGAACTCCAGAGCTCAAGCGATCTGCCCACCTCAGCCTTCCAAAGTGTTGGAATTACAGGCATGAGCCACCGTGCCTCCCTGTCCATCTATTTTTTTTTTTTAATCTAAAATTCTTAATTCTATTTGCAGAGTTCCTTTTGTCATATAGGTTAACATTCACAAGTTCTAGGGATTAGGACCTGGATATCTTTGGGGGTCAGTGATTCAGCCTACTACAATTTTCTGTGGGGTCTTGAAAAACATGAATATTACGCTGTTGGAGGGAGTGTTCTGTAATCTTTCTTAGACCTTGTTGGTTGATGGTGGCAGTGAGTTCTTCTCTATACTTGCTGATTTTTTGGTTCGTTAATTATTAACAAGGGAGAAAGACATTGAGTTCTCTGACTGTAATTGTTATTTTTCTCTGTCTCAGCTCTTTTGTTGCTGGAATCACGTATTTTGCAGCTTTGGTGCATATACATTTAGAATTGCTATGTCTTTTTGATGAATTGACCCTTTAGTCATTGTATGATAGCTGTCTCTGGTAATTTTCTTTGCTCTGAAGTTTACTGTAGCTCTTTTATTAATATAGCCACACCTGCTTTCTTTTTGTTAATGTTTGCATGATATATCTTTTTCATCCTTTTACCTTCAGCCAATATGTTCAAATATCATGTACATGTATTTGAAGTGAGTTTTTTGTGGACAGCATCTAGGTGGGTCATGTATAATTTTTAAATTCTACTCTGCCAATCTTTTAATATTTAACATTTATATTTAGACCTTTTACATTTAAGATGATTATCGGCCAGGCACAGTGGTTCACGCCTGTAATCGCAGCACTTTGGGAGGCCGAGGCTGGTGGGATCACCTGAGATGAGGAGTTCAAGACCAGCTTGGCCAACATGGTGAAACCCTGTCTCTACTAAAAATACAACAATTAGCTGGGCGTGGTGGCGCATGCCTGTAATCCCAGCTACTTGGGAGGCTGAGGCAGGAGAAGCACTTGAACCTGGGAGGCAGAGGTTGCAGTGAGCAGAGATAATGCCACTGCACTCCAGCCTAGGTGATAGGGTGAGACTCAGCAGTCACACCAAAAAAAAAAAAAAGTCATTATTGATTATAATAGGGCTTAGGTCTGACATTTCCTTTTTTTTCTTTTCGGTTTGGCTTTTTGTTTTCTTTTTCCTATGATTTACTTGAACATGTTTTAGAATTCCAGTTTGACATATGTGTGTGTATGTATGTGTGTGTGTATATATACATACACACACATAGTTTTTTGAGATGGGGTCTCACCCTGTCACCCACGTTGGAGTGCAGTAGTGTGATCTTGGCTGACTGCAACCTCTGCCTCCCAAGCTCAAGTAATCCTCCCATCTTAGCTTCCTGAGTAGCTTGGGACCACAGGAATGCGTCACCACACCTGGCTAATTTTTTGGGTTTTTTTTGTAGAGATGGGGTCTTGCGGTGTTGCCAAGGCTGTTCTCAAGCTCCTGAGCTCAGGCAACCCACCCACCTCAACCTCCCAAAGTGCTAGCATTACAGGTGTGAGCCACTGCACCTGGCCTCTATGTTTTTGATTGCATACATCTCTTTGTATAGCTTTTCAAATGGTTGCTCTAGGTGTATGTTTGCATATATGTATATATGTATGTATAATAAGTAATATATATATTTATATAATTACCATCTACTGGTGGTGTCACTTTACCAGTTCAAATGAAATATAGAACCCTTGCCTCCCTCTGTGTCCCTTACTCTCTCCAGTTTATAATCTTCTTGAATATGTCTTCTATATACATGAGAACTATAACAGATGGTGTTAGTTTTTGCCTCAGCCATCAAACGTGATTGAGAAAACCCAAGAGGAGAAGGAAAGTTTTTTATACTTACACATATTTTTACTGTTTCTTTTGTTCTTCTTTTCTAATATTTTGAGTTAACTTCTTTGATCATTCCCCTTCTAGTTAGAGAACTCCCTCTAGCCATTCTTTTAGGGTAGGTCTGCTGGTGACAGATTCTTTTAGTTTTCCTTCAAGTAAGAATGTGTCAATTTTCCTTTCATTCCCAAAGGATAACTTCACCAGATATAGAATTCAGTGTTGACAGTTCTTTTCTTTCTTCACTTGAAGAATGTTTTGCTACTTCCTCTGGCCTTTGCGGTTTTGATGATAAGCCCATTGTCATTTGAATTATCTTTCTCCTGTATAGGTGAGGTGTTATTTTCTCTGGTTGGTTTCAAACTTTTTCATCTTTCAGAATAATGTGTATAATGTGTCTTGGCATAGATCTCTGGGTTTAATCTGTTTCAAGTTTGTTTAGCCTCTTGAATTTGTAGACTTATGTTTTTTGCCAAATTTGAGAAGTTTTCACCCATTAAAAAATGTTTTTTTAGCCCACTCTTTTTGTCCTCATTTGTCTTTAGGGAAATTATCTGTACGTTTCTGGACTATCAAGGCGCCTGAACTGTGGAGCATCTTCTGCTCTTGGGTGGCTAGAGCAGGGGGAATAATCAGGAAGAACTTTCTGGTGTTGCTCAGCTGCGATTTTCCTTATCAACTCTCACGTGTTCCACGTTGTGGAGTGGCATTCTAGAATCCATCCAGTACTCCTTCAGGACACTGGAAGTAACAATTCTCAGAGGAAGAGGGGGCATCCTATCCCATTTTCTTCACCCACAAGTAACTGTAGTTTTATGTAGGGTGGATTCTGTTTAAATTTTGTCTTTTTGAAAATTTACCAAAATAACGTTATTCTTTTTTTTTCAAGCCAATCAAAATCAAGATAAGAAAATACTATTGTCTCTATACTAATAGTATGACTAGGCAGCTTTTTGCCTGTGGTTGCAAGGAACCCCAGCCTTTCCAGAGTGAATCACTTTGGCATCCGTTTTTGTCATAGGTGGTAATTTGATATTACTGTGGGAAATCTTGTCAATCACGTGTCCTTCAGGTTAGATGAGAAGGAAACAACACATCTTATAGGCTCTACTTGTCTCTTGAACTAGCAAGTTATTCTTACTAAAACATTTTTTTGTATGATTTGGTGAGAGTATGCTCAGTTTGTTTTGTTCTAAGGTCATTTCTGGGCCAGGTGGAATGTGGCCCTGTTAGGTACCAGCTCTCATGGTGGGGAACTCCAGGGCTGAAAATGACACTTCTCTTTGGCAATACTACCAGTTTGTATGGTTTTGAAGAGCCAGATGGTGTAGGTTATTTAGGAATACTTAGTAATATTTGAAGAGAAAATAAAAGTAGTATTTTTTTAAAGCATTCCTTATACACAAAATTAAGGGAAAATGCCATTAAAATCATTTGGAAATCTGTAGAGTTCTCTAATAGTCAAGGCTTTTAAAATTTATTTCGTATGTTTTGAATTTTTAAAATACTTTTCAACATTTTAGTATGAAAAATTTCAAATATACAAAAATGTTGAAAGGATATACAGTGGCTTAGGTGTAAACCCACCTCCTGGGATCCACGGTTAATCTTTCACTGTACGTGCTTTATCACATGTCCGTTTATCGCCTCTCATCAATCCATCAGTGCTTCTTATTTCTTAGACATTTCAAAGCTGGAGGTATCAGTGTCCTTTATCTTTTGGTCCTGTTTTTCTCTTATTTGTCTGGTCCAAGATGGACCCTCTAAAAACTTTGAATCAAAATGTATCTTCTGAGAAGCTCTAGTTCCTTTCACAAGGTCAGGGGAGTCTGTGATGCTCCGCTTTCCCTGCACTCCACGAGCCTTCCTGAAAGGATGCTGAGAAGAACTCCTGTGCTCAGATGTGTATGTGGCTGAGAAGCACTGAAACTTCATGGAGCCGAGTTCTGGTGGGCAGAGAGAACATCCAGACAGAATGGGCTGTCTTCTGGGCTGGGCCCCTGTGATGGGTTCCTGCCTTGCTGGCTTCCAAGGAACAGTGTTAATCTTCTGCTTGGGTGTAATCTCAGATTAACTGAGGAATCTAGGAAAGTGCATGAGATTTTGTCTTCAGACACCCGAAGAGGGCACCAAAACTGAGACCGCAGAACTGTGCTTCCCTAGACCATTGGTTCTCAAGGCCCCTGGGGGTTGAAGGCCAAGGAGATTAAGTTTTTCAAATTGGGTAATTAAAGACAATGGCAAAAAAATGTGGGGACACTTTACTGGGATTGAGATTGTATTGCAAAGAATACAATATTGTATTGTATTGTATTGCAACAACCTCACTGTTGTAGATAGGCACCAATGTTATTAAAGCCCTCTTGACTTTAAGATTGACAGAAAATTGTGGAAATCTTACTAAAATGGTGTTGCAGTTTCCTCCTTTCCCCAGACTGTTTTCTATACCATGCAGCAATGGACAGTGCTGGGATATATTTTCAGGAATTCACAAAGACCATGAAAATGAATGAAATAGCTCTTTTAATTGCAGAGAGCTAATACACATATGTCTCATCTCTGGAGCACCTTTTGTGAAAAGCCTGTGTTCTGAGTAGTCTGATAATTCAGCAAATATCTCTGAGTTCCTACTATGTGCTAGTCACGGTTCTTGGTGCTGGGAATTTAATAATGAACCAGACAGGCAAGAACCCTGTCCTTGGGAGTTGACATTCTTATAGGAGGAGACATAAACTAAACCGTCAGTCAGCAGGATACTACTATTAATATTAATACATGGCACTTCTAGGTGGAGTAGTTACTGTTATCCCTATTAAAGATGAGATGACTGTGCGGAAAATTGGAAACTTTGTGCACTGTTGGTGGGAATGTAAAGTGGTGCAGCTGCTGTGAAAAACTGTGGAGATTCCTCCAAACATTAAAAATAGCACTACCTTATGCCTTTCACGATGGGCAAGAGCTGAAGCCGCCCGAGTGTTCATGGCCAGATGAGTGGATAAGCAAAATGTGATCTCTCCGTACGATGGAACATTACTCAGCCTTACAAAGGAAGGAAGGCTGGTCTGAAGGTAGTAAGTTATCTCGATTGTTCAGTTACAGGTCTAACTGCTTATTCTACTCTTTTCTCTCTTCTCACTACTGCATTTGACTAATCTTAAAAATATATTGAAAATAATTTATTTTTAAAAAAGGAAACTCTGTCACATGCCACAACATGGATGAACCTTGAGGACTTTTTTTATATTTATGCCAGGTGAAATAAGCCAGTCACAAGACAAATACTGTGTGATTCTACTTATGTGAGGTACCTGAGTAGTTGAATTCATAGAGACAGAAAGTACAATGGTGGGTACCTGGGACTGGGGAAAGGGAGAGTTAGAGAGTTAGTATTTAATGGGTACAGAGTTTTGCAAGATGAAAAAGTTCTGGAGATGGATAGTGATGATGGTTGCAAAACAGTGTGAATATACTTAACAGTCCTGAACTGGGCCGGGTGTGGTGGCTCACGCCTGTAATCCCAGCACTTTGGGAGGCCGAAATGGGCAGATCACAAGGTCAGGAGATCGAGACCATCCTGGCTAACACGGTAAAACCCTGTCTCTACTAAAAATACAAAAAAAAATTAGCTGAGTGTGGTGGCGGGCGCCTGTAGTCCCAGCTACTCAGGAGGCGGAGGCAGGAGAACAGCCTGAACCAGGGAGGCGGAGCTTGCAGTAAGCCGAGATCACGCCACTGCACTCCGGCCTGGGGGACAGAGTGAGACTCTGTCTCAAAAAAACAAAAACAGGGCCGGGCGCAGTGGCTCAAGCCTGTAATCCCAGCACTTTGGGAGGCCGAGACGGGCGGATCCACGAGGTCAGGAGATCGAGACCATCCTGGCTAATACGGTGAAACCCCGGCTCTACTAAAAAATACAAAAAACTAGCCGGGCGACGAGGCGGGCGCCTGTAGTCCCAGCTACTCGGGAGGCTGAGACAGGAGAATGGCGTGAACCCGGGAGGCGGAGCTTGCAGTGAGCTGAGAGCCGGCCACTGCACTCCAGCCTGGGTGGCAGAGCAAGACTCCGTCTCAAAAAAAAAAAAAAAACCATACTGCACTGGAGACTAAAGAAAAAAATGGATGCCAGGCATGGTGGCACATGCCTGTAGCCACTACGTGGGAGGCTGAGGCAGAAGGATTGCATGAGCCCTGGAGTTCAAGGCTGCTGAGTCATGATTGCACCACCATACTGCAGCCTGGGAAACATCGGGAGACCTTGCTTCAAAATAAAATAAAATAAAATAAAATAAAATAAATAAATAAATAAATAAATAAATAGGTTGAAATTGATCCCATGGAGATAGTAGAGCATAGAAGGATGGTTACCAGAGGCTGGGAAGGGTAAAGGGGAGATAGGGATGGTTAGTGGGCACAAAAAAATCAGTTAGAAAGAATGAATAAGACCTAGTATTTTTTATTTATTTGCTTATTTTTGAGACAGAGTCTTATTCTGTCACCTAGGCTGGAGTGCAGTGGCACAATCTCAGCTCACTACAACCTTCACCTCCCGGGTTCAAGTGATTCTTGTGCCTCAGCCTCCTGAGTAGCTGGGATGACAAATGCAAGCCACTACAGCTGGCTAATTTTTGTATTTTTAGTAGAGACCTTTTGGCCAGGCTGGTCTCGAACTCTGGGCCACAAGTGGTCCACGTGCTTTGGCCTCCCAAAGTGCTAGGATTACAGGCATGAGCCACGGTGCCTGGCCAAGACCTAATATTTGATAGCACAACAGAGTCACTATAGTCAATAATAATGTAATTGTATGTTTAAAAATAAAAGACTATAATTAGGCCAGGCACCGTAGCTTGCTCCTGTAATCCCAGCACTTTGGGATTTGAACTCCTAGGCTCAAATGAGCCTTCTGCCTCAATCTCCTGAGAGTCTAGGACGATAGGTGTGCCCAGCTGTGTTATGTGTTTTACCACAATTAAAAATTTTTAAATGTTTGAAATGAGAAAAGTAAAGCACAGGTGTCCGGTCTTGCCTAGCTAATGAAGTGGTAGAGCCAGGAGTCCGGCTCTGCAGTGTAGCTTCACAACACGTGCATTCAGCCATCATTCTGTTCTGCTTCCAAAACACTCTGGGTAAAAAGTGCTATGAAAGAAATACAGCAGCCCTGTCTGATAGAAAACGATTGTTCAGGGAGCTGGGAGTCTGTCCTTTAGACAGGGTGATCAGGGATGGCCTGCTTTGAGCAAGGGAGCTGGAGGGAGCTGGAGCCAGCCAGGTGCCCAGGAGAGTGGTTCACAGGAAGGGTTGGTGCCCCTGTGGCAGATGGGGTCGGATCAGGGAGGGCACTGTAGCCTCAGGTGAGGAACTTGGATTTTATTCTGAACCCAGTAGGAAGTCATATGTGTTTTAAGCAGGGAAGAAACATGATTTGGTTTATATTTTAGTGAGTACTGCCAAAGCTTCACTTGGAAAGGAAATTGAGAAGAAATTCTGGAATATCGATTTCTCCATTTTGTGATCAAATATCAAATAGAATACTTCAGGTTTTACAAAAGATTAATCCTCACCCTGCTTTTTGGTGCTGTTTACGCGTTTTAAGTGTGACAACTCTATCAATGAAGGCAATATGCCCAACTGTTTTCTTGGAAGATACTTAAAGATGCTGAGGAGGAAAAAATACTGCTTTCCTAAGCCTGACAGCACTACTCAAGATGATGTGTGAAGTTGTGTCAGAATCCATCAGAGTTAATGAAATGGATTAGAAAAAAATGACTGACGTGCACTGAGGGTTTCTTTTGGGAACACCAGCAGCATGAACACTGTCTTAGATTTCACGCATTTTTAGCCAAAATTCCACCTATGGATATAGCAGACTGGTTATAAAAATGTTTTTATCTTCCCAACTTAAGTTCTCAAGGCCAAAGATTTTGAAAAAACTTCAATGAAAAGGATAAAATCTCATCTTAAATTTTAGGTGACATGTCCCTGACATTGTAGTTGAAAACTCATTTGAAATTTGATAAGGAATCTTCTTTCATCTTCTGTCAGATGTTCAAGAGGACTTGTTGGGAGTTCGGGTTGATGAAATTGTCAGAGATGACTTTCACAAAGTTGTCTTAGAGAATTATTTGGTAGCTTTGGATGTCATTATCCCTACTTTAAAGATGTTATTAATAGACTTTAGTTTTTAGAACAAATTTAGATTTACATAAAAATCGAGCCGACAGTATAGAGTTCCCATCTGCTCGCCGCCTCCCAGCTCATAGTTTCCCTGTTACTAACATCTTACATCAGTGTGGTGCATTTCTTACAATGGATGAACCAATATTGATACCTTGTTACTAACTGAAGTTTATGATTTACCATAGGATTTCCTTTTGGGGTCCTTGGGGTTCTAACAGGTGCATAATGACATGGATCCACCGTTACCATATCATACAGAAGAGTTTCACTGCCCAGGAGTCCCCTGTGCTCAGCTATTCATCCCTCTCCATGTCCCCCTGAACCCCTGGCAACCACTGATCCTTCTGTTGTCTCAGTAGCATTGCCTTTTCCAGAATGCCATCTAGTTGAAATTGTATAGTATGTAGCCTTTTCAGATTGGCTTCTTTCACTTAGCAATATACATTTAAAGTTCCTTTATGTCTTTTCAAGGCTTGAGAGCTCATCTCTTACTATCACGGAATAACATTTCATTGTCTGGATGCATCATAGTTTATCGAGTCACCTATTGAGGGACATCTTGGTTGCTTCAGTTTTTGGCAATTATAAATAAAGCTGCTATAAATATTTATGGCAGATTTTCACGTGGACATAGTTTCCAACTCAGTTGGGTAAATTCCAAGGAGGGCAGTTGCCGGATCGTATTGTAAGGCTGTTGAGCTTTGAGAGAAACTGCCAAACTGTCTTCCAAAGTGTCCTCACATGGTTTTTAGTCACGTGCACTTATGAAGCTGTTCCCCCGCACCGCCAACGACAGCTTCTGGCTGTGAAAGAAACTCAGTTATTCAGAAGTTGTTTATTTTACTCTGTTTTTCAGTTAGCTAGGGTAGAAAGTCTCAATGTCTATTACTAGTTTTTCATGACTGAGGTCAACATATTCATCGTTCAAGATCTTAAAATATTTTTTGTATTGATTTGTTTTGAGATGCAGTATTTGAAATTTCTGGTAATATTCAAGAAGAGTTTGATTAGCTTGAGATAGTAGTAGTATCCCACTTACAAATGAGGAAACTGAGGCACAGAGAGATTAGGTAAGTTGCCTAAGGACACAGAGCTAGTAAGTGGCAGAGAGAATATTTGAGACAAGTCCAGCTGCAAGATTGACTGTGTCATGTTGCCTCTCTACCTAATATATTGTGTTCATGATTTGTGTTAAGGACTTATCCATTCAGTGCTGTATTTTAGCAGTGATCCTCAAGTTTCCCTGTTCAACAAAATAATTTGGGAAGCTTGTTAAAATTCAGAGTCCTGGGCTTGACACCTAGAGGTTCTGATTTGGTGGGTTTGGGATAGGGTCTAGGAACTCTGTTGTAGACAAGTACTTCCAAGTGTTTCTGATGGAGAAAGTCTTTAGACCATGTTATAAAAACCTGCAACAGGCCGGGCGCGATGGCTCAAGCCTGTAATCCCAGCACTTTGGGAGGCCGAGACAGGCGGATCACAGGGTCAGGAGATCGAGACCATCCTGGCGAACACAGTGAAACCCCGTCTCTACTAAAAATACAAAAAACTAGCCGGGCGAGGTGGTGGGCGCCTGTAGTCCCAGCTACTTGGGAGGCTGAGGCAGGAGAATGGCGGGAACCCGGGAGGCGGAGCTTGCAGTGAGCTGAGATCCGGCCACTGCACTCCAGCCTGGGCGACAGAGCAAGACTCTGCCTCAAAAAAAAAAAAAAAAAAAAAAACCTGCTACAGAAAATGAGCTCCAAGCCAGGTGTAGTGGCTCACACCTATAATCCCACCACTTTGGGAGGCTGAGGAGGGAGGATTGCTTCAGACCAGCCTAGGCAACATAGCAAGACCCATCTCTACAAAAATAAAAAATAGTGGGGTATGATAGCAGAATCCTATAGTCCCAGATACTTGGGAGGCTGAGGCAGGGCAATTGCCTGAGTCTAGGAGTTGGAGGCTGCGGTGAGCTATGATTGGGCCATTGCCCTCCAACCTGGGTGACAGTGAGATCCTGCCTCCACCTCAAAAAAAGAAAAGAAAATGAGCTAGAATGAATGATTGGAATGAAGCACTTGTGCTAAGGATCCCAAAGAGCTGGCTATGTCCTTGGCCCTTATGTTTAGTTTTGGTCTGTGGAACTGGGGAATAAACTGTCCTTGACTACTGCATTTGGTAAGACACATGCCACTGCACTGGTTCTTCCATTGCTTGTTAGTGGTTGGCTGCATCACCAAACAGGAAGAGCAGCAGTTGTGGGTTGGCATGTTTGTTGTCAAGAGGATGTTTATGTATAAGTCTAAAAGGATGATTTGGGTAGGGTTGTAACACTATGTTTGTTTTACATGTAACACCATGTAAATACAAAGCAGTTATTTTAAAAACTTGCAATGGCTGCTCTGATTCCTAGTTTATTGCTAAGTTTATCTGTCATGTTTGTAGTGTACAAAAATTCTTATCTACCTTATCCAGTGATAGATGTGTATACCTACACTTGATCTTACCCAAAAGTCTGAGAAGAAATAGATGTGTATACCTAAGGTAGAAGGAAACTTGGAAGAATAAGAACAGTAGTGCTCAAAAGTATCAACCTACAGAACAGTTTTAATGGTTTTTTAATCTGCTCCTAACACGTTCTTTTCTCCCCCCCAGGACAGGATCTGGCTCTGTCACCCAGGCTGCAGTGCAGTGGCATGATCTCGGCTCACTGCAACCTCTGCCTTCTGGGCTCAACCCATCCTTCCACCTCTGCCTCCCAAGTGGCTGGGACTACAGGCATATGCCACCTCACCCAGCTAATTTTGTATTTGTTGTGGAGATGGGGTGTCACCATGTTGCCCAGGCTGGTCTTGAACACCTGAACTCGCAATCTGCCTGCCTCGACCTCCCAAAGTGCTGGGATTACAGGCATGAGTCGCTGCACCCAGCCTTCTTTTGTTTTGTTTTTTGAGATGGAGTCTTGCTCTGTGACCAGACTGGAGTGCAGTAGTGTGATCATAGCTCACTGTGGCCTATATTGCCCAGGCTGGTCTCAAACTCCTGGTCTCACGTGATCCAACCCCCTTGGCTTCCCAGAGTACTGGGATTACAGGTGTGTGCCACTCTACCGGACTCAAACATCAAGTTTGAATTAAATGCTATTCCATTAAAAAGTAGGCATTGTTTATAGCTGTATATTACTGATTCTAAGATGCACATTTTAGGCCGGGCGTGGTGGCTCACGCCTGTAATCCCACCATTTTGGGAGGCCGAGGTGGGCGGATCACGAGGTCAGGAGATGGAGACTATCCTGGCCAGTGAAACCCCGTGTCTACTAAAAATACAAAAAATTAGCCGGGTGTAGTGGCGGGCACCTGTAGTCCCAGTTACTTGGGAGGCTGAGGTAGGAGAATGGCGTGAACCCGGGAGGTGGAGCTTGCAGTGAGCTGAGATCGCGCCACTGCACTCCAGCCTGGGCGGCAGAGTGAGACTCTGTTTCAAAAAAAAAAAAAAAAGTGAATTTAAATTCTGTGAAATTGGAATGTGTCTTACGGCATCTTAAAGTTTGGAATGTTGGTGTTTTATCTTTTAAACAGGACATAAAGATAATGGTTTACTTAAAATTGATGGGTTTTAGATTTTATGAAGCATTTATTCTGTAGTTAGTAATCTCTCTAAAAAGAAAAAATCGTCTCCCCCATTGTCCCTTAAAACACTGCTGGAATTTGCCCTTTACTTGATGCTTAGAGCCGCAGGATGTAAGGCAGAGGTGGCACTGAGGGCACCTGACTCACGTTTGTATCTTAGACTGGATTGTCCTGAAGTCATCCTAGGGCAATTAGCATCGGTTCTGTTAGTGTTTGATGCATTTTTGAATGTTATTTCAGTGTCTTTTTCAGGAAATTCTTCCCTTTCTCTGTTAAGGATTAAAAGGGATCAGTTATTCAGACATAGGCTTTTAAGGGCAATAAGTAAAGTGCCCAAATGTTAAGCGTACCTAGGACTAAGCTATTTTCCATCTATTAATGTACACACACCCTTGTGTATCTGCCTCCTAAATTGAAGTAGACATTTGCAACATCGCAGAAGGCTCTGATATGCCCTTTTTCAGGCGGTACTTTCTGCCTCCCCAGATTACCCACTGTTTTGATTCCTATCAACACAAATTAGTTTTGTCTGTTCTTGACCTACTCTGGATGTTTTCTATAAATGGAATCATACAACATGTGGTCTTTTGTGGCTGGCTCATTTCACCTAGCATAATGTCTTCAGAGTTCATCTGTGTTGTAGCATGTATCAGTACTTTATGGCTGAATCACATTCCTTTGTACATATATACCATATAGTTTTAAATCCATTCATCTGTTGATGGACATTTAGGTTGTTTGGGCTATTTGTGAATAGTGTTGCTATGAACATTCATGTAGGTTTTTGTGTGGACATACGGTTTTACTTTTTGGGATATATAATTAGGAGTGGAATTGCTGGAATGCAAACTGTTTAATTTTTTGAAGAACTGCCAAACTGTTTTCAAAAGTGGCTATACTTGATTGCATTTTAATAATTGATTTCTGTATTATTTTCTTCTTTGGGTTTAAGCAGTTTTTCTAGTTTTTAAAGGTGAGTGCTTAGTTTATCATTTTTCAACAAAATTCTTTTCTTTTTTTTTTTTTGAGATGGAGTCTGTCTCTGTCGCCCAGGCTGGAGTGCAGTGGCCGGGTCTCAGCTCACTGCAAGCTCCGCCTCCCGGGTTCCCGCCATTCTCTTGCCTCAGCCTCCCGAGTAGCTGGGACTACAGGCGCCCGCCACCTCGCCCGGCTAGTTTTTTGTATTTTTTTTTTTTTTTAGTAGAGACGGGGTTTTACCGTGTTAGCCAGGATGGTTTCGATCTCCTGACCCTGTGATCTGCCTGTCTCGGCCTCCCAAAGTGCTGGGATTACAGGCTTGAGCCACCGTGCCCAAACAACAAAATTATTTTCTAAAATAAGCTTTTTTTTTTTAAAGAGATAGGACCTTGCTCTGTCACCCAGGTTAGAGTGCAGTGGCCTGATCATCGCTCATTGCAGCCTCAAATTCCTGGATTCAAGCTATCCGGTCTCAAGTAGATAGGATTACAGGTGTGTACCACCACACCTGGCTAATGTGTTTTGGTTTTTTTCAGACAGGGTCTTTCTATATTGCCCAGGCTGTGGTAGCACCTTGAGTTGTGATTTTCCAAGTTGTTTTAGCTGTAGCATCCAAGTAATATTTTGACATTATCTTTCTCTTCTCTTCTTGTTTTTTGTTTGTTTTTTGGAGATGGAGTTCCACTCTGTTGCCTAGGCTGGAGTGCAGTAGTAAGATCTTGGCTCAGTGCAACTTCTACCTCCTGGGTTCAAGTGATTCTCCCACCTCAGCCTCCCAAGTAGCTGGGATTACAGGCATGCACCACCACGCCTGGCTAATTTTTGTATTTTTAGTAGAGATGGGGTTTCACCATGTTGGCAGGCTAGTCTCGAACTTCTGACCTCAGGTGATCTGCCCATCTTGGACTCCCAAAGTTCTGGGATTACAAGTGTGAGCCACTGTGCCTGGCCTTTGTTCGTATTTTCTAATTTATATTACGTTGTTATCTTTGACCAATGATTTATTTAGAATTGTGTTTCTTAATTTAATTTCCAAACAAATAGGTTTTCCTGGTCACTGTTTTTTGTTTTTGCTTTTTTGAGAGTATTGCTTTGTCACCCAGGCTGGTGTACGGTGGCATGATCATGGCTTACTGCAGCCTTGACCTTCCAGGCTCAGTTAATTCTCCTACCTCAGCCCCCAAGTAGCTGGGACTACAGGTGTGTGCCACCATACCTGGCTAATTTTTGTATTTTTAGTAGAGACAGGGTCTTTGCCATGTTGCCCAGACTGGTCTCGAACTCCTGGGGTCAAGTGATCCACCCACCTCAGCCTCCCAAAGTCCTGGAATTACATGCATGAGCCACCGCACTCATCCTCTAGTCACTGTTTTGCAATTAATTTCTAACTTTATTGTTTTGTGTTCGGAGAATGTGGTCTTTATGACAGCAGTGGTTTCAGGTATAGTTCCATACAAGAAATACAGAGCACTCCAAGTATTTTGAGCAGGAAGGAATGATTTGATTGGGGAGCCATAGGTTGGCTAAAAGAGTGGGCCCTAGCTTGGCTCTCCAGAATCGAGGCACCAGAGGAATTCTCGCCTGCGGCAACTCCTGCAACCATGGAGGTCCGTGCATATCCCCAGCTGTGATGGGGTCCACAGAACCTGAATCAAGAGGCCACAGTGCTGGAATGAACTCTCAATTCCTAGGAATCTAGAGAACGAACACTAGATAGAATGCTGTTCCAGAAAATCCTCACCTTTCACATCTTTGTGGGCCAGCTGAGAAGCAGCCTGTGTAAAAGGGCAGGATGAAGACCTCTGCTTCACTGCTCTCTTTTGAATCCTGTACACTGCCTCTGATTGGCAGAGCTTCGTTCGTTTTGGAAGCCTAAATTATAAGAGGATCCGGAGATGTAATTTTGAGCTTTCTAAACTCTGCTTTACGTGAAGGCACCTCCAGAGGTTGAGCAAAGCATCTTCATCTCCACTATACCAATCCTTTGAAATTTATTAAGACTTTCTTTTTCATATGTGCTTGAATGTATATTGCATGCCTGTTGGGTGCCATGATCCCATTGAGTCTGTCTGTATCAATTGTAAGATGCGTCATTAGCTTATGTTCCATTAAGAAGAAAAAAGCTGGTACCTAAACCAGGAGCAATGCATCCTTCTCACTTAGAATCTTTATACTGTCCGATATTTTTTTCAACTTACTTCAATGTTGGTTTCTTCTTTTTTTTTTTTTTTTTAAACTATTGTGAACATATATAAAAAGTGAAATATGAGGCCAGGCACGGTGGCTCAAGCCTGTAATCCCAGCACTTTGGGAGGCTGAGGCGGGCAGATCACGATGTCAGGAGATGGAGACCATCCTGGCTAACACGGTGAAACCCTGCCTCTACTAAAAATACAAAAAATTAGCTGGGCATGGTGGCGGACGTCTGTAGTTCCAGCTACTCGGGAGGCTGAGGCAGGAGAATGGCGTGAACCCGGGAGGCGGAGCTTGCAGTGAGCCGAGATCGCGCCACTGCACTCCAGCCTGGGCGACAGAGCGAGACTCCGTCTCAAAAAAAAAAAAAAAAAAAAGTGAAATATGAGTGCAGTAAGTTGGTCAAGGTATTCCTGAAGCTTATTTACAGATTCCCACTCCTGAATCAGTTGTCTACTCAGAATAGTTGATATTTGTGTTTTTCTACACAGTGCTGTCACCATAGAAGGCATTAGTGACACAGCGGTTCTTAAAGAGTGCTCCTATATTGTCTCCTGGATTTTTTTCTAATGTTTAGCAGAGTTTTGTGCTGAGGCTTTGTTGATCTTACCAGAAAGTATCAGTGAATAATCTGTGGTAATGACTAGACTCATAATCCTTCATCAGATTATTCTTAAATTTTGTTTTTGCGTGAAACATTAAGGAGTAGCAGTTGTTTAGTTTTGCCTCTAGCAATAATCAGATTCACAGCTATGTAGGCAATAATATGTAAATGTCACAATTCACTTCAAATATGTTAAAATGTGAAAAAAAAAGCACATCTTATAATCAGTGAAGTATATTATGCCCATTAAATCAAGCTTGCTATTGTGTTAGTAAGATCTTCAACATTTTTTTCTTTTTTTTGCCTTTGGGAAAAATTTTATTTTTACATGTACATCTGTCAATTTTTGCTTTATATATTTTCAGGCTATTTTGTTAGATGCATATAAATTCTGACTTTGTGAATAACTGAACAAAATGTCATTATCTAGTGACTCATCATAGCTTTAGTCTATTTTTCTTAAAGTTTTTTTTGCCTATGTTTTCTTACAGCGGTACCAACTTTTTTCCGTAAGAATGTGTCTGGTATATTACTTTCTACCCTTTTACCTCTAACTTTTATGTATTCGTATGTTTTAAATGTGTCTCTTTTAAAGAGCATTTAGTGGGATGTTTTTTGTTCTGGTTTTTAAGTGCAAATTCTAAAACATACTCCTTTTTTTCACTTATGTTCATTGTAAATGAATCAGTTACTTCTTACTGCATAACAAACTTCTCCAAAGGAATTGGCTTAAAACAGCAGTGGCCTGGCTGGGCACAGTGGCTCATGCCTGTAATCCCAGCACTTTGGGAGGCTGAGGCCGGCGGATCACCTCAGGTCGGGAGTTTGAGACCAGCCTAACATGGAGAAACCCCATTTCTACTAAAAAATACAAAATTAGTTGGGCGTGGCGGCGCATGCCTGTAATCCCAGCTACTCAGGAGGCTGAGGCAGGAGGATCGCTTGAACCCGGGAGGCGGAGGTTGTGGTGAGCTGAGATGGCACCATGACACTCCAGCCTGGGCAACAAGAGCAAAACTCCATCTCAAAAAAGTAAACCGAAAAACCCCAGCAATGGCCTCTTGTCTCACCACCCGAGTTTCCAGGCTGGCTGGTGGTTCATGTGCTGCTCTTGTCTGGGTTCACCCACATTGTCACATTCAGCTGGAAGGCCAGCCGGAGGCTGATCCCATCCCAGATGACTTCACTTACACGTCTGGGGCCTTGGCTGAGGTGCTGCAGCAGCTGGGACCTCAGAGACTCTTCCGTGTGGTTTCTTTACACAATGGATTTCATGTTAAAGGTTGCTGGCCCAGGGCATGGTGGTCTCAGGTTCCAGGATAGGGGAGGGGCAAGACCTTGAGGCCTGGGTGCTGGGCCCTGCCCACTGTCACATCTGCCATCTTCTCTTGGTCAAAGGAAGTCCCAAAGCCAGTCCAGAGAAAACGGTGGGAAATAGGCTTCCCTTCTTGAGAGGAGGAACCGCAAAAAACCATGGCTGTGTTTTTCTGTCTACCATGGTAAAGATCAGTATATTTGGATTTTTTTTCCTGCAGCCAATATTTTGCATTTTGTATTTCTAACAGTTGTTCTGTGTTTCTCTTTCTCTTTCCTTGCCTTTTTTTGGATTATTTTTTCTCATTCCAGTTTTAATTTCCCTTTCCCAATTTGGGCATTTTGAGCTCCATTCCTTTCCTGCTTACCCTAGAAATTTTAGTATGCATTCTTAACTTGCCAAGTCTAAAGTTAATCATATATCCCCTGCGCCTTCGAACCCTAAGAACTTCAGAACAAATTGCTTCCCTTCTTATTTACATGCTGTTGTTGAGCATTTTAGTTCTGTTCTTATTCTATGAGACGTTATTATCTTACACAGTCAGATTTTTTTTTAGATTTACTTATGGAAACCAGTGCTCATAATTTTCTCTTGCTGCTCACACCTCCTGTATTGGATCCTTTCTCTTGATTGGACTTTATTTAAGAATTTCTATTAGTGATAATGGTGCACCAGTGGCCAACTCGGGTTTGTGTCTGAAAATGTTACCTTTCACCTAATCCAAAGAAGGCTGGGCAAGGAACCAGTGTCCTGCAACAGTAACGATCAGCACATGGAGATTGAGGAGAAATGACAAGAGAGAAGGTTCCAAGGAGGTGGCGAGAATCGGGCCCTTGGAGCCTCTGTGGCTTTCCTGCCCGCCCCTGCAGCTCAGTGCAGCATCTTGGCTAGCTGCAGCACCCCACTCACCTGGCCCTTCCCGTTGTTGCTAACATGTGACTGCCCTGTTACCCACTTGGATGTCATTGAATACTGCTTTATCACCCACTGAGGTCACATAACTGTCAAGTGGTGAGGAGAGGCAGAGCGCAGCCCCTGGCAGCTCAGGGCCTGCCTGTTTGTTCTGTGTGTCATTGTACTGCTTCAGTAGTCTCCAGAAACTCATGCTCAGTTTTGCGAGGCACAGTGGCTCACACCTGCAATCCCAGCACTTTGGGAGGCCGAAGTAGAGGATTACTTGAGCCCAGGAGTTTGAGACTAGCCTGGGCAACAACATAGTGAGACCCTGTCTCTACAAAAACAATTTGAAAGTTAGCTGGGCATGGCAGTACATGCCTGTAGTCCCAGCTATTCAGGAGGCTGAGGCGGGAGGATCACCTGAGCTTGGGACGTTGAGGCTGCAGTGAGCTGTGATTGTGCCATTGCACTCCAGACCGCATGACAGAACAAGATCCGTTCTCAAAATAAACAACGAGTTTAAATTGCTAGGTATGACAGTGTTATGAGATAGGTGTTATTTCTGTGTGTGTTAAACCACGGCTCCATGTAGTTTCCATGTAGTGGATTAACTGGAACCAGCGCTCAGAGCCCATGCTTTGCCAGTGTTCTTAGTTTCCTGCAGAATTGGCCAGTCCCTGAACTGACCAAAAGTCTAAAAAGCACCATATCAAAACAAAAAAGTAGTATTGATTAGTAATAAAGGTAAACTTAAGGGTGAGAGAATCAATTTCAGTTAGGACTAGGTAGCCAAAAATACACAGTTGTGAGTTAAATGACCAAAGTTTTGTTCAGTGTATGTATTATCACATTTGACTTATAGCGACTAAAACCTAGTGAGGGCTCTGGCCACAGTTCATGCCTGTGAAACTCCATCTTTCTGCAGGAGAAGTCACAGAACTGCAGGTGAAGTCCGTGGAAGATCTCATGTGTTTGTAGATGTGTGTATATAAAATGTGTCCGGGTGTCACCATTTATAGCAGCAAACTGGAAAGCTGCAGCTTCTTGGTAGATTGGAATCTGTTAGATAACCAGATTATTAATATAACTTGAAAGAAAGTACTGAATCAACTTGGAGATACCACTTGCTTATTTTTTAGTATCAATGTGTGTGACAATCTCCCATTTTTCATTGATTCGGAGATACAAATTTGTATACCTTTTAAACTGTCTGAAATTAAGCATACATCTAATAATTGACGGGCTCTTAGATTTTATTAAAGATGGTAAATAAGGTAATCTGAATTTCTTAATATTATCGCACACTTTGTTAGTAGTTGGTTTAGGATTTATATATACATCTTTCATTTCTCAGTCTACCATCAAATGATGTTAACCATTTCACATGTGGGATAAGCAGCTTATCCTTTCTCCCTCCCAACCTTTGTTCTGTCTTACATTTTTTATTATTTGTGCTTTAAACAATAACAGTAAATCTTTTTTTTTTTTTTTTTTTTTTGAGACGGAGTCTTGCTCTGTCGCCCAAACTGGAGTGCAGTGGCCGGATCTCAGCTCACTGCAAGCTCCGCCTTTCGGGTTCACGCCATTCTCCTGCCTCAGCCTCCCAAGTAGTTGGGACTATAGGCGCCCGCTACCTCGCCCGGCTAGTTTTTTGTATTTTTTTGGTAGAAACGGGGTTTCACCATGTTAGCCAGGATGGTCTCGATCTCCTGACCTTGTGATCCGCCCGTCTCGGCCTCCCAAAGTGCTGGGATTACAGGCTTGAGCCACTGCGCGCCCAGCCAACAGTAAATCTTGTAAAGAGGTATCTGTCATGAAAAAGTATTCACTCACATAGTTATCATTTACAATACTTTAATTCTTTTGCATCGGGAACACATTTTTATTTGGAATCTTTTCTTTTCCCCTGCGTGAAGGACTACTTTAACATTTCTTGTAGTGCAGATAGTGGCAAGTTAGTTTAAATTTTTATATCTGAAAATGTCTTTGTTTCATCTTTATTTGTGAAAGAGATTTTGCAGGGTGTAGAATTTTGTTATTTTGTTAGCTTGTTTTTTGTTGTTGTTTATTTTTTAGAGGTAGGTTCTTGCTACGTTGCCCAGGCCAGCCTCAACTCTTGGGCTCTAGATCCTCCTGCTACAGACTCCCCTGTGGCTGGGACTACAGGCACATAATCACTGTGCCTGGCTGTTTTTCTACTCCCATCATTTCAGGCAACAGGATAAATCCAGTCCCTGTTACTGGTGGCTGGAAGCAGAAAGTCCACACTTAACGTACTTTAATTAAATTCCTACAAACCTGAACCCAAAACATAGACCTCACCAGCTGTGAGTCTCTGTGATTTTGCAGATCTAAGTTTATGGAAGGCTAGTGCCTGAGAAAGGTAAGGATTTTTGGCTGAATGATGTGAATTTGCTCCTGATTCTTATTCTGAAGCTTCACTGGCAGCACCGTTTTACTAAAATGAAGGATTTCCTGCCTCCTTTCCACATTGTTTTTTCCTTGTGGAAACATTTATATTTGTTATCAAGAATTAGAGTAAGAATGTTGAAACGATATGTGCTGCACAGACTCATTCTCTTTTAGAGCCTGATGCATTGTTAGAAATAATCCAGTGTGTCCAACCTCCTCCATCAATTCACAGACGAGAACTGAATCTGAAGGACCTTTTCCTAGCCTGTGTCTGGAATGTCAGGATTTTATAGGGAAGCTCATGGTGGGTGCATTCAACCAGCTTTAGAGATTTCATGCCAGACCAGTGATTTCCAGTTAACCTGCCTTTATTTATTTATTTTTTAAAGCAGCTTTATTGAGGTTGGAGGGGAAGTTTTCATTGTGTGCCTTTTTAATATGTTTCTGTATGTGTAACCATATCCATGTATTACTTTATCCATTCAAAAATAAACTGCTAGATTTCTTGGGAGGAAAAAATCAACCACTTGACCTTTGTTTCTTCTTACCTAACAGAGTCAGAGTGACAAAACATACATGATATCAGTGAATCCAAGCTTTAGGTAACTGTGACTGAGTGAAGGCTGGTTTGTTGCTGTGGAAAAGATCTGGATAATGACGGACACCTTCTCTGAACATTGCTTATCTTCCCATTTTTAGTATGGCAGTCACATGTGTGAAATTGTCAGTGGATCAGCAGATTCTGTGACTGCGAAGTTATTTTGGATGCAGAGAGATACTGATAGAACGTCACTAAACAGCTGGTCTAACAGCTAAATGTTGGTATTTGCTATGCAATCTGGGTGTCCAAAGACACAATAGGACAGCAAGGTACTTAAATGAGAGAAGCTCCTCAGAGACTGGTTCAGAAATTTTTTCTGTTTTTTGAGAAGGAGTCTCGCTCTGTCACCCAGGCTGGAGTGCAGTGGTGTATTCTTGACTCACTGCAAGCTCTGCCTCCCGGATTCATGCCATTCTCCTGCCTTAGCTTCCCAAGTAGCTGGGACTACAGGCGCCCGCCACCACGCCTGGCTAATTTTTTGTATTTTTAGTGGAAATGCGGTTTCACCATGTTAGCCAGGATGGTCTCGATCTCTTGACCTCGTAATCTGCCCACCTCGGCCTCCCAAAGTGCTAGGATTACAGGTGTGAGCCATTGCGCCAGACCCGGTTCAGAAATATTTTATCACATACTCCTATTCCTTTGATTTACTCCTTTTCACATGTCAAGGATCGTTCTGTTACTTCCTAGTAATGCTTTCCCCAAATATCCTGAGTGATACTGCTACAGATGTTACTAGCCACTTAATACCCGAAATGTTTTTTTTGTTTTTTTGTTTTGTTTTGTTTTTAGACCAGTGTCTCACTCTGTCACTCAGGTTGGAGTGCAGTAGCACAATCATAGCTTGCTGCATCTTCAAACTCAAGGGTTCAAGCGATCCCCCCACTCAAGCCTCTTGAGTACCTGGGACTGTGGGCAGGTGCAGCATGTCTGGCTAATTTCTTTTTTATTTTTTGTAGAGACAGACTTTCTTTGTGTTGTCCAGACTAGTCTCAAACTCCTGACCTCAAGCAGTGTTCTGGCTTTGCCTTCCCAAAATGCTGGGATTACAGGCGTGAGCCATTGCACCTGGCCAAATACCTGAAACTTAATTTTTTATTTTAATTCAAACTCTTCAAATGGATTATTTTATTTTAATTCAAACTCTTAAAATGGATAATGAATCAGATAGATTTAATAATTGTTATAATTTTGCTCAATTCTTTTTTTTCCCCCTTTGAAGCAGAGTTTCGCTCTTGTTGCCTAGGCTGGAGGACAATGGCATGATCTTGGCTCACTGCAGCCTCCCCCTCTTTCTCCTGCCTCAGCCTCCCAAGTAGCTGGGATTTCAGGTCCCCACCATTACACCTGGCTAATTTTTGTACTTTTAGTAGAGACAGGATTTCACCATGTTGGCCAGGCTGGTCTGGAACTCCTGACCTCAGGTGATCCGCCCACCTCAGCCTTCCAAAGTGCTGGGATTACAGCTGTGAGCCACCACGCCCAGCCTCAGTTCTTTTTTTGCTGAAGTATTTCAAAGTATAGACATAATAGCATTATATCCCTATATACTATGGCATTGAATCTCTGGAAAATAAGGACATTTCTCTACACAGCCACTATATCTTTGTCCCACTGTACAAAATTTTCTTTTAGACATGGAAATTCTGATTGCAATACTGGTAAAGTAAATGGCTAGTGCTTATTTAACTCCTTAGGGCCTTAAGGGGGTAGGAAAAGATAGGTATTACTGAAAGATAAAAATCAAGGAAATCCTTTGATTCTGATTAAAAGGTATTTTAGGATCTTCAGAATTAAATCATTCTGGTGTTTAGATTCACTTTGTATGTCTTCACTCTGTGTTAACAACCAACCCTGCTCATCCTCAGGGTAGGAGGAGAGAAACTGTAGATAGACTGAAACTGTAGATAGACTTTCTTAAAAAGGAAATAAAAATGTGTGCTGATTGAATTAAACCTCTACCCTTACAGGCTCTTATTTTCCTGTATCTGCACAGGAGAGCTCAGCGGAAGAAAACTCTTTTCATAAGCCTTGTTGACAGACTTGATTTGAATCTTCAGGTACATTTACTTTTTAGTAACAGGATAGTGTCAGTCAGCTGGTTACTTTTAGATATACTTTTTACCATATTGAAATAAGATGCGGTCGGTTGTGGTGGCTCACGCCTGTAATCCCAGTACTTTGGGAGGCCGAGGCGGCTGGATCACCTGAGGTCAGGAGTTCCAGACCAGCCTGGCCAACATGGTGAAATCTCTACTAAAAATACAGAAAATTAGCTGGGCGTGGTGGCGCGTGCCTGTAATCTCAGCTACTTGTGAGGCTGAGGCAGGAGAATCACTTCAATGTGGGAGGTGGAGGTTGCAGTGAGCTGAGATCGCGTCATTGCACTCCAGCCTGGGCAACAAAAGTGAAACTCCGTCTCAAAAAAAAGAAAAAAAGAAGATGCTCCCTCAGATGCGTAAGAGTAATAGCTTTGAAGATTGGAGAACTGCCTACTTGCTTCTTTGTTTTCTTTGGTCTCTGGGGATCCGATGTTGGTTTTTCTGCCTGGTGAAATTCTTGATTGGCCTTCATTCTCTCTTACTTCTCACATTATCTCTTGATCTGGATTTCTTTGTGTTTCTTCTCCTTCAATGCTAAGTGTGGTGCACATTCATTCATTCTACTCGTGCTCTTCAGCCAATCACAGTAATCTCAGGTGGAGTCAGGCTGAGCCAAGGCGAATTGAGTGTAGACTTCATGGCCTTCTCAGAAGGAAGCCTTCTCACTCTTGAAAGAGACACAGGACTAAGGAAGCAAGTAGCTTCAGTTGCTGGGGAAGCCTAGAGCCAGAAAGAGACCGACTTTAGCATGAAACTGACACATTGGAAGTCAGGATGAACAGACTGGGTTACTGATGACATCGTTGAGCTACTAGACCACCCAACAGCATGTTGCATGACTTTGGATCTCCTTGAGCTTATCCCATGTGAAGTTTGATGAGCACCTTGGAGGTGTATGTTCATGTCATTCATCAAATTTGGGACATTTCAGCCATTATTTCTTCAAATATTTTTCTCTTTCTCCTGGGAAAGAATCATTAGACTTTCCCTGGCTTTGGTTTCTTCATTTATAAAATGGCTGCTCTCAGTTATTTGGGAGTTTAATGGAGATGACCTGTTAAAGCATGCAGCCCAGTATAGTTGATCAGTAAATTGTAGTTTCTTCCTCATTCATTGCTTGACATAGAGGATTACTTAAGAAAACCACAGTGTGAATACAAAAAATTAGCCAGGAGTGATGGTGGGCACCTGTAATCCCAGCTACTTGGGAGGCTGAGGGAGGAGAATTGCTTGAACCTGGTTGCACTGAGCTGAGATCATACCATTATACTCCAGCCTGGGCGAGAGTGAGACTCTGTCTCAAAAAAAAAAAAAAAAGAAAAAAAAAATGCTGGGCGTGGTGGCTCATGCTGGTAATCCCAGCACTTTGGGAGGCTAAGGCAGGCAGATCATCTGAGGTCAGGAGTTCGAGACCAGCCTGGCCAACATGGTGAAACCCCATCTCTACTAAAAATACACAAAAAAAAAAATTAGCTGAGTGTGGTGGCACACACCTGTAATCTCAGTTACTCAGGGAGGCTGAGGCAAGAGAATTGCTTGACCCTGGGAGGCAGAGGTTGCAGTGAGCTGAGATCGCACTACTGCACTCCAGCCTGGGTGACAGAACGAGACTCCATCTCAAATAAATAAATAAGTAAATAAATAAATAAATAAAAGCCACAGGGTGGCTCACTCCTGTAATCTCGGCACTTTGGGAGGCTGAGGTGGTTGGATCACAAGGTGAAGAGATTGAGACCAGCCTGGCCAACATGGTGAAACCCCATCCCTACTAAAAATACAAAAATTAGCTGGGCATGGTGGTGGGCGTAGTCCCAGCTACTTGGGAGGCTGAGGCAGGAGAATCACTTGAACCTGGGAGGTGGAGTTTGCAGTGAGCCAATCGCACCACTGCACTCTAGCCTGGCGACAGAGTGAGACGCAGCTCAGAAAAAAGAAAAAGAAAAAACCACAGTGTGGAATTTATCGACGCTTAGATCTAATACAGAAAGCAGGAAATTACAAATTTTATGTTAATTGTATTATCTGTATCTTTGTAAAGGACATTTTATTTTTTTCTGTTTGAGACAAAAGTTTATTAAGAAAGATCTGAAGAAAATGTATCTTTTTGCAAAATTTTTTTCCTTTGCCATGTTTGTCATGAGCTGAACATTTTGGTCTTAATTATATTGTAATGAAAACATTTAACTGATGCGGGATCAGACACAGTACAGTGTCCTTGAAAACATTAATAAATTTGTTCTCTTTTTTTAGGCATTACCATTGCCATCCAAAAGTTACTTTCTCTGATGAACAGCTTTTTGGTTTCAGATGACCATTGGCTTATTTAGGAAGAGAATATGGCCTACTTTTTCTCTTTTCGTTTGTCTGTTTCTTTTTTTTTTCTTTTTTATTTTTTTTGAGACGGAGTTTTGCTCTTGTTGCTCAGGCTGGAGTACAGTGGTGCGATCTCGGCTCACTGCACCTTCCACCTCGTGGGTTCAAGTGATTCTCCTGCCTCAGCCTCCCGAGTAGCTGGGACTACAGGCGCCCACCATGACACCTGGCTAATTTTTGTATTTTTAGTAGAGACGGGGTTTCACCATGTTGGCAAGGATGCTCTCAATCTCTTGACCTCATGATCTGCGTGCCTCGGCCTCCCAAAGTGCTGGCATTACAGGCGTGAGCCACCATGCCTGGCCTGTTTTCTTTTTAAATCTACACAATGGGCTTCTTTGACGTTCTTGTTACATATCTTCTGTTGCAGTGCACAGGAACTTTTCTGATATACCTAGGAGTAAAATGGCTGGGTCATAGCATATGTACTTCTTTGATATTAATAGACAAATTGTTTTCCAAAGTGGCTGTTAATGGCAGTAGACCTCCCTCTCCCTCTCCCTCTCCCCCTCCCCCTCCCCCTCCCCCTCCCCCCCTCCCGTCTTTCTTTCTTCTCTCTCTCAGGATGAAAGGTCACAGTCTGGTGAGATTGAAATGCATATGTTGTTTTCAAGGTTTTTTTTGTTTTTTGTTTTCGTTTTGTTTTAAAGAGATGAGAGTCTCGTTCTGTCACCCAGGCTGAGATCCAGTGGCGTGATCATGGTCACTGCAGCCTGGAACCCCTGAGCTCAAACAATCCTCTCACCTCAGCCTCCCAAGTTCCTGGGACTGTGGGTGTGTGCCATCACATCTGACTTTTTCCCCAAGATTTTGTATTTTATCAGTTGTACACGTATTAAAGAGTCAGCTGTAAAGTTTGTAATGGGGGTGAGCATTGCCTTGCCTTGTCACTTTTTTGTCCCCAAGGTGTAACCACTTTTATCCCTTTTTGCTTTTTTGGGTCTATTTTGGTATCTGTTTTGCGTGTCAGAGGCTTACCTCCAGTTCGAGAAGGAAGAAGTGAAAAGTGTATTAGAAGCTCTGAGTGCAGCAGGAGGCCGTGCTGACTGTTTCTCTCTAGGGTGATGTGGGTGTGCCGCTTGTTGGTGTCTGCCCCTCACGTCAGTATCTTTAGAGCTGAAGCCTGTGGGATGCTTCAGAGAAGACGCTTGTCCCAGCCTCTGTCCAGGGCAGTGGAAGAGGAGTAAATGGCCCATGGCCTGCAGTCTGGGAGCCCAGTGGGGAAGAGGGCGTGGTGATGAGTATGTCTGCATTTGCCTCTCACCCCTGTTTTTGGTAGGGTACCCTTGCCCTCAAACATGTTCGAAGTGCCCTAGTCTCTCTGTTTTGCTCTCTGAAGATAAATAAGCAGTGTACTGTGGTGTGGGAGAGAAGAGGCAGGCATCCAATGGTATTTCAAAGAGTCTCTCAACCAGTTCTCCTTATTTTAGTTGACCCTCCTTCACAGCCCCCCTCCAGAGTTATCCGGTGCAGCCAGAGCCTAAGCCTTTTGGGGATTCTCACATGTAAATTAGGTTACTTGGTCTATGCCACTGTGGGCTTAAGAGTTTCCTTTTCCATGTGGGTTAAATCAGCTATGGCTAGTCCATTTTGGCTTCAGGCTAATAAAAATGTGATGGTGGTTCTTTGTTTCCATTCTCTTTGTTGTAATGGATTTTGAATTTTTAAAATCGCTAATTATGATTACTATAGTTTTAGTGGAGGTCTCTTGTTGGGATTTTAATTTGTATTTCTTTGACTATTAAGAGAGTTGACATCCTTTCATATGCCCATTCATATAAATTTTTTGGTCTTGTGCCTGTGCAAGTCATTTGCCCATTTTCCTTTTTTCTTTTGAGACGGAGTCTCACTCTGTCACCTGGGCTGGAGTGCAGTGGTGCAATCTCGGCTCATTGCAACCTTTGTCTCCCTGTTTCAAGTGATTCTCCTGCCTCAGCCTCAGCCTCCCAAGTAACTGGGATTACAGGCGCCCACCACCACACCCAACTAATTTTTTGTATTTTTAGTAGAGATGGGATTTCACTCTGTTGGCCAGGCTGGTCTAGAACTCCTGACCTCAGGTGATCCACCTGCCTCAGCCTCCCAAAGTGCTGGGCTTGCAGGCATGAGCCACTGCGCCTGGCCCCATTTGCCCATTTTCTAAGCACTGAGTTGTTTTGTCTTTTAAAAATTGAGTTGTAGCTGGGCACAGTGGCGCACACCTGTAATCTCTGTGCTTTAGGAGGCCAAGGTAGGAGTTTTGCTTTAGGCCAGGTGTTCAAGGCCAGCCTGGACAACACAGCAAGACCCTGTCTCTAAATTAAAAAAAAAAAATTAGCCAGACATGGTGACACACGTCTGTAATCCTGGCTACTTGGGAGGCTGAGGTGGGAGGATTGCTTGAGCCCAGGAGTTCAAGGCTGCAGTGAGCCATGATCACACAGCATTTCACTCCAGTCTGGGCAACAGAGTGAGATCCTGTCTCTGCAAAAAACAATAATATAATTTGTAGGGGTTATATATTTTGAATCCCAGTTCTTTGGCAGTTTCTAGCTCAGCCTCTTCTTTACTTTGTGGTGTGGAACTTTTGGTGAATGAAGTTTCTTCATTTTTATTTATTAATTTTTTTTTTGAGACACAGATTCTAACTCCGTTGCCCAGACTGGGGTGTAGTGGCACAATCATGATCATAGCTCACTGCAGCCTCAAATTCCTGGGCTGAAGTGATCCTCCTACCTCAGGCTCCCAAGTAACTGGGCTTACAGGCATGCATCACCATGTCTGGCTATTTTTCATTTTTTTAGTTGAGATGGGGGTCTCACTGTATTGCCCAGGCTGGTCTCAAACTCCTCAAGTGATCCTCCCACCTTGGCCTCCCATAGTGCTTGGATACAGGCATGAGCCACCTTGCTTGGCCTATTTCTTAATTTTGATATAATTAACTGTATTAATATTTTGTGATTTATAATTTGTCTATCTTGTTTAAGAAGTCCTTCCCTGGCTGGGTGCAGTGAACCCAGGAGACAGAGGATGCAGTGAGCCAAGATTGTGCCACTGCACTCCAGCCTGGGCGACAGAGCCAGATTCCGTCTCAAAAAAAAAAAGTCCTTTGCTACCCTGAAATTATAAAAAACATTCTCCTATATTGACTTCTAAAAATTGTACAGTGTTCCCCTTCACATTTAAGTCTTTAATTCACTTGTAATTGATTGAAAATATGTATGATTGATAACATACGATCTGCTTTTATTTCTTCCATATAAATAACTGTCTTCACACATATTTATTGAAGAGTCCAGTCTGTCTTTGAGCCGAGTGTCAGCTCTGCTGTGAATCATGTTTTCATTGGGCTGTGGTCTTTTCCTGGACACTGTCTACATTTATTTATTTATTTTAATTTTTGTAGAGAAAAGATCTCACCATCTTGCTCAGGCTGGTCTTGAACTCCTGAGCTCAAGCGATCCTCCTGCCTCAGTCTCCCAAAGTGCTGGGCTTAGAGATGTGAGCCACTGTGCCTGGCCTTAGCCTTCTTTTATCGTCATCATTTTATTTTTGAGACTCATCCATATTGACAGACTTAGCTCATTCTCTTTTTAATTAATTTATTTTTTTCCGAGACAGAATCTCCCTCTGCCGCCCAGGCTGGAGTGCAGTGATGTGATCCGCCTCCGGGTTCAGGCAATTCTCCTGCCTCAGCCTCCTGAGTAGCTGGGATTACAGGCACCCGCCATCACGCCCAGCTGATTTTTGTATTTCTAGTAGAGATGGGGTTTCACCATGTTGGCTAGGCTGGTCCCAAACTCCTGACCTCAAGTGATCCACCTGTCTCAACCTCCTAAAGTGCTGGGATTACAGGCATGAGCCACCGTGCCTGGCCTGAAAAAATATTTTTGTTGGATGGGATTCTGTTTTATGAATGTACCACAATTTATTCGAGTTCTTATTGATGAATATTTAGGCTGTTTTCTGGTTATAAAGAGCGCTCCTATGAGTGTCTTAGATACAGTCTCAATGGGAGTGTTTCTTTAGGATAAATACCTGCATATGGAATTGCCGAGTGGCAGCATTTACCCACCTCACCCTTGCTAGATGTTGCCAGTTTGTTCTCCAAAGTAGTTGTTTAATTGATAATTTTTTTCTTCTTTCAGTGCCTGAAGACCTCTCATTAGAAGAGAGAGAAGAGCTTCTAGACATTCGTCGAAGAAAAAAGGAACTTATTGATGACATTGAGGTAAAAAAAAAAAAAAAAAAAAAAAAACCCCAAAAATCCAAAACTCTGTTTTGCTTTTGAGTAAAACAGTAAAAGAGTAGCCTCACAAAAATGTAAAAGAAAAAAAAAAAAGGTGTTCAGTGTGTGCATATAAGAACTACACAAAGAGACAGATTGAAAAAGTTATCAAGTTGAGAAAGCAAAGACTTCATACAGGCAGTGAGACCCTGGGTAGAAATCAAGACATCGTGGAACTGAGGTCAGCAGTAGCCAGCTTGCAAACCCAAAGCCACAGCCAGCCATCTAAAGCAGCAGCAAGCCACCAGCGCATTGCTCTATCGGACTGTGCACTGAGATCCTCTTTCGTTAACCAATGTGTTTATTTTTTGCTTTTTGTTTTTTTGAGACAGAGTCTTGCTCTGTTGCCCAGGCTGGAGTGCAGTGGCATAGTCTGGGCTCACTGCAAGCTCCGCCTCCTGGGTTCACACCATTCTCCTGCCTCAGTCTCCCGAGTAGCTGAGATTACAGGCGTCCACCTATAATTTTTTATAGTTTTATATTTTTAGTAGAGACAGGGTTTCACTGTGTTAGACAGGATGGTCTTGATCTCCTGACCTTGTGATCTGCCTGCCTCAGCCTCCCAAAGTGCTGGGATTACAGGCCTGAGCCACCATGCCCAGCCACCGATATGTTAATATTCTAGCACCTAGAACATTGCCTGTTCCATTTTTGGCTCTCAGATACCCTTTGAATGAATGTATAGGCATGTTTTGGGTTCCAGCTGCGTACCAAGTGCCTACTAGGTGTTAGGAGTAGAATGACACGTTAGGCTGGGCACAGTTGGTCACACCTATAATCCAGCACTTTGGGAGGCCAAGGCCTGAGGATCTGTTGAGCCCAGAAGTTCAAGACCAGCCTGGGCAACATGGTCAAACCCCAGATCTACAAAAAACACAAAACTTAGCTGGGCATGGTGGCATGTACCTATAGTCCCAGCTACTCGGGAGGCTGAGGTGGGAGGGTCACCTGAGCCCAAGAAGTTGAGGCTACAGTGAACTGTGATGGTGCCACTATACTGCGGATTCAGTGACAGAGCAAGACCCTGTCTCAAAACAAAACAAAACAAAACAAAAAACATTAAACCAAGACAAATAAAAACACAGGCATACAAACATGGGCTCTTCCACACTTGTGTACTTTACTCAGAGGACAGGGTAGAGGCAGGTCCCATAGGAGAGGCACATGAATAAAGCTGCAGTCTCAGCGTGGGAGAGCCTGTGAGTGTTACAGAAGTGATTCAGAGGGCCGGCCCTGGCTCCTTCCGTTTGGGGCTTCCTCGGGAGCGTCAAGCAGACATGGAGGTCTTCTTTGAAAAGCTTCCTAGTCATTGTCATTGCCAAAGTAAATGTGGCTTCACAGGCCACGGCAGGGACAGGCCTTGTCCCAGACAATAGCTCCTTTCTAGGAGCTTGCGTTTTAATTCTGTGTCTTGGCGTACAGAATAATAGGGTCCCAAATAAAAATGTCTTTGTATTTGAAAGGTAATTCATGGAAATTTTTCTTCTAAGGTTACCATTCATTCTTGGGAAAATGAGATAACCCAGAATTGGTCTCTGGTTGAAGAATAAGGATGTATATTATTTGGACGTTAGTAATCATCCTGCTGATAAATGTGGAATTGTAATCTAGCTTTAACTACTTCATTTTATCAGTGAGCACACTGAGGCCAAGGGAAGTTGGAGGCTTCCAGAGGTCTGTCCCCTTGGATGCCTCTGGCTTCTCTGAGCGCCCTGAGTCAGTTCTGTTCACCCCCTGGGCTCTGTCCATGGTGCTTCATCTCATTCAAGGTGATAGAAGTGATCCTGAGACCACCGACCTAAACACACCTGAGCTTCAGCCTGAGACCACTGATCTAAACACACTCGAGCCTCAGCTTCTCCCCAGGAACAAAGGCAGTCTTGAAGGAGGAGGCAGGTGACTGTGTGCGTGGCAGGGCTGAATAGTGCAGTTAAGTGAACTAAGGACTCACGGCTTTCCTTTTGCTGGTTTTATCTTTTTTTTTTTTTTTTTTAAAGAGGTAAAGTCTTGCTCTGTCACCCAGACTGGAGTACAATGGTATGATCATGGCTCACTGTAGCTTCAAACTCCTGGGTTCATGCAATCCTCCCTCCTCAGCCTCTCTAGTAGCTAGGACTAGAGGTGTGTACCACCACATTCAGCTACTTTTTCTGTTCTTCTTTTTTGTAGCAATGGGGCTTTGCTATATTGCCCAGGAGTTCTCAAACTCCTGGTCTCGAGTGATCCCTCTGCTTCAGCTTCCCTAAATGCTGGGATTACAGGCCTGAGCCACCACTCCTGGTTTGGTTTTATCTTTTCACAGCTGTGATATTCCCCCGCAATGTCCCTGCCTGATTTTATATACAGATACCCTAGGATCTGCATAGTGACCCCTCTGAATCTGGTATCTGATGAAAAGTGAGCAAATAATTTTGTTTTCTCCTAAGTTGTGGTGGCTTTGACTGTAAAACTCTAGCTGTACTGATAATAGTATTGGTTTTTCCATCCCTGCGATGCTCAGATGAGACCTCAGGGAAGCTTGTCACAAGAGGACTAACATTTCCGTCTCAGGGGAGGAAGGTTAAGACCCACTCCTCACCTCAAAATTCTTCTTTTTTGACAGAGGCTGAAATATGAAATTGCAGAAGTGATGACAGAGATCGACAATCTAACTTCCGTAGAGGAGAGGTAACAATTTGTGGCCACACCTTCAAGCTGTTGACTCGTTTCTTTCTACCTCCATCTTCTAGTCAAACTTGCAGAAAGTGGGGTGAGAGTGGTTGGGATGGGGGGAGCCTGTGGAGTTAATTCCTCTCCTCTCCCCCCACTCCTCGTGGAGGGGACCTGGGGTATTTCCCTGGATGTTACTTCTCATCGCCTCCTCTGTAAGTCATCGCCTACCTTTATAGGTTCAGGCATAAGCACAGGCACTTCAGGGTTGACCTGCACAGAAGTTACCTGCCTGCGTCATAAGGAGCTGTGCTTTATTGAAATCACTGGTTTGCATCATTAGCTTTTTCTGAAGTGTCTCAAGTTATCAAATGTGAAGAGCAATGGCGGCCACACCACCCCTCCGCCACTGTGGAGGCTGGAGGCCCCTCCGTGTGTGCCTGTGCCTCCCTTCCTTGAGTCCGTTGTTGTGGGGGAAAGTGCACTGGTGGAGGGCTGTGACTCGGCTGCACCGTGAAAACAGCGTGAGTGATTTTCAAATTATTCCACACCAACAGCAAAACAACTCAGAGGAACAAACAGATAGCCATGGGAAGAAAGAAATTCAACATGGATCCCAAAAAGGTAAGAGAATGCTCTCCCTTTTCTGGCCTGCAGGAGATGGACTCATCCATTGATTTGAACTGCCGTGTCCCTTTTGGACAGAGGTCAGAGGCGGTCCGTCCTATCACCTCATAAAAGACGGGGAGTTGAAGGCACATTTCGATCAAAAAGGGGCTGTTGACGAGTGGGGTGAAGCAGAAGTGCCTTGTAGGGCTGGTACCCTGGGCAGAAACGCCTTTCTTGCCGAGTGAGCTTCTGGGTGAGGAAGCAGCCTCACGGGCCCAGCTTGGACAACTCGGGGCAGGCCGGGCTTGACTCCAGGCAGTGCCCTTGCTGTCGAGGCTCATATTCCTGTCTTCCCACTTGAGCCGGGCCCTACAGCCAGGGAACCACGTGATTAGGAAGGAGCAGCGGTGGGAGTGGAACCCGGGTGTCCAGAGGTTGTGGACTTTATAATCTGGGTGGGTTAAGTGGTTCACGTAAGAGGACGTTATTTCTCCATTCACCTTAAAAAGCAGGTATCTGTGAAAAAAACAAGGGATCCTCCACATTTAAACCAGCATCTTCCTCTTTCCTCAAGTTGGATTTTCTAGGGAAACACCCGAAAACAGTGAAACCTGAAACATGTAGCTGCTTGTTTCTGAGACTGAGCTAAAGGATTTGGCAGAATCTGTAAAGATTTTTGGTGGACGTTTTGGTTTTGAGAAAGAAGGGTAGACCTGAGTCTTCAGGGTTTGGGAGAGGAATGGCATGTCCGAGTTTCACCACATTGGTCAGGCTGGTCTCGAACTCCTGACCTCAGGTGATCCGACCATCTTGGCCTCCAAAAGTGCTGGGATTACAGGCATGAGCCACTGCGCCCGGCCATGTCTGGATTTTCTTAAGGCTGCACACATCTGCAGCCAGAGGAGGGTTTTGTTTAGCGCATACACTCTGGCCACTGTGAAAACTGCCCTGCTGCTTTCTCATTCTTTGCTTGTGGGGCATCAGTCATCTCCACGATGGAATGAAAATTGTCAATTTTGTGAATTTGGAAATGATCTGATATTTTGGGTAACAGCTTTTCTTTAAGGAGTTGGGACTGTGGAGTTAGATTTATCAGCAGATTTAATAAGCATTGGAAGCATCTCAGGATTCTTTACGAAAGTGGATGTTCTCAAAACTGGACCTTATGTTTTAAGGGGACCCAGGTGGTGCAGCACAGGGCAGCACTCCAGTAAGTTCATGGGCAAATGCTCATCTCATGAAAGACATACAGATAGATACTTACTTTGTAAAGGGATGCTACTGAGGCCTGGCGTGCTGGCTCACGCATATAATCCCGGCAATTTAGGAGGCCCAGCTGGGCGGATCATCTGTGGTCAGGAGTTTGAGACCAGTGTGGCCAACATGGTGAAACCCTGTCTCTACTAAAAATACAAAATTAACCGGGCATGGTGGCGTGTGCCTGTAGTCCCAGCTACTCAGGAGGCTGAGGCGTGAGAATCACTTGAACCTGGGAGGCGAGTTGCAGTGAGCTGAGATTGTGTCACTGCACTGCAGCCTGGGCGACAAGAGTGAGAGACTCTCTCAAAATAAATAAACAAAGTGATGCCACCACTGTGCATCAGGGTTCAGCTTCATGAGCGTAAACTTGTCTTCATGCCTGTGAAGCCCTCTCTGTTAGGCTCTTGCCTGTCTTCCTGTTTTATATATACCGTGTGTCAGATTTTTTTTTTTTTTTTTAAGATGGAGTCTCACTCTGTTGCCCAGGCTGGAGTGCAGTGGTGCCATCTTGGCTCATAGCAAGCTCCGCCTCCTGGGTCCACGCCATTCTCCTACCTCAGCCTCCCAAGTAGCTGGGACTACAGGCACCTGCCACCATGCCCGGCTAATTTTTTGTATTTTTAGTAGAGACGGGGTTTCACCGTGTTAGCCAGGATGGTCTCCATCTCCTGACCTCATGATCCATCCTTCTCAGCCTCCCAAAGTGCTGGAATTACAGGTGTGAGCCACTGTGCCCGGCCATGTCAGATTTCTAGTAAGGGCCAACATTGAGAACTTACCGTTTGTCAAGAACCATGATGAGGAAGTACTTTAATTCATACACTTAAGTTCCTATAGTAACCTTATGAGGTAGGGAGGGTTCGTCTTAATTCCTCTTTCACAGTTGGGGAAAATGAGGCACAGAACAGCTAAGGAATTCACCACTGTCCTGAGGAGGGAACCTGACTCCAAGGCAGCCTGTCACTGCTGCCGTCACCACTGTCCTGAGGAGGGAACCTGACTCCAAGGCAGCCTGTCACTGCTGCCGTCTGCTGCACTGGGTGGAAGCCCCTGGGGCTGGTTTCTAGGTGGCCCTAAGTGGTCATCCCTGTGGCACTGGCTCACCATGGCCAGGGAAGTTGGCGTTTAACCCATTTATTATGCCTGAGGTTGCTGGTTTTTGAATTTTTGCGGTCAGACCTTGGCAATGACCTTGAGCAGTAGGATGTAAACAACCCCCACATGCTTTGTGTTCCAATAATGGAACACTAGGCATAACCTGCTTTGCCTGGGCTGTGGCAGATTGCTCACCAGCTTCATTTTTTGTTCCTCTTCACCTACAAGATTTTAAGAATCTTGATTACTGGTTGTACTTATCTATAATTATGCTGCTTGATAAAAGCAGATGGCACATTTAGTCTTCATGTAGCCTTTTGCTGGGAAAAATTATCAAAGTTCCTTGGTTTTGTAGACTTGAATATAGCACTTGTCTTAAGTCTACTTGAGGCTTCCTAACGCAATACCATAGAGGGGGTGCTTAAACAGTGGAAATGTATTTTCTTACAGTTCTAGAGACTGGAAGTCCAAGATGAGGGTTCCAGCATGATTGGCATCTGGTGAGGGCTCTCTTCTTGGCCTGCTGGTAGCCAACTTCTTGCTGTATCCTCACATGCTGGGTAGTAAGGAGAACTTGCTGACTCTAGGGTGCTGTTCTTATAAGGGCACAAATACCATCAGACCAGGGCCCCCACCAGGACCTCATGTAACACTGATTACCTCCAAAAGACCCCATCTCCAGATACCATCACATTGGGGGTTTGGGCTTCAACATACGAATTGTTGGGGGGACACAGACATTTCGTTCACAGCTGTGATGGATGATGTCACATGCTTCAGACACAACTCAGAATTACATCTACCTCCCCACGCCCCTGTTAAACCTGTAACGTTGTGAAACATGAAGAGTAATTGTCAGAGTAAATACATTCCTTCCGGCTAGGATGGCGTTTTCTACGTCTCAGAGTGATGACACTTTAAACAGGGAGCTTTGGTTTGTTCAGGTGCATTATTTGTAGAAGTAGCACTTGAGTTCATAAATGAGTAAGAGGGAAGGTTTGATTAGATCACAGAAGCTGAAAACACTCTGTAGCCTCTCTCTTCCTGATTTCCTAGAAATGCCTTAAATAAAATATATAAATCATATGACAAGCAGGGGTTTACTGAGTGGACTAGAAATTGAGGAATCCCTGGAAGAAGGTAAATGGGATCAACTGAAGAAGGAAACAGTGCCCACAGAACATACAAGAAAGGACCTGCCGGGGGCAGCAAGAGCAGCTTCAGAGTTCCCCGAGCGCAGAGGAGGTACATTCAGGGAACAGGACTGTGGGAGGGACATCGAGACTGGTCACCCTTTCCTGACCTTGTGCCTAGCAGTGATTGTGTCTCCAGGTGGGAAAAGCAAGAGGGAACACTTAATCCATGAAAACAAGCAGCGTCCTTGGTGGGTGGCAGCACCAAGAAGGAGAAATACCCACTCTCAGAGACCAGCCGTTGGCTGCCTGACCTGCTCCTCTGCCAGATCACTGGAGGCAGCTGCAGCAAAAACCAGACACAGGTAGCATTCTGTTAGGCCAGCAGTGACCCTTCAATACAAAGACGAACACCCACCAAGCACCACCAAGCGTTTGAGGAATCCAGCACCATGAAAGAGACAACAAAACCCTACAAACAGAAGAACTAAGACTGGAGGAAACACTTAATAGAAACAGTAGAGGCAGGGAGGGCGGCTCATGCCTGTAATCTCGACATCTTGGAAGGCCTAGGTGTGAGGATCGCTTGAGCTCAGTAGTTCAAAACCAGCCTAAGATAGCAAGACCCTCATCTCTACAAACATTTTTTTTCTTTTTTTTTTAATCAGCCAGGCATGGTGGTATGCACCTGTAATCCCAGCTACTCGAGAGGCTAAGGTGGGAGGATCACTTGAGCGCGGGAGTTTGAGGCTACAGTGAACTGTGATTGCACCACTGCATTCTAGCCTGGGTGACAATAAGACTTTGTCTTTTAAATCCTTTATCAAGCCAGGTATGGTGGCATGTGCCTGTAGTCCAACTACTGGGAGGCTAAGGCAGAAGGATCGCTTGAGCCCAGGAGTTTGAGGCTTCAGTGAGCTGCGATTACACCACTGCACTCTAGCCTGGGCAACAGAACGAGACCCTGTCTCTTAAAAAAGAAGCAGGAGGCTGGGTGTGGTGGCTCACGCCTGTAATCCCAGCACTTTGGGAGGCCGAGGTAGGTGGATTGCCTGAGGTCAGAAGTTTGAGACCAGCTTGGCCAACATGGTGAAACCCCATCTCTACTAAAAATAGAAAAAAAATTAGCTGGGTATGGTGGCAGGCACCTGTAATCTCAGGTACTTGGGAGCCTAAGGGAGGCGAATCACTTGAACCTGGGAGGTGGAGGTTGCAATGAACCTAGATTGTGCTAATGCACTCCTCCCTGGGTGATAAGGGCAAAACTCTGTCTCAAAAATAAATAAATAAAACAGAAGAAGCAGCCAAAAAAAAAAAAAAGCAACTTTTTATCGTAGAATATTTGTCTATATAATAAATATCATCAAAAAGATACGATAGGATGTTTCTTATCCATGACACAAAAATGGGGGATTGTGAAAAAGAACCTTGGAAATGAAAACTAGGAGTGTCTGTCACGTCGTCACTTGAGCATATGGAGAAGACGTGGCTGAAGAGTGGACGTGTGCTAGAAGAGAGTTAAAGAATTTCTCTATTCAGTTTTGCAGAGAACTACAAGAAAACATGCGAGGTGGGTCCAGCAGCCCAAATTTCATCTAACAGAAGTCTCAGAAGGAGAGAATGGAAAATGGAGGAGAGGAAATATTTCAAAGAAATCTTGGAATATTTTAGAACTAAGAAAAATCCTTAGATTCAAAGGCCCCACCAAATGCCAAGCAGGCTGAAAATTGAAAAGACTTACACACTTAGATGTGTCAAGTGAAATGTTGTAAAACTCATGGATAGAGAAATTCATTTAATTTTCCAGGAAGGAAAGATCAGATTACCTAAGAAGAAATGAGGAGCACAGCAAGCTTATCAGGGACACTGGATCAAAGAGAGGAGGGAAGGCAGTGCCTTTCAAGGCCTGAGGAAACATGATTTAAAACCCCAAATTCTGTCTGTCCTGTCACTCACGAGAGAAGGTGAGGAAAGACATGTTCAGACACACAAGGGCTTCTCTGATCTCTAGGAATTGTGTAATTGGAGTATGACACCTCAAAACAAGAAATGATTACACAGGATCAAAAAGGAAAGAAACAAGCAAAACTTTTTACGTCAAAGTGAGAAATTTAGTCCAAATTTATGTCAGTATATAAGTAGCAAGGGGGAAAGGAAGGAGGGAAGTAACAGCTAAGGTTTTCTAGATGTTGATAGATAAAAATAAGTTTAAATACTTGTCAAAATTTTAAGAGTAATCACTAAAGAGAAATAGGATTTTAAAATTATTAACAAACATCAAAGAAAGTTGGATCAATTCAACACAAGGCTGGAAAGGCATGTGAAATAGAAAGCACCAAATAAGGGGTCAGGAGGAAGTGCTAACCAATCAGTGCTCACTGTAGATTTGATTGGGCTAAATTAATGACAAGACAGACACTTGGATATGAATTTAAATAAGTAACATCCAGCTTCAGATTGAGACCCACACCTAGAAGAGAAACAAAAAAAGATAGAGTTAGGTGTAGTGGGTCACATGGTGCCACTGCCCCCATTTCTGCTGTTTGACTTTCTAAATGGTATTCTAAAATATTAAAAATTTCCAATAATGTGAGAACATTCACTTTCTTCTATGAGTATTTACCTAGTGTATTAGTGTTCTAGGGCTGCCATGACAAATGACCACAAACTGGGTGGTTTAAAACCAGAGAAATCTATTCTTGCTCAGTTCAGGCGGCCAGAAGTCCAAGATCCGGGGTGTGGTCAGGATTGCGGCTTAGACTCTGAGGGAGAATCCCTTCCCGCCTCGCTCCTGGCGGCTGCCGCCCTTCTGCTCTCCGCAGCTGGGGGTGCCTCACTGTGGTCTCGGCCTCCATTGTCTTGTGGCCTTCTCTGTACCTTCTCCTCTCTGTCTCATAGGACAAGTGTGATTGGACGCAGAGCTCTGTGTCCTCCTCCTCTGCTTGTCTCTTTGTCACCTCCCAAATAGCATTCTCCAAGAAATGTCCTAGTTTTTTGTATGTTCTGAATTTTAGGGCAGGTCTTGAGCTTCCAGAGGAATTAATGGAAGCCTCATGCCCCGGCCCATTCAGTTCCCTGGGCTTCAGCTGACAGTGGCAGGGGCCTTCACCATGCAAGGTCAGGCCCGCAGCCTTGCATCCCCAGAGATAACAGGACAACTAGTGATCCCTGAGGGTGTCCTGCCTCCCTCCCACCTGCAGCGGATGGCCTCACCTGGCTTCTCCACCTGCCTCACTTGTTTTCCTCACTTAGAGCCAATAGCAAAGCCCTAGCACTGTCTCCTGCCCCAGGCTCTGTTTTCAGGGAACTTGGGCTACATTAGGCCTCTCGAAGGAGCAGACCTGTGTTGCTACAGTGTGCGTGTGTGCGTCTTGTAATTTAGATGGTGCCCCTGTGGGTGTACCCACTTAAACTCCTACCAGATACATATGAAAATTGATTTAGGATTGTTAGACTCGCTAATGTTTTTGGAGAATAACAAATCATGGTACACAAATTCTAAATGTACAGCTTAAAGAATCTTTATAAATTAATATACTCACATAACTGTAACCCAGAACAAGCCACAGTTGTAGAATATTACAGGGCACCTTGCTGCTGCCTCATCTTAGGGAATTCACTCCCCAAGGTAGCCAATCCTTAATCACCATAAGTTAGTTTTGCCTTTTTCAAACCTTCTATGAATGGAATTGAAATCCTCTTCCATGTCGTCTTTTGCTCCATATGATGTCTGTGAGATTCGTTCTTGTGAGTGTTCATTCCATTTCATGGCTGTAGAGTCTTCCATCGTGTGATTATGCCAGAATGTATTGATTGGTTCTCTTATTGACTGTTTTCAGTTTTTGGAAATGTGGACGTTCGTGTGTGTAAAAGAAATAGAAAATCTTCTGGATGGACTGTGAGGGTATGAGGCAGCCCTGGTCTTGGGTACTGACAGTCTTAGCTGGATAGAGCCTCTCTGAATTTGTGGAAATGGCCTCCTGGCAAATTGATTTCTGAATTCCCTATTCCCTTACCAACCTTGCCAACACATATTTTGAAACTGGCTGCAAAGCTATGTTAGAGGTAAAAATTTCTCTTATAGGTTCCTGGGACTTCTCATGAGACAGTGCTCAGCTGATTCAGGCCAGGGGCGCCTATTGCCTTTTGAGATTGTCAGCTGTGCTGCAGCCCTCAGAGTGGACATAAGCTTTGACTGATGGCAAGCTTGGTGGCACAGCATGTCAGTTAATATGTTTTTGGTATCAGGTAACAGAAAATCCAACAAAATGTATCTTACACAGTGGAGGTTTGTCTTCTCACGCAGCTGCGTAGCAATGGGTGGCTCCCAAGTGACAAGAAGGTGGTCCCTGTGCCCATCTCAGGGTTTCCCATGTGAGATGGCCACTGTGGCTCTGGTCATCACATCCGTGTTCAAGGCAGAAAGGAGGAGGAAGAGCAGTGCTGGCTCATGGGCCCCTTTTTACCAGGAAATCAAAAACTTTCTCTCCAGGCTTGTCTTTCTGTCTGGCCAGATCTGGTCACAGGTCATTTCTACTGCTAAAGGCAGCCAAGAAACTGCCTCTGTAGTGAAGGGGGTGGCAGGGAGTGGGGACTGGCACCACCCGCTCACTGCCTCCCTGGGACTGGGGCCAGGTTGGCCAACTGGCAGTGGCCACCACCCACAAAGTGTCCCTCGCAGACACAGAATAAACCATCTTCCTAAGCTTGGAAAATCTAATATTATTGCTACTCTTGCCTTTATAATTTCTAATAACCACCTGTAATGGTTTGTTCAATAACCCATTTGTTTGTCTTTTAACTTGTTTAACTGCCAGGAGGAATGAATGTGCATTTCTTTGATGGACAAAATGTAGTATGGAGTTGGGAAAATCAGATTGTGCAGTTGTATGGGTGTCTCTGGTATTATTTTTGCTGTGTCCATACCAGTAAAATCATGACACTAAGTGTATTTCTGTCTTTGAAAAATGAGTTTGAGGCCGGGCGCGGTGGCTCAAGCCTGTAATCCCAGCACTTTGGGAGGCCGAGACGGGCGGATCACGAGGTCAGGAGATCGAGACCATCCTGGCTAACACGGTGAAACCCCGTCTCTACTAAAAATACAAAAAACTAGCCGGGCGAGGTGGCGGGCGCCTGTAGTCCCAGCTACTCGGGAGGCTGAGGCAGGAGAATGGCGTAAATCCGGGAGGCGGAGCTTGCAGTGAGCTGAGATCCGGCCACTGCACTCCACTCCAGCTCGGGCGACAGAGCAAGACTCCGTCTCAAAAAAAAAAAGAAAAATGAGTTTGAGTGACACTCCTAACCGGTGCTTCCTTTCTAATGTTCTTCAGGGAATTCAGTTTCTAATAGAAAATGACCTGCTGCAGAGTTCCCCAGAAGACGTCGCCCAGTTCCTTTATAAAGGAGAAGGCCTAAATAAGACCGTCATTGGGGACTACCTGGGTGAAAGGTGAGTTTGAGGAGGATGCACAGCCCTACCTGGGGCCACTCAGCCCTGCAGCTTGACCTAGGTCACACTCCACTTTCGGGGCCGTCACAGCCTAAAGGCATGATATAGCCACAGGCTGTGGGCATCCACATGCCCATCTCAATACCAGGTGGGCCCAGTGCAATCAGTTCTTCTCTCGTGTCCGTGGGAGGAGAGAGGCCTTAGAGTATTCTGGGATCCTGGGACTCCTCTGGAATCCTGTTTCTCAGGGAACCATGACAGAACTGACAATACAGCTGCCCTTTCTCCTTAGATTGGAAAGCATCTTTTTTTTTTTTTTTTTTTTTTTTTTTTTGAGGCGGAGTCTCGCTCTGCCACCCAGGCTGGAGTGCTGTGGCCGGATCTCGGCTCACTGCAAGCTCCGCCTCCCGGGTTCATGCCATTCTCCTGCCTCAGCCTCCTGAGTAGCTGGGACTACAGGCGCCCGCAACCGCGCCCGGCTAATTTTTTGTATTTTTATTTTTTTTTTTATTTATTTTTTTATTTTTATTTTTTTTTGAGACGGAGTCTCGCTCTGTCGCCCAGGCTGGAGTGCAGTGGCCGGATCTCAGCTCACTGCAAGCTCCGCCTCCCGGGTTTACGCCATTCTCTCGCCTCAGCCTCCCGAGTAGCTGGGACTACAGGCGCCTGCCATCTCGCCCGGCTAATTTTTTGTATTTTTTTTAGTTTTGTATTTTTAGTAGAGACGGGGTTTCACCATGGTCTCGATCTCCTGACCTTGTGATCCGCCCGCCTCGGCCTCCCAAAGTGCTGGGATTACAGGCGTGAGCCACCGCGCCCGGCAGTGGAAAGCATCTTAATCGTCTTCTGTTTTACCCAGAAATACACCAGGTTTCTCAGTGGTTTTCTTTCTCGTGTTACTTGCAGAGTGAATAAAGGTGGAAGGTGAATTTTTTTCATGGAAAGCAGCAGGACAGATTTACTTTCTGACCGCTACTGGCTTAGCAGAGGTTAGGGCAGGAATGCTGAGGCAGCACATGCCCTGAGTATGCCAAAACAGACTTTTGTCAAACACCAGAAGAAAGTATTTTTAAACAAAAGCCCAATAGTTCCTAAAGTCAGGAGGTTTCGATTTTTAGCTTTTTTTTAAAAAAATACTTGATTGAAAGTGGAAAGTGGAAAACTTATTCTCTGAGGCCAGCACTACCTGATACCCAACCAAAGACACCGTTAGAAAATGGCAGACCATATCCTTATGACTGTAATCTCTAGTCAGCAATATGTAGAAAGGATTCTGTACCAAGGGGACTTACCCCATGAATGCAAGGTTAGTTCAACATATAAGGCAATTAAAGTCATATACCATATCATTCAAATAAAGGACAAAACCCACATGATCTTCTCAACAAATATAGGAAAAGCATTTGACAGAACTCAAAATTCCTTCACAATAAAAACACTTAGAAAGCTAAGACAGGCAGGGAACTTGTTCAACATGATGGAGGGTACCTATAATAAACCCCACAACTTAACGGTGAAAGAGTGACTGCTTTCTCCCTAAGATCAAGAACAAGACAAGAATGTCTGCTCTCAGCACTGCTGTTCAGCCCAGTGTTGGCACGTCTTGCCAGGGCGGTTAGACAAGAAAATACATCCAAATTGAAAAGGAAGAAATTAAATTCTATTTGCAGATGATACAATCATGTATATAGAAAATCTTAAGGAATAATTAAAAACTATTAGAAGTAATACATTCAGTAAGGTTGCATGATATAAGTAATATACAAAACTCAATTGGCAAGGCGTTTTGGCTCATGCCTGTAATCCCAGCACTTTGGGAGGCTGAGGCAGGCGGATCACAAGGTCAGGAGATCGAGACCATCCTGGCTAACATGGTGAAACTTCATCTCTACTAAAAACACAAAAAGTTAGTCAGGCATGGTGGCAGGCACTTAGAGTCCCAGCTACTCTGGAGGTTGAGGCAGGAGAATGACGTGAACCTGGGAGGCGGAGCTTGCAGTGAGCCGAGATTGTGCCACTGTGCTCTGGCCTGGCTGACAAAGTGAGACTCTGGCCAAAAAAACAACAACAAAAAAACTCAATTGTATTTCTATACAATAGCAATGAGTAAACTGAAAACAGCTCCATTTATAATAGCATTAGAAGGAATAAGATACTTAGGATAAATTTCACAAAAAAGCAACATTTTTACTCTAAAAACCACAAAACATTGTTGAAAAAGAATGAGAAGACCTAAATGGAAAAGCATCCATGTTCGTGGATTGGAGGGCTTACTACTGCTAAGATGCCAATATTCCAACATTGATTTACAGATTTATTGTACTTCTTATTGAAATCCCAGCTGACTTCTTTGCAGAAGTTGCACTCCTAAAATTACTATGGAAAATTCAAGGGACCCAAAATCACCACAGCAGTCTTAAAAACAAAGTTGCAGAACTCACGTTTATTTCCTGATTACAAAATAAAGTGGCCAGGCACGGTGGCTCACGCCTATAATCCCAGCACTTTGGGAGGCTGAGGCGGGCAGATCACCTGAGGTCAGGAGTTCAAGACCAGCCTGGCCAACATGGTGAAACCTCATCTTTACAAAAATACAAAAATCAGCCAGGCATGATGGCAGGTGCCTGTAATCCCAGCCACTCGGGAGGCTGAGGCAGGAGAATCACTTGAACCTAGGAGGCAGAGGTTGCAGTGAGTCAAAATCATGTTGTTGCACTCCAGCTTGGGTGACAGAGTGAGACTCTGTCTCAAAAAAAAAAAAAAACGACTAAAGTGTATGTATAATCAAGACGTTGTAAGACTGGCATAAGGATACACATATATAAATGATGGAATAGCATTGAGAATCCAGAAATAAACCCTCACATTAGTGTCAAATAATTTTTCAACCAGGTACCAAGACAGTTTCAGTAGGGGAAAGAATAGCTTTTTCAACAAATGGTACTGGGATAACTGGAAATGCACATGCAAAAGAATGACATTAGACACCTTACTGATACAAAAGTTAAAATGGATCAAAGACCTAAATGTAAGAAGTAAAACTGATAAAACACTTAGAAGAAAATATGGGGCAAATCTCTGTGATCTCAAATTAGGCTAGGATTTCTTAAATGTGACACCAAAAGCACAAATAACAAAAGAAAAAGGTAGGTAGACTCTACTTCATCAGAATATTGTGCTTCAGAAGACATCGAGAAAGTGAAGGCTGGCCAGGCATGGTGGTTTTTACAGCTAATCACCAGATATAGATTCCTTAGTTCCTTGCCCACTCCCACTGCTTCACTTGACTAGTCTTAAAAAAAAAAAAAAAAAGTAAAAAGACAACCCACAGGCCATCCTGGGTAACATAGTGAGCCCTGCCTCTACAAAAAAATACAAATAAATCAGTATGACTTGTGAATATCTTCATATATTTGTCTTTATATAATCTAGATATAAGTCCTCAGGGCTGATAATCAGTCCCTATAATCTGCTGAGGACTTATATCTAGATTATATAAATAACTCTTCCAAATAAGAGTAAAAATAACAAAAATTACTCAGTTATCAAATGGCAAAGGATCTGAATAGACATTTCTGCAAAGAAGATATACAAGTGGCAAATAAGCACAGGAAAAAATGCTCAATTGATCATCAAGGAGATGCAGATTGAAACCACAGTGAGATACCATTTCACACCCATTAGGCTGGCTGTAATGAAAAAGACATGTAACAAATGCCAGCAAGGCTGCAGGGAGTCAAACCCTTATTGCTGATAAGATATAAAATCATGCGGCCTAGCACGGTGGCTCATGCCTGTAATCCCAGCACTTTGGGAGGCCGAGGTGGGTGGATCACTTGAGGCCAGGAGTTCGAGACCAGCCTGACCAATGTGGAGAAACCCTGTCTCTACTAAAAATACAAAAGTTAGCCGGGTGTGGTGGCACATAACCTGTAATCCCAGCTACTCAGGAGGTTGAGGCAGGAGAGTTGCTTGGAATCCAGGAGGCAGAGATTTTGGTGAGCCGAGGTTGCACCATTGCACTCCAGTCTGGGCAGCAAGAGTGAAATTCTGGCTCAAAAAAAAAAAAAGTATATAAAATGATGCTTTGGAAATCAGTCTGGCAGTTCCTCAAAATGTAAAACATAAACTTTAACATGGAACCCAGTAATTTCACTCTTAGGTATTTACTCAATAGAAATAAAAATGTGGCCAGGTGTGGTGGCTCATGCCTGTAATCCCAGTATTTTGGGAGGTCGAGGGAGGTGTGGGAGGACTGTTTGAGCCTAGGAGTTCCAGACCAGCCTGGGTAATATAGCGAGCCCTGCCTCTGCAAAAAATACAAATGTTTTAGAAAAGTATGGCCATGCAAAAACTTGTGCTTGAATGTTCATAGCCACATTATTCATAAGCCATGTCTTTTAAAATAATTGGGATAATGTACATTAGGTTTGAAGCTTACTTATTTTTTTCCCAGGGATGAATTTAATATTAAAGTTCTTCAAGCTTTTGTTGAACTCCATGAGTTTGCTGATCTCAACCTTGTACAAGCCTTAAGGTAAGTATGATCATTTGCTGGGTGTAGAGTGGATGGGGCAGGCCAGAGGACCGCTGCCTGGGCAGCAGTGGCCATGAATTGACTCTAGGTAACTTGGTGCCACGTGAGTCTCACAGATGCTGGCTCCTGTTCCGAATGATCCAGCTAATGCCGTGTGACATAGAGCAGCCCTAGACAGGAACTGGGGCACACGCTTAAGATAAGGGCCACGTTTTCCTCACTGTGGCCACTGGTGCTCCTTCCATTCCGTTTCCTTCTATTTTTAATGCTCTTTGGCAGTAGTTTGAGTGCCTTCTTCCCAAGCTCTGTATGGCGTGGCATTGGTGCTACATGGGGTTACTTCCTTCCAGATTTGACCTAAAGCACCAAACGCATGAATACCTGAGTGTGCCAGAGAGGATGTAGTCTTCTCGCCATTTTGGTGTCTGGGACACACTCCCTGGATGCCCCTTGAGCTGCCCTTCCTGCACGTTTTCTTCCTCCTGCTCTGCAAGCAGGAAATTGTCTCACCTCCTTCCTTGGTGCCCCAGCTGTTCTCTTCTGGGCCTTCATCTGTTCTGGGCCTTCTGTTCTGGGCCTTGACCCTGAGCCAGTACTCACCAGCATCCGGGGGAGAGGAGGCAGGGCCTCTGGTGGGAGCCACCTCAGCCGGCCCTTAGGCTGAGAAAATCAGGCCGCATCTTGTCGTGTTCTCAGACCTTCTGCTTCATACCTTGTTCTCTTTTATGTGGCCTGTTTCCTCATGGCCTTACCTCAGCTGCAGACTGCAGCATTGGCAGCATTTCTGTGGGACCCTCGTGATGTTGTGCTCATAATGCAGCCTGGAGCTGAACAGTGCGCTGAGAGTTAGCAACATCTGAGAATCCTGCTGCTGCAGTTCAGGCTTATCATATTCCGTTTCTGGAAGCTGTACATCCAGAGAAGGGTGCAGGCCTGGCGAGTCTGGGAGGGGCATCTGACACGGCCCTTGCTGCTGTGACTCCATTTCTTTCAGTCCATCAGTCTGGCCACAGCCAGAGAGGTTCCTATTAATTCCCACAGCAGTGGGAGCCTGGCATAGCCCAGTAGAGGGCCTGATGAAGGCACAGGGTGGACAGGAATGCAGGCAGGTCCTGTGGCCTGAGGAGCTGCCCTGAGAATGTTAGCTTTTGTCCTGAAGGACACAGCAAGCCTGTGTGGGGCAGAGGTGTGGGGGCTGACTCGAGACTCTTCGCTGCCGTGGGGTGGGCAGGGAGGCCATGGTAGTGGGCTGGTGGGCAGGTGCATGCTTTGCTGGTGAACGTGGGAACGACAGAGAGTGAGGGGTGGAGGGGGTGAGAGTGGAGGAGGGGCGGTTGTGTTGAGTCTGAAGGCTGCTGGTGCAGGCCTGGTGGAGAAGATGGGGCCTGGTAGAGAGTGGGGCCAGACATGGCTGGAATCCCGGGAGGAGAGAGCAGAAGGACCTTGGGGAGCTGCCCTGTGTGAGGGACATGCAGAGGAACAGGACCCCCCGGGGGGCCAGGCTGCATCCTCCCCCGATGGCTGGTGGGATCAGTATTTTTAAAAGCCCAGATACTTAATTGGAGTCTTGAGGTGTAACTTGGTCCTGATCCTTCTGCTAAATCCACGGCAGCATCAGACATTGCTGAATAGCTGGTGCGGGAGGCCACAGCTGGCCTTGGGGACTGCAGCCCCTGCCCCTGGGGCTCACATCTGGGCAACCAGACAGTGGATAAGGCAGATAGGTAGCAGAGACGGTGCCACGCAGCCGCAGCCAGCCGAGGAAAGCAAGGAAGGGAAGCGGTAGGAGGTGGGTGGGGGGACTGGGCTGGGGGTTGCAATTACAGGCAGGGCAGCCAGGCAGACCTCAGCCAGAGGGGATGTCTGAGGGTGGGAGTGTCTGCTGGGCCTGGTCTCTGAGGCAGGCGTGTGTCTCCCCAGCAAGGCAGCAACAGCTTCTGGCCGCAGTGCCCAGTGCTGTAGGTGGGGCTTTGGACACCGTCCTGTGGACTATGGCTCTGCCTTATGTGTGGGAGTTCTGAGAGGAGGACGTGGTCTTGTTGATGCTGTGAGGACTGGCCAGTGGCAGCTCGGGACATGCAGGGCTCTGGTGATCACCTGGCAGCAGCAGGAGATGGTGGCAATGGGGACAGAGAAGTGCTGGGATTCTGGATATTTACTTTTTAGGCAGAGACAACCGGCCTCGCTGCTGAATCGGTTGTAGTTACGAAAAGATGAGCCATCAGTAAGTGTGTCTTGAGTTATGGAACGGAAGGAGACTGTCCTGGGTTTTCTCCTTTCTGTCTCTGCACCCCCAAGCCCCTTCCAGGGCTGTACCCCAGCTCGGGAGGAAAGCGGGGCAGAAGCCGCCCTTGGCTTTGAGGCGGTGTTGGTTCTGATGCGGCTGCCCATGGCTTTGGTGTCTCCACAGGCAGTTCTTATGGAGCTTCAGGCTGCCGGGGGAGGCGCAGAAGATTGATCGCATGATGGAGGCTTTTGCTTCTCGCTACTGTCTGTGCAACCCCGGGGTCTTCCAGTCCACAGGTCAGTGTAGAGCTCACAGACTGGCCCCTCGCCAGGCACAGCCTCCAGCTTTGGAGGGGGCGGTCCCGGCAAAGTCCAGCGTGTGTTCCTGGGGACCTGCCTTCCCTGAGCGAGGACGACCTGTGGGCCGGGCACCTCTTGCAGGCGGGCCCCCAGCACGCAGGGTCCCACTGTCCACTGGAGGTTCTGGCTGAGCCCAGCACCCCGGACTCGTTGCAGACACATGCTACGTGCTGTCATTCGCCATCATCATGCTCAACACCAGCCTGCACAACCACAACGTGCGTGACAAGCCCACGGCAGAACGGTTCATCGCCATGAACCGCGGCATCAACGAGGGCGGGGACCTCCCTGAGGAGCTGCTGAGGGTGAGCTCCCCAGCCCGCGGCCGCTGCTGTCTGCAGGATCTCTTCGCTGTGAGCGGCCGCAGCGCCTGTGACTCCAGACGCGCCTCCCGAGTCTCCTTGCCGCCCTGGTGCTGCTGCGCTTTCCGCGCGGCCGGCCGCTGGTCTCTGTGTGAGTTTCTGAACTGGCTGCTGTTCTTTCCTCCTTGCAGAATTTGTATGAGAGCATTAAGAACGAGCCATTTAAGATCCCGGAGGACGACGGGAACGACCTGACGCACACCTTCTTCAACCCCGACCGCGAGGGCTGGCTCCTGAAGCTGGGTGAGCCGCCTGCCCACGGGACCCGGGCGTAACCCCTCGGCCCACGGCAGCAGCCCCTCGGGTTCTTCCCAAGCTCGTCATAGGAATGTAGGAACGCCCCCACCACAGGCAGAGACGTTAAAAAGAACCGCAGTTAAGCCAGAGCCCGCTCTCGGTAGCCGCACGACCCACGGCTGCTTTTCTGAGCCGGGGCATCAGAGGCATGTCCGCGGCAGAGAGGAACGCCCAGGCTGCACGGCCGGTCCCAGAACACTGCTGAGTTAGCATCCAGATCCAGCCAGGGCAGCGTCCCGCACGAGAAGCGAGCGCGTTATCTCCACAGAACCTGTGTGCCTCTCTCTCGGTTTGGTGTGGCTGTGATTTCTGACGCGTGGTTTAAATGTGCCTTCTTGTTGTTTTCCTTCTGCCTGTGGCTCCCACCTTTCTGTTCTGTGACGGGCTGTCCCTGCTTGTCCTGCTTTAGGAGGTAGGTACCCAGTGGCTTCCCGCCCCCCAGCGGCTCATTCCTCTCGGTCTCCCCACGTTGGTCTGTGTGAGCTCCGCTGTGTGGCTGCCATTCATCCGACCCATCTGTGGACTTGCGGGGCCGCGCCGTGCTCGGTGCGGAGAACGCTCCACCCACCCCAGGGGCGGGGCTGAGAGAGGCCGGGACCTGGAGCACACGGGGATGCTGTGTGGGAGCCGGCTTGCCCCACCCCGTGTCTCTAGGGGTCTGCAGCAGTAGAGAAGCAGCCAGCTAGCCCTGTCCCTGCGGCATCACCCTCCACCCCATACTAACCCAGCAGCGCATGGAGGGATTTCAGGAGCTCTCTAAAGGCCCCTGGAGCAATTGAGGGTACTCCCGTGCAGTTTTCGAAATGCTGAGGGGGCGTGGGGATGGTTGCCCTGTGCCCACAGTGAAGCCTTCCAGATGCGATGGCTGGGTTCACGCAAGCCCTTCTGAGAGCAGGCGGCCACCGGGCAGCACATAAGACCTGGAGTGGAGTGTCCTGGTGATTTAAAAACAATTTATCAGCCAGGTGCAGTGGCTCATGTGTGTAATCCTACTGCTTTGGGAGGCTGAGGCGGGAGGATTGCTTAGGCCAGGAGCTTGAGACCAGCCTGGGCAGTATAGTGAAACCCCGTCTTTACAAAAAAAAAAATAAAAATTAGCCTGGCACGATGGTGTGTGCCTGTAGTCCCAGCTACTAGGGAGGCTGAGGCAGGAGGATCGCCTGAGCCCGGGAGGTTGAGGCTCCAATGAGCCATGACTGTGCCACTGCACTCCAGCCTGGGCGACAGAGGGAGACCTTGTCTCATAAATAAATAAATAAATAAATAAAATAAAAATTATCAAGGAAGGATGAGACACACTGTGACAGGCACAGGCTTCCTCAGCTAGTGGAAGGAGTGTAAGTCCCACAGGTCTGCTGTTCCCATTAGGGTCTTCGACCTTGGCCATTGCTCTTTGACTTTTTTCTGGCTATGCGGAGGTTTAGAGGAGTTCTAGGTATTTGCCTGAAAACCTAGCACCATGGTCTTGGGCTTGGGTGCCTGAGAGACCAGATTCAGATCACTTCTGTGAGGGTTCTAGAGTGAGGGCAGGGGGGATGTAACCGGAAACACCAGCAGGCACTCTGGGGCCGGGATAAGTGGGACGTTCGTTTGATTAGATGCCTCCCTTCTGGTTCCTGCATTGCCCACCAGTGTCCCCTCGAGGGACAGTGACGCCGTCAGCCTGCCTGGCAGTTAATGTGGACTGTGCCACCAGGGAATGGTCGGCTCTAGAGATGTAAATGCGTGAATGAAATGAAGGCACAGCAGAGCTCGTGTTATCTAACCTGTTTTCTGGTTGGGCAGATAAACAGGCCACAAAATGAGTGCACACAGCGCTCACGGGAACCAAGAGCTGGCTGGGCGCCGGGTGCCAAGCGCAGGGGCCCTGGAGGGGCTGGTGCAGCTGGCATGGCCTCAGTGTGGTGGGCGGCCTGGTGAGCGGCTGCCGCTCTCGGCTATTGGCTTCCTTGTCCTCTCCCACCCAGGCACCCTGTGTGTCTACTGTGTTCTCAGAAGCAGAGTTCGAGACCAAAGGCTGGCGAGCCAGGGTCCTGGCTGGAGGCAGACGAGATGGGTGCAGGATCTAGAATGTGCTTCCAGGCGTGCGCTGAGCGGGGAGCACGACCTGACGTGGCTGTATTCTTACTGTAGATTGGCTTTTAGAGCAGATGGTCTTAAAAAGGCCAGGATGCTTTGCCAGAGCTTAGGAGCCCTGCTGTGTACACAGGCGTGGCTTACGATTGTTGGTAACTTAAGACTTTGAGTCTTGAATCAATTACCACAAAAAAAAAAAAAAATCACAGGAGGTGGTCCAATCCGAGCTATCATGCAGAAAGTGTGTGCACGTGCTGTGAGTGTTCGTGCGTGTGGATCTATGTGCGCACCTGCCTGCTAACGGCAATGAAAATAGAAACTTGCAGAGAGAAAGTGGCTCCTGTCTGCAGGTTCCAGAAGCCAGGTTCTTGTCTGCAGGCGAGAATGCTGTGTGGTGTGGCCAGAAGCAAGCACGAGCAGAGCCTGCTGGGCTCTGAGACCAAGCTCACCACCCACTACCCTGGGCCTGCAGTCCTGGTCTGCAACAATCCCCTGGCCCTGACGACTGGACAGGGATGGGGCTGTCCGTGGGGGGTGTGAGCAGGGGACCTGAGGGTGGAGCTGAGAGGCAGCCTGGCAGACCCCGCCCAGGCAGACCCCTCCCAGGCGCGGGCCGGGTGGGCAGGCTAGTGGAACATACGGGCCCTTCGCTGTCCACCATGCCAGGAGCATGGAGGAACAGAGCAGGTGCTGGACAGAAGCACACTGGGGGCTCCTGGATGAGCTCCCCAAGAACTGGAGACTCAGATAGCTGGGCAGGGAGAAAGGCCACAGCTGGGGAGCCAGGAAGGGCGCCCCCTGCAGCCGCCCAAGGAGTTGGGTCTAAAGCCCAGTGCAGTGGGACCCTTTGCGGGGGCATCAGGCCGGGAGGGGCATGATTGCCACACGCTTTTGAAAAGATGCCGCTGGCTGCTGTTTGGGGGCTGGCAGCTGGCACCAGTGCAGCTGGAGCGGGGCCTGCTCTGGAGTCTCTGGAGGGAAGCAGAGGCGACTGTGACAGCGACCGATGTCAGGGTAGTGGAGTTGCTGTCAGCTGATTGTGCCACAGCAGCTTGAGCTGGAGCAAGTGCCTGGAAGGAATCAGCACTGTCCCCCTGTCCCCAGGGTCTCGGGGACATAAAATGCCTCTCCCTGCTCACTGGAATACTGTGGGACAAGGCGGGGTTGCCCCCAGGGTCTCCTGCCCTCCCCTGTGGACTTAGGCCTCCCTGGTGTGCTGCAACGGAGGTGGGGAAGGTGAAGGCCGAGGGCTTGCACGGAGCATCGAGCCCGTGGTGACAGGGACACGAGGGCAACAAGGACTTTGGGCCTTGCTGGGGCCTGGCTGGGTCTTCAGGGGACCAGTGAGGCGGCCCCACACAGTTGGGGCAGCGGGTTCCAGTGACGGAGCAGCTTGCAGGGGTTGGGGAGTGGAAGCCCCGCCAGGGCTCAGGAGAGATGTTGGGGGCAGGGTTTGAGGGCTGGGGAGATGCAGGAGGAAGCTTGGGGGGGGCATATTTGCCCAGACCAGGGTCTAGACAGACCCTTTATTTAACAGGTGGCCTGGTGGGACACTGATGAGACTGGGGCCTGTGGGGAGGGGAGGAACAGCTGGAGACTGGGCTCTTGTCCCAGGCTGGCGGTGGCAACCACATTGCAGGCTGCCTTGGGCATCAATGGTGGATGGCAGTGCTGAGTGAGGCAGGGGCCGGAGGATCCCAGAGGGGCTGCGGAGACCCCTTCCAGCCTCAAGTACGGCTGAGCCAGGCTTCCTGCCACCTGCAGCTGGTTCCTCCTCACCCAGCGTCTCTGCACACCAGGCCCCGAAAGGGAAACCTTCCGGGTGATCCGCAGAGCCCTTCTCACAGCATCTTGCCGCCAGGCCTCAGCGCCCGTGCTGGCCCCACACAGGGAGGCCTGGGGCCCTCGGCCAGCCTGTCACGGAGAGAGCTGGGTGAGCTCCGTGGTGCTGGGGAGGCGTGGGGCAGAGCGGCCTAGTACCCCAGGGAGCACTGAGTTCATTGCCCTGGGCGTGCGTTTCTTTGAATTATTTAAAAAACAAACACAGGCAAGGCTAGCAGCTGAAGTCAGTTTGTGTCTGCTCAGTGTTTAAGGATCAGAGATGTCCTTCCCTTAGTGAGAGGAGGGCAGGTACAGGTAGGGGTACGCACGTGTGCTCCAGATCTTGTTACTGAATTAATTCAGTCTCACGATTCCCTGGGCCCAGGGGTGATTGAGTTTGGGGGATCCCAGGGCTGCCCAACGGCCTCTGTAATGTGACAGCCACCTGACATAGTGGGTCAGGCCCTGGACAGAGCCAGGTGAGCCGTCCTGACTTCATCACGCTGCCATCTCATGTGGGGAAATGACGCCATCCATCCCACTAACTCCCAGGAAGCGAATTGGAGTGCGGTCTTGTCATCAAGGGGCCCCTCGGTGCTGTGGCGGGGCACCGGTGTGGGCGGGGTGGGTGCATGCGGGGCCCCACGGTGGGAACGCCGGAGGGCACCTAAACCCGAGCCTGGCGCCTGGTGGCCTTTCTGAAAACGCAGTGGTCTGTGCAGGTCCAGGGCCCCTCTTGGACCCGCGGGCTCCCCGTGCACGGAGCACAGCCTCACGGGGCCCCTTCTGCTTCCAGGAGGACGCGTGAAGACCTGGAAGCGCAGGTGGTTCATCCTGACTGACAACTGCCTCTATTACTTTGAATACACAACAGTAAGTAAGGCTGGGCCTCCTGGCCGCCTCCCAGCAGTCACGGAGCTGCCCTGGGGCCAGGGGACCCCCAGGCTGGTGGCCCACAGTGAGCCCCGCCGTGTACTTCTCTCTTGTAGGATAAGGAGCCCAGGGGAATCATCCCGTTGGAAAACCTCAGCATCAGGGAGGTGGAGGACCCCCGGAAACCCGTAAGCTCCCTCCTGAACCTTCTGTCCTGCCAGCCCCCTGGGAGCCATCCTCCCTGCCTGCAGGGAACCTGGCCCCCAGCCCCTGTGACGGTCTCCCCTCTCTTTTTCTCCACCAGAACTGTTTTGAGCTCTACAATCCCAGCCACAAAGGGCAGGTCATCAAGGCCTGTAAGACGGAGGCGGACGGCCGCGTGGTAGAGGGGAACCACGTGGTGTACCGGATCTCAGCCCCAAGCCCGGAGGAGAAGGAGGAGTGGATGAAATCCATCAAGTGAGCGGGGCTTCGGGGGCGGGGCCAGGCCTGTCTTCTCATGCTGGTTGAAGGGCGGAGGATGGTCTGGAACGTGGATGCTTCCATGTGCAAGAGTGGACCCTCTGCCTCCAGAAACCCGAGGGCCGGGCTGCCAAAGCTGATGCTCAGATCTGAGCCTGCGGTCCTGTCTGAGGAGCCTCTGGGGCTGGTGGGGAAGGGAAGGTCTGTGTGTCACCCACCACCTAACCTGCATGTTTTCCTTCTTTCACCAGAGCCAGTATCAGCAGGGATCCCTTCTATGACATGTTGGCAACGAGGAAACGAAGGATTGCCAATAAAAAATAGCTTTCCTGGCTAAAAGACCCAGGTAAAAGACCCAACCCCAGCAGAAAGGCACCGCGGGCTGCCCCTCCGCGGAAGGTGTGGCAGGGAGGCAGTCGCCCTGTGGTGCAGGCTGCTTCTCCAGAGTGTACCGTGGCCCAGATGGCATCCCCGAGGCCTCGTGCCGTGGCTGGGGTCCTGGGAGGTGGTCGCCCTGCAGTGTAAGCTGCTGCTTCAGAGCGTACTGTGGCCCAGACTGATCGAGGCCTTGTGCTGTGGCTGGGGTCATGGTCGGCTGCGCGTGTCCAGAAGCATTTCCTTCCTGCGACCGTCCCCGGCGGCCCTGGGGGGAGAAGCCAGGACAGCAGTTTCCGCTCTCTCCACAGCAGACACGGGACGGATTCCACAGATGGGAGCCTCATTCATACCATGCCAAACGCGTTCACTCGGGGCAGTGTTAACCGTTCTAGAAAGCCACTGTTTTATAGCAAAACAGGAAAGGAAAAGCTACCAGTTTTTTATTCAGAATTTTTTCTCAGATATATAGGATTATAGCTTTTATATGCCTTTTTATATTCTGAAATTATAACAAAAGATACTTTCTAACAGTAGTATTTTTAGAATGGCAGCTATAAAGTTAACTCCTAGACACAAGTATATACTGTGCACTGAAAAAATATCCATCTAGACGCAGCACCCAAGGGGAGGGCTGGGGGCCACCGGCACGGGGGCCACGGGCAGCCCTGCCCTGTCAGGCTGTCAAGCCAGCCCCGGGGGCAGCAGGTAGGCTCTGGATGGGCTCGGGGAGGGATGGCCATGGCACTTGGGGGCTCCAGGGTGACTCCCATGTGGCCTCCCTTCAACCCAGGCTTTTTGGCCCCACAGGTACTTTAAGCAAATCATTAAAATGATAACAGTTAATGGTTTGGAGTGTTTAGCCTGTAACTGCTAACTCCTAGGAAACAGCTTTTCTCTGGACACAGATGGCCCATATGCTGAATCACGTGAAACTGCTCATGTTTTGTTCAGACACACACACACGGCAGCGTTTCATACAGGTCAGCGGAGTCCATGTAGACCGGCTTTTGACCTACTCATCGCTATTTAAAACCTGTGGCAAAATGAACGCTTATTTTACAGACCTTGTAATTTGACCAGATTTCTTAATGAATAGACACAGAAGTAACCAGAAACAGCCTCACCCCATGTAGCGTGCCATGTCCTGAGAGAGGTGCCCTCCCTACGAGGAGGGAAGAACAGCCTCTGGTGTGCAGAGGCCCGGCACGTAGGGTTTCTGGGGAGCTGAGAACCCCAGATAGATGCCGGTGGTGGAACTGGCGAAGCTCCACGCCCGCCTGGGAGGTCGTCAGGTTGCTGTGGATGTAAGGATAGCAGGTGCCTGGTGCTTCACTCAAGCAAGGGTGGATCTGGGCCCCACCTCCAGAGAGGGCACAGGGCTGGACGGGGGCATTGCGTGCTTGGGCCGACACAGGCCAGTGGCAGGCGCTGCTGTTGCACAGACCCTGTTGCACACGGGGCTGTTGGGCTGGTGGCTGGCTTTTCCTCCACGGACTTCCTCTTCCCGCCCCACCTGCACAGGCACACCTTGAATCTGCACCCTCTGGAGGGCATCTGTACTCCCGCGCAAAATGCCCAGTCCAGAGACAAAACCTCAGACTGTGCACCTAGGCTTCCTTCTCAGCAGCGGAGACTGTTCCTTTGAGTTGCCTTGAAGTGGAGGCCGAGCGGCTGCGGGCCCTCCGCCTCCCTGCGGCTGACCTTGATGTAGCTTTAAGTCGCACTAGACTGCAGAGGGGTCCAAGGCCAGAAGCCCCCGTCCTGCATCAGACTTTCATTCCCAAGCTCTTAGGCTTTGTTACTGATACCTCAAATTGGAAATTTTAGTTTTGAGAAAGGCAAGTCAGCGTTCTTGAAACCTGGCTGGTAAGATATGCAATTCTGGCCTCCAGTCTTCCATGAAAATAAATGCTGCCTGGACCCCCACCCAGACCACACACTGACGGCCGGCCCCGGCGGTGCCCACCCCTCAGGCTGGCCCCGCACCCAGGACTGGCCACAGCCAGCTTTGTCAGCATGTCGTGCTCAGATGAGCCGTTTCTTTCTGACCAACGCAGGTGTGACCTGGGGGTCGGAGCTTTCTGTTTTGGGTGTTGGGAGCCGTGGCAGGAAGGAGTCTCCAGATCAAGCTCCTCCATTGCTGTCATCTGTGAATGAGCTTCACCGGGTGGTGGGCACCCGGGAGCCGTGCAGAGGCTGTGGTGCTGAGTTAGACTCCAGGTACTTTGTGGTCAGAGTGTTACAGGAAATCGCCTAGCTCCAGGCTGTGTGATGACAGTATTAGCATAAAGGCCGTGTAGCCATCATGCCTGCTGAGCCTTGAGGCAGGCCTGGTCCAGGAAACTCTCTGGGTCATGACTGCGCAGGGCCAGCCGCCACCAGGACGGCCCTGAAGCAGGACATCTGTTTTTGTCCCTCACCCTGGGCAGGCCCTGTCACAATCATGATCCTCCTCCTCCCCGCCCCGATGTGTGAGCACAGGGCTCGAATTGTTAGTCCCAACTCTGGCCAAAGACACTTTCTTCCAGAGACAGAGGCCAGGAGGCAGCGACAGGAGCCCGGCGGGGAGGCGGCGGCTGCCACAGCCCTTCCAGCCTGTCTTGCTGGGCCCTGGTTCACATTTGAGTTTAATTGGACTGGCCCTGGACCCAGATAAGCAGCAGTGTCTTTGGGGGTCACAGAACATTTTGGGGCAGTTGAATGTGCTACCAAACTGAGTGAAACTAGGAGCTGTTTATAGATGGAGCAGCACTTAGTGCTTCATAGAAAGCAATGCCTACTTTTAAAGTTACAAATGCAGCTATCTACATAGGTGTGCTTTGCCGAGAAGTTAGGTCTGTGGTAGACCAGAAACTACAAATTGACTTTTTTTTCTTAGAAAATATTTCTATTTGCGGAAAATACAGTAATATGTAAATAATGTACATCTGTTGATTTCTGGAGTGTTTGTTATTCAATGTATATACTGCCATGACTCGCATGAAGAAACAGCCTCTCTCTCTCGATATTTGGTTGTAAAGTGAACAGTAAGATTGGAGGGTAGATGGCTGTCAGTGCTCTTGCAAATACTGTGTTCACTAAATAAAAATCACATGTATTGTTAAAACAAGCCTGTCTGAGACTTGGTTCTTTCCAACAGCTATTGCTGGGTTCAGCAAACACCCCTCCAAGTTTCCTTTGCCCGTCCCAGGTGGGAAGGCCTGGCCGACGGTACTGACTTCAGCAGGAGCACTTGAAGGTTTTAAGAAAGTGAATTCAGATGACAGGAAGGAGTCTGGAAGCAAATGGGGAAAACAGCAGTAAAAAGACGCCAAGTGTGTGATTTGCTGCCATTTATATACTATAGAAATTTTACATGCTGTATATTTACAGTGGGGCAAGTGCTTTTTTAATCTTTAAAAAAACAAAGATCAAACTTTAAACATCTCTGAACAACACAAACTGTATAAACCATACAGATTATTCAGATACAAACTGTATTAAATACAGTTTTCCCCACTCCATCTCCTGATGCAGGACCAGTGAATTATAAGTGTATCACAGTTTGATAGCATATCCATATTAAAAATAAAATCACAGTATGATTGTGTCTGTAACTAGAAACTCGAAGGGACCAAGCAGACAACGGAGACTCCAGTATCAGTGAAGACAAGAGACGCTGTATCAAAAAGTGTTGTGTAATAGAAACATACTGTCGGCTTTACAAATCATGTCTGGGTTATACATTCATAATGTAAATACTCATCATAACTGGGAAATTGGAACAGTTCCACAAAGTTCAGAAACAGAACTTGTCTATAAAATACATCTTCAAATCTTGAATACAACTAAAATAAGCAAATTAGTTTCTAGTATCAGACATTACAGAAAACAGACTGCTCTCCAAAGTCTAGGTGAGGGCTTGTGAAGTCTTTAAATTAAATATACACACTGTCAGCTTGTACTTTTGACAATTCCATGGTCTCCCGGTTGGTCTTGCACCAGATATCTAACTTGGAGGAACATTACATGAAATACAAGTAATCGACCTGAGTCTGTAATTAAGCAGCATTTGAGATGTTCTATTCCAGGGCATTATTTCAATGGGATTTATATACACGGTATTTTACAATGGTCAGCAGTGGTAGAAAGTGTTCGTCCATTCGGAATAAGGGTAATTAAGAAAAGGTAAAAACTAAAAAAAAAGTTCTCCATGGTAAAATCTGTACAGTATTTACTAAAGAAGCACCACGCAGATTGGAACAGAGTTATTTTCTATCTTTATAATTTAAGCTGGGCTGGGGATGGCTTCTGTTGAACGCGTTGAATCTGAAAGACAAGAGGCGCCGGTTAGTGAGTTGGAGGCAGGCGGCGGCGGTACGTAGAGCTTATTCCCGGTACGTAGAGCTTATTCCCGGACGCCCTGCCAGCTGCTCCAGAAGGCTGGGGAAGCTCTTCCTTGAGGAGGTCACTCTGCCTTTCTGGGTGGAAGTGAGGGAACTGGCGGTGCGAGCAGCTCAGCCAGGGAGGCGCCATCTGCTGGGCCCCGCCGCCGCCAGCCCCCAGCTGCCTCCTCCACCTCCGTCCTCACAGCCCCTCACTTGGGAAGTTTAGCTCCTTACGTAGGATTGGGCCTCTCACTTGAGGACACATTGATAAAGCCTGTTAATTAACGGCCAGTTGATCCACAGACTCTTCACTTGGAAATTCATTTTAAATTCCTCTTGCTGACTACATGTGACAGACACATTTGGACAAAGTTTCCTTTCAAGGGAAAAATGGTTCGCTGTCCCCTTTAGGTCCACAAGGGTCAGGTATAAAACCAGTGACTCTCCCAGGACCCCTGTGTAAATTGACCCAACACCGCCCTGCAGCTCTGAGGTCCTGATCTGCCACTCGGTCACCTTCCCACGGTTTTGTACAGTGGGTGCTGGGTGGGTGCTGGCTCTGGCTCAGTGTGACCTCGGGGCGCAAATAGCAGCACAGGGGATGGGATGGGATGGGACGGGGAGGGAGTGGGCACCGGGCCTCTCCCTTCCCAGATGTTTATCAAAGGCCCGTGGGCTCGGCTGCTGTGAGCCAGGTTGGCTTTTCCCAGTGAGGGGCAAGGGAACAGGGCAACTCCACCTGCGAGAGGGACGCAGGTCTTCCCAGCCAGTAATGCAAAGGTGATGAGGTGGAGGGTCTAGGTCTGTCCCCAAGCACGTGGCCTGGGTCTGGGCTGGCTGGGAACCTGCCAGGGCCTCTCCATGGCTCTGCCCACTCCTATGGGCCCAGCCCACAGGCAGAACCACAGAATTAAAACTCCTCTGCCTGAATCCCCTCAGCGCCACCACAAACAATGAAGAAACAGGAAAACAGCTTACCATAACTAGTGAGTTTTTTGTTTTGAGGCTGAGTTTTCAATCACCTAGAAAGCAAAGGTCAGGAAAGAGATTTTAATGATGGTTGCAAAATTGCCAGTGCCTCTGCTCTGCGTTGCGTCAAGTGGCTATGGTCAGTCACTGCGGTTCCCTGTGAGTGCCTGAGGCCACTTCCCCGCGAGGTGAGCAGGGATGTCCCAGCGCTCAGCTGCTGCTCCCAGGGTTTTACTGACATCAAAGGGTTTACGTGATGACTGAGACTGAGGGCTCCATCCAACCCACGCACACCCTGACATTAGGACAACAGATCTCAGGCCCAAGAACTGAACTGGGCGGAACAGAGCCAGAGGAGGAGTCTGAAAGAGAAAGGCAAGGAGCCGAAGTCCAGGGCAGAGGGGAGCCTGCAGGACCACAGGACGCTGGGTGAGGCGAGGCCGGGCAGCGGCCTTCTCGGGAGGAAGAGAAAGGCTCCTCAGTCTGTGCTCACAGCATAAGTGCCAGCTGCAAACTCTGTCATCGGTGCAGTGGGATGGGCACGGAAACGCAGGCCACCACACACACACGCCTGACCACAGCACCCAAGACAGGACGCAAACAAGTTCACGTTCAACCTCCCTCCTGCTGGACCAGCTGCCTTGGGGACCATCAGTGTCTCCCAGCAGCCCCGGCTGGGAGCCCACGATCCTGGGAGCCCGCACCACACGCAGAATGAGCCCATTCACTGCATCCTCAGGCACCAAGCAGCCCTCACGAATCCCCTTCCCCGACTCGCTGAAATGGGAAGGCAAAACCAATTCTGAAATGTCCAGAATGTCTACAACACAGACAGCAAAGACCTGCCGGCTCCCCGCCCTCGCTGACAGCGCTGGTGCCTGTCCTGGGCTCCGACTGTTTCCCCAGCACTCCACAGGCAAGTGTGCCCCATGGGGCTCGCCCCGCAGCCCCGGCTCTCTGTTACACACTCTAAGGACCACCTGCCCCTCAATCAACAATGCACGCTGGCTCTAGGCTGCTGGCAGGGACAGGCCTTCCCCAGAACACACAGCTCCACCTCACCCACGATACAGCTGAGAAGCAAAGGCCTCAGGGGCAGCCCTGATGATTCATCACAAGTCCCTGGGAGGAGGGCATGCGCTTCATACGTGAATGCAAACAACCGGCGCTCAGGTAAGGATGACCAACTTTTTCTGTGAGGGGCAAATAATAAACACTCTCCGCTTGGCGAGCTACACAGTCCCTGCCCTGCTGCAGCCACTCGCTTCTGTCAGGCAGTGACAGCAAAGCCACCCGACAGCGTGCGAACGCGCCTGGCTGTACCCCGATCAAGCTACAGACACTGCGGTCTGAACTTCACATCATTTTCATGTGAAACGCATTGTTCTTCTTTGGGATGATCTCCAACCACTTAAAAAGGTTAAAACCATTCTTCACTCCAAGTTCATACAAAGCCAGGAGACTGGCCGAAGCTGGCCGCAGGGCTGCAGTTTGCCAACTTCTGCTCTAGGTCCACTGACTCGAGTGACATCCCCTTCTAACAGGCTCACAGCTCCTCTCCAGGACCAGCGGTCACTGGACACCAACCAGAGAGGAAGCGGGGAGGCTGCCTCAAGTGCAGTCAGAGCACAGCGCGTGGCCACATGACAGAGACACAGCCCCACAGGGCAGAAGAGAATCTAGGACACCTGGCAGCGACAGTCAGCGGCCCGCCACACCCCCTCTGTGGTGTCAGGCAGAGGCCGACGCCCGTGCTTCTAACGACCCAAGCAAGCAAATCAGTACCGAGCACCAGGGCACGCTCAGAATGCTGCAGGTTTAACAATTCAGGAGAGTAATGTATATACTGTAAAAGTATTTCTATCAAAAATGCTTTAAAACCAAGAGTTCTCGAGACCATCCTGTTTAACAGGGTGAAACTCTGTCTCTACTAAAAACACAAAATTTAGCTGGGCGTGGTGGCAGGCACCTTATAGTTCCAGGTACTCGGGAGGCTGAGGCAGGAGAATGGTGTGAACCCGGGAGGCGGAGCTTGCAGTAAGCTGAGATGGCGCCACTGCACTCCTGCCTGGCCGACAGAGCAAGACTCCGTCTCAAAAAATAAATAAATAAAATAAAATAAAATAAAATAAAACCAAGATTTCTGGTGCTTCGCAAAGCAAACACTCAAGACGCCCAGAGCCATACGTTCCAGGGCTTTGGTGACACACAGGTGGTGCTGCCCTCAGTCCTGTGTCACTTAGGCTTTCAATAAACGCTAAGGGTTTGGTGCTAAGGAGCCAAACTGGGCAACAGCACCGCACTGCAGGGACGAGCACTGAGGCCGCACCCTATCTGGCAGGGGTGATCTGAGTAACTGCACCCTCTGATGCCACCTGAGGTTTTCTATGTATTATTTGCCCTTTGCAAAGAAAATGTATTAAGAAATAGTTTCTATCTTCTTAATTCCAAGTATCTCCTCTTACCCTGGCCATACTCAAAGAGATGACACCTGTCATCCCTGCTTTCCATCCGTAAGTGTTTCGTTTTCTCACGGAAAGGTCCGACGCCTTCCAGAGGCGGGCCACCGGGCAGAGGAAAGCCGCCCTGGGCTCTCCGGAACTGGGCAACAGTCTCCAAGCTGGCGGCCCTGGGTAAGTGCAGTTCTGAATCTTTAACAAAGTCCTCTGATTTTCTTGAATGTCTCTTCTTTTTCTTCTTCTTTTTTTTGTGTCTGTGGAGGTCAGCGTCAGAGCATGCTGCTGAAAGGTCTGAGTCCTGCTGATGCCTGCAGAAGCAAAAGCCAGAATTCAAACCCCTAAAACGCAAAACCACCTGTAGCAGACCCTGGAGCTTGGCCTCTATACCCGTTCATGGAGAACATTCACTGCACAAACAGGCGCAATTCTTATCTAATTAACAACGTCGGCCAGGCATGGTGGCGCACACCTGTAGTCCCAGCTACCAGGGAGGCTGAGGCGGGAGGATCACTTGAGCCCAGGAGGTTGACAAAGCTGCAGTGAGCTACGACTGCAACATTGCACTCCAGCCTGGGCAACAGAGCCAGACCCTGTCTCAAAACTTTAACAAGTCTGCCTTCAGTGTAATGACTGTTTCAGCCCAGGCTCATAAATTCACCAACTTCAGCTCCATCGCTGAACAGCCCCACCTCTGCTTCAGCTTTCTCAGGACTAAGGTTGTTGGACAAACACTGCAGGGAGGATTCTGCTGGCTTTTCCCAAAACCAGTGGTTACTTGAAGGGAAAGGAAATACTAAGCCTCCTTCCCTCCCATGTGCCTGAGACACCTGGCAGCAATATTATTTTTTCCCTCAAGTAACCACTGCCTATTTTCCCTATGGCTTTTGCTAATCTTTTCCCAGGGTTTCAATTTCAAGAGATGTCAACTAAAATTACTAATTCTGTTCCTGCTCATCCATCTCATCACGGATAAGTCATTTTCAAGACAATCACCCACCAATTTAGCTTTTTAAAAATACAAAAACAGGCCAGGTGCAGTGGCTCATGTCTGTGATACTAGCACTTTGGGAGGCCCAGGCAGGAGGATCGCTTGAGCCTAGGGGTTTGAGAACCACCCAGGCAGCATAGCGAGACCCTGTCTTTACAAAAACAAAAAATTAGTTGAGGGTGGTAGCACATGTCTGTAGTCCCGGCTACTCTAGAGGCTGAGGGCTGAGGCAGAAAGATCATTTGAGCCCAAGAGGTCAAGGCTGCAGTGAGTTATGATGGCATCACTGCACTCCAGCCTGGGTGACAGAGGAAGACCCTATCTCTTAAAAAATACAGAAACAAATTTCCCAATTGGATTTCAAGTTGAAAAATGGAGCCAAAAATAAAGGCCGAGGAAACAAAGGTGTCTCAGAGGCCCACGCTGGACCGGAGGGCAGGAACAGGAAAAGTGCACCTCCTGTTGTCTGCCTACCTCACTGCCACTGAATTTCAAGAAAATATAACAGACAGGAAAACAGAACTACATCTGACAAATAATAATATTAACACCAATTCTAAGGTCAAAGACTCCCAATTTTTCATTTATGGAACATGCATGCTTACTCCTGGAAGAGTTACAAAGCATTCACCAAAAATGGCACTACCATTTTGAAAAAGGAGGTTGTTAGGCATTTAACGACACCATGAAATAAAGATACAGCTTAAAAACAGGGCAAATTTTTACAAATCTGTAAAAAGAGTGGAATCTCAAAACCTACAGAAATGAGACACAAATCAAACGGATACAACTACGGCCTGGCCCGTCACTTGTTCCTGAGTCGGGTGAGAAGGGACAGGCCCCACTGCTGACAGCGCCGCAGCCCGCGAGGAGCACAGGCCCCAGGCTCACCTGGAGTCGCGCTCTCGGTGTTTGTCTTTGGATTTCTTTTTCTTCTTTGATTTTTTGTGCTTCTTCGCTTTAGGCTCTTCTAGAAGGTCCTTCAGTTCGCTCCTCCGGGCTTTCTTCTCGACATGGCTGTCACTGTTTTCCACGCTGTCGTGTCTCCGTTTCCGTGACTTTACATTTTCGTGTTCGTGAAACCGATCAGAGAGGTTACAGTTGTCTCCGGCTACAAGTGCAGTTCTGTCGTGGGAGAAGCGGTCGGGGTGCGGGGCGAGGGCGTGGGGCGCTCCTGCACGGGGGCTGCCAAGGCGGTGCCGTTCCCTCTCCCGGGCTGGCTCGGAGCCCCTACGGCCCCGGCTGTGGTCCTTACGCGGCCGCTCATGCAGCCCGGCCCGCTCGTGCTCGCGGCCGCCGTGGAAGGGCTTCCAGTCCCGGGCGGCGTACTGGGCGTACCTGTTATGGTAGTACCGGCACCTGTCCCAGCGCGGCCTGTCGGCGTAGAACTTCTCCCGGCCCCAGCCATGCTCGCCCTCGGTGTAGTGGTGTCTGACCCAGTCCGGCTCCGCCCCACTCCGGTGTCGGGAGTGGTGGTGACTGTACCTGCCCAGAGAGCCGCGCTCGCCGGGGCTGGGCCTGTCGCCGTGGCCGGGGTGGTGCTCCGCAGCGTGGCGGTCCTGGCGGTCGCGCTCCCGGGGGCAGGTGCGGCGCCGCCGGTGGCGGTGGCCCTCAGTCTTGCTCCTGCTCTCTCTGGCGGGCTCCCCGCTGGATGAGCGCTCCCTCCGGCTGCGGTAGTGGCCTCGGTCCACCTTTCTGAGGCTGCCGATTTTCTCCTTCACCGGGGAAGGGCCTGGAGCTTTCGGCGCCGTGGCATCCTCGCCCCTCTCGCCGGGGCTAGGCTCTGCATCCCCTTCCGGGTGACCGGCCGGGGCCGCCTCCGGCATAGGAGCTAGCGGCCCCTCTGCGGACTCGGGCGCGCCCGAGCTCTGGGGAAGGTCCTGACCGTCCCGGGCATGGTCCCCGCTGGGGTGAACAAGGAGCGGCTGCTCGCAGGGCTCCTCCGACCGCGCAGGCGGAGCCGGACTCAACTCCTCCGGGGCTTCCGCCATCGCAGAGTCCCGCGGGCCCTCCGCTATCATCCTCTTTGCGTCCTGGGACAGCGGGCTCGCGTCGCCCGTTAAGCTCTCGGGATCACACAGGTCAGGGGGCGCTGTGTCCCCCGCGATGTCCTGCCCAGCGCCGGGCGGAAGCTCTTCCGGGGCGGCAGCCAAGGCCTCCCAAGCGCCTTCTTTGGTAGTGGGAGTGCCAGGATCCGGGGGCGGCAGAGCCTTCTTGGTGCTGCTGAGGGTGGCGGCCGCATCCGGTTCCTCCAGGGATTCGGCGGCGGGGCTGCCAGGCTGGGGCTCGGGATTGCCGTCCTCGCGAGGGCCCCTCTCTGCTCCAGGTGCACTGCAGTCCCCAAACAAACAAACACACCCGTTAGCGTGGGCTTCACAGGCTCGTGTCATTGCATTACAGGGAGAAATACTTAAAACGTTCACTTGCTATTTCGTCTCTTTAAATACATCTCGCTGAAGCCCAGTATTAGGCTAGTACTACTATCTCTGGAAACTCCCAATTTTCTGTTTCCCTTATTAAACAAAAATAAAATGTTTTATCATCAAGCCCAGCTCCTACCCTATTTTTCAAAGCAATAATCCTACAGTTGTAGGCTCTTCCTGTTTTTGGATATTCCTCTAGTTCTTCCAATTCCTCTATTGTTTTGTTTTGTTTTTTGAGGGACGGAGTCCCACTCTGTTGCCCAGGTTGGAGAGCAATGGCGTGATCTCAGCTCTCTGCAACCTCCACCTCCTAGGCGCAAGCGATTCTCCTGACCCAGCTTCCCAAGTAGCTGGGATTATTACAGGTGCCCACCACCACGCCCAGCTAATTTTGGTATTTTTTAGTAGAGATGGGGTTTCACTAAACCTTGGGCAAGCTGGTCTCGAACTCCTGACCTCAGGCGATCTGCTCACCTCAGCCTCCCAAAGTGCTGGGATTACAGGCGTGAGCCACCGCACCTGGCTGCAATTCCTCTAGTTCTTCCTAATAACCAAGACTAAAGAAAAACCTCCAGTGATGACAGGGCTTCCTCCTTTTCCTCTGGACTCCCTTTCTCTAATTTCTCTTGAACCCTCAAAGGTAGAGCGGCTACCTCCAAACAAAGCCAGCAGCTCCTCCCATTACTGACAAATTGTGAGAAATCAGAGGCTTTAGCAAAACTTGCTGTAGTAAATTAACTCTGTCCTTTGATTCCCGCAGAGCTTTCAATATGTCTTCAGGGTTAATAATGAAAGCTGCTGTTGGCCTGGGCTTGTCTGCACAGCCATCTACCTCACCCTCATGCAACCTGGCCTAGGAAAGGCCAGAGTCCTCTGGCCGAGGGAGCGAGTGTCCAAGCCAGCCTATCCGTAGGTTGGGAATGAGCATTCCCTGCCTGCAGGGTTCACCCCATTCCGTTTTAACATCTAAGCCCTCCTCACAGAGGGCCTCAGTGAGGGCACTCCCAGCTGCCGGGGGCCATTCTGGGGTTGCCACAGTGATGGGAGCCCCACCAGGACGACGAGCAACCCCACAGGTGAGTGCGTGCCAACGACTATGCGGTTTAGGGTGTGTTACTGGCACGGTTTTCACAGACATTGTTTCCAGGAAGATACCTAGTATACAAATCTAGAGTCGATTATGCCGTGATTTCATCACTTCACCAGAACTTGTTCGCCATGAGAACATGACTTCCTGAAGGCGAACCTGCACCTGGCACCGAGTATGGTGACATCTGGCCGTGCTCTGAGCTGTCATTCACAGCCAACCTGTGCAGAGACGCGAGCACTGCTCGCACACAGCCTCTCGCCACAGGACCGTCCTGCCTGGTTCTTTGCATGAAGCCACTGTCACTGCATGACAAATTCCTTTCCTCTTACTCTGGACTAACATTACATTTACATTTTTGACTAACATTACATGATTTTTTAAAAATTGTGGGGCAGGTTTTATTATCTATAATTTCAGAATCCTTGAGGGGCCTTTACGAAGTATAGTCACATACCTCATACATAAGGTCAACATACCTCATACATAAGGTCAACAGCTCACACATGATGGCGGTCCGTAAGATCACAATAGAGCTGAAAAATCCCTGTCACCCTAACTGTCCTAACATCCTAGTGATGGCGGTCTGTAAGATCACAACAGAGCTGAAAACTCCCATCACTGTAACAGTCCAAGGGCAACACATGACTCATGAGTGTGGTGATGCTGGTGTAAATAAACCCACTGCACTGCCAGTCCCATGAAAGTCTAGCACATACAATTAGTACATAATAGATGATAACGGTAATAAACGACTCTGCTGGCCGGGCGCGGTGGCTCACGCCTGGAATCCCAGCACTTTGGGAGGCTACGTCTGGTGGATGAGTTGAGGTCAGGAGTTTGAGACCACCCTGAAAAACATGGTGAAACCCTGTCTCTACGAAAAGTACAAAAAAAAAAATTAGCTGGGTGGGTTCGTGCATGCCTGTAGTCCCAGCTACTCAGGAGGCTGAGTCAGGAGAATCGCTTGAACCCAGGAGGCGGAGGCTGCAGTGAGCCAAGATCTCCTCACCGCACTCCAGCCTAGGTGACAGAGACAGACTCCATTTCAAAAACAAAAACAAAAAAAATGACTGTCACTGGCTTATGTATTTACTAACTGTACTTTTTATGATTATCTTAGTGTGTGCTCCTTTTTCTTACAAAACATAAGGTAACTGTAAAACAGCCTCAGGCAGGTCCTTCAGGAGGTCTCCAGGAGAAGGCATTGTTGTCAGAGGAGATGACAGCTCCATGGGTGTTACTGCCCCTCGAGACCTTCCCGTGATACGGATGACACTGATCCTGTGACCCTGGGCTAATGTGTGTGTGTGTGTCTTCACAAAAAAGTTTTAAAATTGGCCGAGCGCGGTGGCTCACACCTGTAATCTCAGCACTTTGGGAGGCCGAGGCGGGCGAATCACAAGGTCAGGAGATTGAGACCACGGTGAAACCCCGTCTCTATTAAAAATACAAAAAATTAGCTGGGTGTGGTGGCGGGCGCCTGCAGTCCCAGCTACTCAGGAGGCTGAGGCAGGCAAATGGCGTGAACCTGGGAGGCGGAGGTTGCAGTGAGCCGAGATTGTGCCACTGCACTCCAGCCCAGGGCACAGAGCGAGACTCTGTCTCAAAAAAAAGTTTTAAAATTTACAAGTAGAAAAAAGCTTATCAATATGGATATAAAGAACCTATTCTTGTAGCTGGGCGTGGTGGTGCGTGCCTGTAGTCCCCGCTACTCGGGAGGCTGAGGCAGGAGAATTGCTTGAACCCGGGAGGCGGAGGCTGCAGTGAGCTGAGATCGTACCACTGCACTCCAGCCTGGTGACAGAGCAAGACTCCGTCTCAAACAAACAAAGAAGTTATTTTTGTACAGCTGTATAGTGTTTGTGTTTTAAGCTAAGTATTATTACAAAAGAGTCAAAGAGTTTAAAATTAAAAGTTTATAAAGTAACAAAGTTACACTAAGCAAAGGTGTGTTTACTATTGAAGAAATCAATTTTTTAAACAAATTGAGTGTAGCCGAAGTGTGCAGTGTTTCTAGAGTCTACAGTAGTGCACAGTCCCAGGCCCCACATTCACTCAGCACTCGCTCACTCACTGGCTCACCCACAGCACCCTCCAGTCCTGCCAGCTCCATTCATGGTAAGTGCCCGTACGGGTGTGCCAGTTTTCCTTTTATACCGTATTTTTACTGTCCCTTTTCTATGTTTAGATACACAAATACCACTGTGTTACAGCTGCCTACAGGATCCAGTGCAGTCACAGGTTGTGCAGGTTTGTGGCCCAGGAGCAGCAGGCCACACACCATCTCGGTCTGTGTGACCCACTGTGGTGCTGACATGACAACCACATGGTTGTTGTGAATGGACGGTTGTGAATGGACGTCCTGTTGTGAATGGACGGTTGACTGTATGTGCTCCTTGACAGGACTGAGAGCCCTGGCCTAGACCCTCAGCACACCCTCCCATAATCATTCTTCATGAGAAAGATGAAATGAGATGGCGCTTGAAGGTGTGCCAGTAACACTGCTAACCAGAGAGAGGTGGCCACGCAGGAGGAGAAATAGCATGGTGAGTACATTAAGTTTCCGTGGACTCGGTCCTGTATGCCACATTTTTTCTTTACTCTTCTAAAAGGCAAGTTAATAAATCCTATATGTCATAATTCAAATCATTCTAGGATTCAAAACATTCACTATAAAATTTCTACAGCATTCCTATACTGATACATCTGCAGGCCACTGGATTTCCCACTATGCTGCCACACGTGCCTCAGATTTACTCTTGCGTTACCTCATTTCATCTGTCGAGCCTTTCAGTTTGTTGCTAAGCTTGAAGGTCTCTAAGATTTTGTCTTCTGGGAGAGACGGCAAAGGAGCAGGCATCAACTGCAATAAAAACAAAAATATTTCAGCTTCAGTTGCCAGCTCCATGCCTCCTGAAATCCAGCCAAGGGAACTGCCACGAACGAGGCTGAAGACCCCGACGCACACTCACCTTTCCAGGAAGACCGTTTGCCTTAGCAAAGGGATTTTCTGAGTGCAGGGCAGGCTGGCCTTGGCAGCTGGCACCATCGGGCGGCAGGCCGTTTTCTTTTGGGTCACTGTCGCTGTCTGCACTATTAGCACCGTTTAGGGTCATGGGTTCTTGGAGCTCGTGCGGAGCAGCCTCCTCATCTTCGGCATCTCGGCCGGGAGAGTGGGAGCTCGCAATCGTACCAATCCCATTCTCCTTGCCCAGCCCCTTCGACTCCTCGTCAGAGTCCTCAGAGGACTCGGCGCCATAGGGGACTAGCACGCTGGAGTTCAGCTTGGATTTGCCATTCATCATGGGCTGGGAACAGGATTCGCTGTGGGGGATCGGTTTTGTTACTTTACTAGAAACTGACATCGTGGATGCGTTCGAGGTAGACTGTACTGCAGAATTGGTAATGGTAGAAGAGGGAACGGGCTTGGTAGCGTTCTCCAAAGAATTGTTATGAAGGTTAGGCAGAGACTGACACTGGCGAACAGGCAACTTGTTGTGAATACTGATTGTAATTTTTTGTTTCTTAGGATGTTCTGGGATCACTGAAGACCTATTAACTGACCAGTTTTGCACAGAAGCTGAAGCATTAACAGGACTAGCCCTGTTGACACTGGAATTCCCGTTAGGACTTGACATGGAACTGCTTGGTGTGTCTTTCAATGGTCCAGTCCCATTTAAGTGAGGTGGATTCTGGAAGTAAGAAAAGCACCAGCCAGTCAGAGCTCCAGAAACATGGTCACAGAAACACAACCCATTTTGGCTAATGGGTCCTTCCCATTTTGCTTTTTTTTTTTTCAGGACTAACAAGTTTCATACACCTGGAAATGTTCTCTGTTTTTCTCAATCCCTCCTACCCACGCATACTTTCCACAGGCCTTAGTTTTCTGGCAATAAATCAACAAACAGGACATACATGTTTCACAGGATACAATCCTCAGACCAAACTCTTTCTGTTCCAGATCTGATCGAAATCAGCAGGCCTGTGGCATGGAGTCACACACTTGCTCCCTGGCTGGGTTTCCTGGGAGCTCACCGCTGCAGAGTGCCAGGAAGGAGGAATCACCCTGGCCTCGGAGCAAAGGAGACGGTCACATGGGCAGAGAGTAGGGGCTGCTTCAGCCGCTGCTCGCTCAGCCATGACCCCCACCACTGCCCCACAATGTCTCCACATTCTCCTCATGCAGTAATACATTCGCTGCAGGTTCCCACCATGGCTGCTGCATCCCCATGGAGGCACAGGCCTGAACGCCAGTTAATAGATCATGTGTGGCCTTCACGGTGTCTTCTCAAATACCTGAATTAGCTGCCATCTTAACATTGAAAAGCTTCATGGTAAAAACAAAAACAGTCTGGAAAAGCAATGCCAACCACCCCTTCCTACAGGGCACATGCCCTCCTGTTTGCCAGAGTCCTGATGTCACTCTGGAGCAGAGCCCAATAGGGGAGACCACTGGGCATTTGATGTGTGACTCTGTTATACCTCAAATACTGTCTGATGTCCATAAAATAAAGCACACAGCTAGACAGTGTATGTGATCATCCAAAACATACTCAAGCCGAAAAGCTGTGAAGATGCCACAGCCCAGATGAGGCCCCCACTCTGGAATTCTGTGTTCCCTGTGACACTAGCTCACTACTGTTCGCCCCGACGGGACCAACAGGGAGTAAAATCAAACCCAGGGGGACAGCAGCCAGAAACACCACACCCCTGAAACGACTAAATGGACCTAACAAACATGTTGTTGTAAACAGATCGCTTTCCTGGAGTCCAAGAGGAATTAAGAATGGAAGTCCAGAGGGGACCTAGAATGTAAGGATGCTGACACCCAGGCTTTCCTCTTTCCTCCCCACTGGTGCGGTATGCTGTGTATTTTGGGGTTTTTGTTTTTTCGGAGGGTTCTTTTGGAGACGGGGTCTCACTCTGTTGCCCAGGCTGGAATGCAGTGGTGCGATCTCAGCTCACTGCAACCTCTGCCTCCTGGACTCAAGTGATCCTTCTGCCTCAGCCTCCCGAGCAGCTGGGACCACAGCACACACCACCATACCCGCTGATTTTTGTAGTTTTTGTGGAGACGGGGTTTCACCCTGTTGCCCAGGCTGGTCTCAAGCTACTGAGCTCAAGTGATCCACCTGTCTCGGCCTCCCAAAGTGCTGGGATTACAAGCGTGAGCCACTGCACCCAGCTGTTTTCTGTATATTTGAAATACTGTGTAAGAGGGTTTGATTAAACTGTGAGAAGACATTCAGAGGTATTTGAGGACACAGAATCACTACAATTGAACTTGAGAGTCTGAAGTTACATTTTAAAAATTAACATAAAAATGTTATTCTCCCTATGGACTGTTACCTTTATCATGTGAGAGGGAAGCTGTGGTCCGATAAACCCTGGCGCAGCCTGTTTGTTGGTGACAACCCGCTGACTGATGACGGGGCGGGGAGAGGACTGGCCGGGGCTATGGGTGGGATGAGTAAGTTCACCTCCATTTTTCACATCATGAGACCTGGAGACAAAGAGAGTGATACTTAGGGTGACACAGGATACCTCCTTAGGAGAGATTCATTTATAAATTCAACAGCATTTAACCCCTCAGGCAGAAAAATGATGAAAAAAATAGCATGTTTATGCTACACCATATGGAGCTATACACATCCTTTCCTTCAGGCTAACATCAGGCACTCAGATCAGGAGACAACAAGGATAACTGGGTAAATGAGGCTTTTTAAACTGTGTATTCTGAAGATACTATTTCATCTGAAAGGTATTTTTTTTCTGTTTATTCATATTTTCCTTTTTTTGAGACAGGGTCTTGCTATGTTGCCCAGGCTGGACTGCAGTGGAACAGTTATCGCTCACTGCGGCCTTGCCCTCCTGCCTCAGCCTCCTGAGTAGCTGGGACCACAGACATGCACCACCACAGCTGGCTAATTTTTTAATTTTCTGTAGAGATGGGGGTCTTACGTTGTTGCCCAGGCTTATATTTTTCTAATTATAAATATATGCCACTGTAGAATATCTATAGTGTCCAAAAAAGTCAGAAACAAAATTCTACCCCTCATCTTGGCCTGAGGCCTTCTCTGATTGTCATCTGTGCTTCAGCCCAACTGCCGAAATCCAATGCCAGTGTTTAATATTTCAACGTGCAGACATGAGCATTCTGCCAGTTAGACATTTGAGGATGTTCTTAATTTTCAGCTATCAAACATTTTTTCCAAAAGTGGAGTGAGTGAGTGAGTGAGTGAAAAGTATATGCAGCCACAACAGGACAGAGCTGGGCACGGGCCCTGGCCTTGGCCTGGAAGGCAACTGACCTGTGCTCCAGGTTGGGAGGCGCTGGCTGTGACCACACCAGGCACTCAGAGGCCCCTTTCCGAGGTCTCCACTCACTGTCCTGTGGCTCCTGGTCCACTCCATTGCTGCCTGCAGCAGAAGCCCACCCTCCTCAGCTACCCCCTCTCCCTGCAGCTGCACCTTCAGCGCTCACAGCCACAGAGTGCGATGCGGAGCAAACTCATCATCCTGCTCAGACACTACCTTTCTTACTCTCCAAGCACACGGCAGAGTTGATAGTTTTTGTTTTTGTTTTTTTGAGACAGAGTCTTGCTCTGTTACTCAGGCTGGAATGCAGTGGCTCAATCACGGCTTACTGCAGACTCAGCCTCCCCAGGCTCAAGTGATCCTCCCACCTCAACTTCCCGAGCAGATGAGACCACAGGCCCACAACACCACACCTGGCTATTTTTTTCGTATTTTGTAGAGATGTGGCCTCACTATGTTGCCCAGGCTGGTCGGTCTTGAACTCCTGGGCTCAAGTGATCCTTCTATGTCGGCTGCCCAAAGTGCTAGGATTATAGGCATGAGGCGCCATGCCCAGGCTAGAAGTGATCTTTAAGCTGCTGGGTTTTTTTTTTTTTTTTTTTTTAAAACACACTGAATATTGAATTTAAATATGTTGATAAGACAAGAAAAAATAACATACCAGAAAATTTGGCAGTTTGTTTTCATGACAATACCTGATATAAAAGAGCACATAGGCTTGTTGGCTGAGTACCGATCTAATATCACTGGTAGACACAATGGAGTCATTCATTTGATACCAGAGGCCATTGCTAGCCTGTAAATGAGGGCCAATAAAAGACAGAGATTAGATTTAATTAAATGTGGAACACAAGAGAAATTTTTTTTCTTTTTATTTTTTTTTGAGATGGAGTCTCACTCTGTCACCGAGGCTGGTGTACAGTGGCATGACCTTGCAATCTCCCCCTCCTGGGTTCAAGCAATTCTCCTGCCTCAGCCTCCGGAGCAGCTGGGATTACTGGCAGGTGCCACCACACCCAGATAATTTTTTGTATTTTTAATAGAGGCGGGGTTTCACCATGTTGCCCAGGTTGGTCTCCAACTCCTGACCTCAAGTGATCCCCCAGCCTCAGCCTCCCAAAGTGCAGGGATTAAAGGAGTAAGCCACTGCACCTGGTCAAGAGAAATATTTTTACAACGGGTATTCACATTTTAACTGTAAAAGTTCCACCTCTCCCTACCTCAAGAATGCTACTGCTGTCTTACAGCATGTATGTAACAATAGTTAATAGCAAATCTGCACAGCTTACTTTTATGTAGCAGAAGTAATGACCAGCATGGCAATTAAAACCAGTGTGGACCAGCACTGCATACAAGACGTAAACAATCGGCTCTCCGTTGGGTTGAGACATATATGGCCGAATATCAAGATACTCAGGGTATTTTACATCCTAAACAGAAATGGAAAAAGGAGAAACATTTCTGAGGGCACACATCATTCCACATATTCAGGTAGAGCGTATTTAGAGCTCCCTAGGAGGGGAGACCCACAGAACACCTGAGTCCTGTGATGTTCTAGAAAAACCTAATGCATTTAAAAAACCTAATGCATTTAGCCACCTTTTTTTTTTCCTTCCTTTTTTTGAGATGGCGTGCCACTCTATCACCCAGGCTGGAGTGCAGAGGCATGATCTCGGCTCACTGGAAGCTCTGCCTCCCAGGTTCAAGTGATTGTCCTGCCTCAGCCTCCCGAGTAGCTTGGATTACAGGTGCACTACCACACCCAGCTAATTTTTGTATTTTTAGTAGAGACGGGGTTTCACCATCTTGGCCAGGCTGGTCTTGAACTCCCGACCTCGTGATCCACCTGCCTTGGCCTCCCAAAGTGCTAAAATTACAGGCGTGAGTCCCTGCGCCTGGGCTAGCCACCTTCGAAAGGGCATGGTTAACCAGAAGGACAGCTGAATCTAAGTGTATTTAAGGCAATCCTGCTGTATTTATTATTTTCTTTTAACAAGTCAAGATCTACATTAAGTGAATTCTTCAAATCCATCAAAGGGCAGAGTAACAAAATGACAACTCTCAACATTAATCATTACTTTTATTTTTTTTTGAGACAGAATCTGACTATAGCCCAGGCTGGAGCGCAGTGGCACAATCTCGGCCCACTGCAACCTCTGCCTCCTAGGTTCAAGCGATTCTCCTGCCTCAGCCTCCTGAGTAGCTGGGATTACAAGTGCCTGCCACCACACCCAGCTAATTTTAGTATTTTTAGTAGAAAAGGGCTTTGCCACGTTGGCCAGAGTGGTCTCAAACTCCTGGCTTCAAGTGATATGCCTGACTAGGCCTTCTAAAGTGCTGGCATTATAGGTATGAGCCACCACAATCGGCCGATTATTTACTTTTAATAATTCGGGAATGGATAGTTTATTTCTCTTGCACGCTATTTAGTTTTTGACCACTTTCAATCTTCAGAAAGTGGGAAGAAAATGGGAAAATTCAGTGTACTACCAATCAGAAAACAAACACACAAGACAAAATGAACTCTGGTGAAAAGGTGGCAGGGTCTAGCAGGAAGTCCTCTTTGGATTTCAGATTATACAGGCTCTCCCTGTATCCCTCATAACCATGGATACCAACAAATTGGACAATGAAGCCCAAATGTAGGTAATAGTTAACAATTTTGTCATGAGAAAGTCAAATCCTTAATCCTTAATAGCTACAGACACGTAAGCCTTGAAAGGCTCGACACAAAAGATGATTAATGACATCATCCACATACCTTAGCAATTTTTCCACCAGTAAAATTTGCAAAACGTTTCAGAGAAAGTGTAAGAACATTAGAGGATCTATGGATAGTGAACCTCTTTGAAGCTGGAACCATCTTTTTACACCTTGAAATAAACAGAAACAAAAGTTTAAGGAGACGAATATATGCACACAATTTTTGGTATTTTGGTCTTTGTTATTATTCTCAAACATTCCACATTAAGGTTCCAAAAAGGACAGTGGATGAGAACCACCAGTCTTCAACCAACAGTGAAAATATTAACATTAAAAATATAGGGGGGCCGGGCGCGGTGGCTCAAGCCTGTAATCCCAGCACTTTGGGAGGCCGAGACGGGCGGATCACGAGGTCAGGAGATCGAGACCATCCTGGCTAATACGGTGAAACCCTGTCTCTACTGAAAAATACAAAAAAAAACTAGCCGGGCGACGAGGCAGGCGCCTGTAGTCCCAGCTACTCGGGAGGCTGAGGCAGGAGAATGGCGTAAACCCGGGAGGTGGAGCTTGCAGTGAGCTGAGATCCGGCCACTGCACTCCAGCCTGGGTGGCAGAGCGAGACTCCGTCTCAAAAAAAAAAAAAAAAAAAAAAATATAGGGGGAACTGCTTACTTAGCGTGAAGGGAAAGGAAGTTAGGACAATTCTGAAAAACCAAGCCATGTGTGCCACCAATAATGTTAAAATTAGGTTAACACAACTTTCTCTCAATTCAAAAGAAACTGAAAAATGAACATGTTCAGACTGGTATAATTATGTGAAAATGTCTTAAATTCATCTAATTTAAAAATAATATTATTATATGAAAAGAAAGCCCTAACCAGAAACAAAAATAATAAAAATAAATATTAGAAATGTCTGTAGAATTTAAAACAAAGGCAAAATCCCTCTGGTCTTGAAGATTTGATTAAAGAAATTACTCATATTACCTGACCACGAAGTGGAAATCTACTTAAAAACATATGAAAGAGCATTCTTAAAATAGGCACTCCTGACTTCATGGGGAAACATTAACAAATAATCAAAATTAGAGTTTTCCAGCAAATGCTATCCCTGGGAACCCTCCCTAAGAGAGAAGGAGCCTAGCTATCCCAGAAGAAAGTGACTCCCCACCTGACAGCAGCCCTCTTATCATAAGAAAGTCAAAGAAAATGCTATTCGGCAGACAGGGGGTGCCCAGCCACACCTGAAACAGCACTGCCAGGGGAGCAAAGACAGTTTTACCTCTCTCCTCCCGCAAAATCTGCCCAATGTCATGCCCCAGGTTTTCACCGGCACAGAGCTGCGCGTCTTGCAGAAATGCACACATCAAGACACTCTGGGCTCTGGCCTTTGGATGACAGGGACCCAGTGTCTTCCAGAGGGTATCAGAAACTCAAGCAACCTAGACACACCAAACTCTCTCCAACCAAGCCTGCCGGCCACCCCCACTGGAGCAGCCAGCATCAAGAACCAAGTCATCACCCAGCGTACTTGCTGCACTTGTATGAGTTTTCTCCATCAAGCTGTTCCGGCTTCACAAACTGCTCCAACGCCTTGTTAACACTCTGAGCAGCCTGGAAAGAGAAGAGGCACAAGCACCACATCACCATACACTGCCACTTGTGTCTGGGTCTCGCTCTGCCGCCCAGGCTGGAGTGCAGTGGCACAATTACAGCTCACTGCAGCCTCGACCTCCTGGGCTCAAGCAATCCTCTCACTTCAGCTTCCCGAGCAGCTAAGACCACGGGCATGGCCACCATGCCCAGCTAAAATTTTCATTTTTTTGTAGAGACAGGGGTCTCGCTACATTCCCCAGGCTGGTCTCAAACTCCTGGGCTCAAGTGATCCTCTCACCTCGACCTCCCAAACTGTTAGGATTACAGGTATGAGCCATCATCCCCTGCCATGCCCCTTACTTTTTAAAAGAAAGAACAGAAGACTCAAAGATATAAAAGTAAATAAGACGTTTTATGTAAAAAGAAAATTTTCCAGGGTGGCTCACGCCTGTAATGCCAGCACTTCGGGAGGCCGAGGCAGGCAGATCACGAGGTCAGGAGATCGAGACCATCCCAGCTAACATGGTGAAACCCCGTCTCTACTAAAAATACAAAAAATTAGCAGGGCATGGTGGCACGCGCCTGTAGTCCCAGCTAATTGGGAGGCTGAGACAGGAGAATTGCTTGACCCCAGGAGGTGGAGGCTGCAGTGAGCCGAGATCGAGCCACTGCGCTCTAGCCTGGGCAACAGAGCAAGACTCTGTCTCAAAAAAAAAAAAAAGAAGAAGAAGAAAATTTTCCTTTAGTAGTATGATGTTCACTTTTATACATCTAAACACCAAATTATATCCCCTCCCATTAAAAATGAGCAGATTAAAGTTAACAAAAACACAGAGGATGCTCATCGCAGCATTACTTAAAACTGCATAAAACTGGAATCAAACCAAATATCCACCAGCAAGGAATTTGGCATAGGAATTAGTCTATCCATTCACTGCACCACACACTGCCCAGAGAGCACACTCACACAGAAAGGTCTCCAACAGAATTACATGAAACAGTGAGTAGCCACACAGACATCAGACACAATCCTGTTTATATAAAAAGTAAACAGTACATTCTGGAGCAGCACATATCAAACTGTTAAAAAGAATGCATTCGGAGGGATAGCATTTTACATATATCTGCAATGTTACTCATTTTTATCATAAGCATGTATTACATCTGTAACCAGAAAAATGCAAGCTCAAGAACAACAACAACAAAAAAAATAGGAATTCAGAAAATGCAAGAGGCAGGCTGGGCACAGTGGCTATAGTCCCAGCTACTCGAGAGGCTGAGACAGGGGAAATGCTTGAACCCCGGAGGCGGAGGTTGCAGTGAACTGATACTGCGCCACTGCACTCCAGCTTGGGTGCCGGAGCAAGACTCTGTCTCAAAAAAAAAAGGAATAATAACCATCTATATTTGGCTAATATAGAAAATCTAGTTTTATTAAGATATTAAATGAAAATTCAGGCCGGGCACAGTGGCTCATAACTATAATCCCAGCACTTTGGGAGGTGGGCAGATCACGAGGTCAAGAGTTCGAGACCATCCTGGCCAATAGGTAAAACTCCATCTCTACTAAAAATACAAAAATTAGCTGGGCATGGTGGCGTGTGCCTATAGTCCCAGCTACTCGGGAGGCTGAGGCAGAAGAATCACTTGAACCCTGGAGACAGAGGTTGCAGTGAGCCGAAATCACGCCACTGTATTCCAGCCTGGGCGACAGAGTGCGATTCCGTCTCAAAAAAAAAAAAAAAGAAAGAAAGAAAAAGACAAAGACAAAGAAAAAGAAAAAGAAAAAGAAAATTCAAAGAGTAATAAAAAAAACTTTTAAAAGCTTTTTCATGATGCTTACTACAAAGCTTGAATAATCCCTCCAAATGAAATCTTAGCATACTGAATTTTTCAATTTATATTCTCTAACAAGTAGTCTAAATTACAAATGAACTATAAATAGTTACATGACTTATTTTAAAAATGTAATTACTCGCATAATTATGAAATTTACCTTTATCTCCAATGTTATATCAAGATATGGATCAAAAGTATCTGAAACGCCCTTGCAATTTAAACATTTGACTGAAATAAAAATAAAATGCAAAAGATGAGCAAAGTATAATCATTACAGCAACATCAACTATTGAAATGACAAAATACAATTTTGAAATTTAAAATTTTTTAACTGTAATTTTTCTATCAATTGAACAAAAACAAATTTTAAATTAATACTACTCATAATATGGGTGAAAAGTGTAATGAATTTGACCCTCATATACTATTGGTTAGAATCAAAACTGGTATAACCTTTTAGAAGGACAAGCTGACAGAATTAAAATTTATAATACACACTCCCTGTGATCCAGAAATTCTAATACTAAGAATTCATCCTACATATATACTTTTACCCAGACAGAAAGCACATGTGTATGGATGCTCCATGGACAACAAAACACAAATAACCTAAATCCCCATCGATAGGGGACTAAAATCAAAGGAACACTACTCCAACTGTCGCAGGCTGCTAGGCCTGTGTGCTGAAATGTAAAAGACAGCTAATACGAAGAGACAAATGGAAGCAGTGCACACAGTATGCTCCCAGTTTGTTCATGCACAGGAAACTACCAGAAGGATTTACTACAACCTGGCACCGGGGTTGCCTTTGGGTAAAAGGAATGAGAATCTGGGCTGGAGAGAAGTACTTTTCCTTCCTTCCTAGCAGGACTAACACTGTCCTACTTTTACCATTTTTTAACCACATGCGTGTATCATTTTATCAACTTACAAGCAAAAGCTTACCTCTAGATCTTAGGTATCCTCCAAATATCTGACAAACGAGAGTGGTGGCCTGGGTGTGTCTGTCTAATCTGAAAAACATCAAACAGTGACATGAGAGAAGAGCTTTGCAAAAACTCCAGATGCTGTGACCAGATTTCAAACACATGTGAGCTTACAAAGATCAAGAATTCTAACAGGACAGCCATGGAAAATAAAAGGATGGCACGTGTGGCAGCCCAAGAGCATCCCTGCCTGGCCAGAACACAGGGAGGTCTGGGAGTGGTGGGAGGAGAGGCAGAGCTGTGGGAGCTGTGTCTGTCAAGAAGGGACTTGGGAAGCAAGGCAGGAGTCTGGTCCTGAAGCAGGAAGACGGCAGCCTCCGGGGGCTGCGGCCTGTGCAGGAGGAAAGGGAGCGGAGGCGGAAAAGGCAAAGAGTCTTCCTCTGACCCAAGTCTGTCACCACTCGGACGATGAGGGCCTAGACAAGGCGGTGCTGGGGCAGGGAGAATGCAGAGGGAGATCTACCAGGTGTGCTCAGACAGCACCAAGCGGCTTAGGATGCATTATCGAACTATCTCCTCGTTCTTCCTCTTGAGTTTAGATTTTAAGGAACAAGCTACAGGAATCAGTAACTGATTGGGGTGGGGGTCCAAGAAATAAATACAGGTTGGAGGGCAGCAGAGAAAAGAATACGTCAGGCACAACTAAAAAGGAGAAGCAGCTAGTTTCAGATTTGCAGACGTCTGCTGATAATCAGAAATTAAACAGCTGCAAGACCAATGTTTATTTCCTGACATCTATGACTGAGCAAACTCAAACTGTTACAGTAAGATACATCTGTAAACTTCAACCATTTAAAACTAATGCACATCGCCTAAGGAAGAGGCAGAGCAAAGCCAAAAGGTAAAGTGAACATAGTTCTGTGTGCTTCCAACAAAAAAGGTGAAAATGAATTCTGATAAGAATAAATTACACCTGGAGATCTCAAATGAAGAAATGGCTGGCGCTTTGTTGTACTTACTTATTGCTGCCATTCAAGCATGCTTTTTGCATAGCATCAACAGTGTATTGAAGGAATTCATGGGCATCTTCTTGGTTTCCAAAACGGAAGTGCCTAGCTATACCTGTAAAATTTCAGAAAGACAAGGTTTTATCATTACACATAATAAGCCTAAGTTGTACACCCCAAAATATATCTTACAATAATATGTTGGTTGGAAAACTCCCAAATACTTATTTTATGAGGAAATAGCACTAACATAAGTTACTAACATAAGCTATAAGCAGGATCAGGCCTTTAGACCAGAATCCCCAACCGTTTCGGCACCAGGGACTGGTTTCATGGAAGACAATTTTTCCATAGACCAAAAGAGGGGGTTGGAATGAAACTGTTCCAGCTCAGATCATCAGGCACGAGATTCTCCTAAGGAGCGTGCAACCTGGATCCTATGCGTGTACAGTTCACAACAGGGTTCGCGCTGCTATGAGACTCTAACACAGTCACTGATGTGACAGGAGGCAGAGCTCAGGCGGGAATGCTCACCTGCTGCTCATGTCCTGCTGTGAGGCCCAGTTCCCAACAGGCCACATCAGGTACCAGTCCACAGCCCAGGGGTTAGGGACCCCTGCTTTACACCATTAAAAGTCCACAGCAGCTAGAGTTTCTGAGAGTCTACAGGGTAGCTACAGAGTGACTCATGTTTTTAGCAAGTTAATAAAGTTACACTTGAATAAACTGGCTGTTTTGTCTCAAGTTTGTCCAAAATGCTATGTTGGTGATTTTAAATTGGCGCTACATCTCTATAATAAGAGAATCCATTCAAAACATAAATATCCCAACCTATCTAATTCTATCCCAATGACCCACAGAAGAAATTATATTTGCAGGTGCAGAGAAACATTTCAGTCCTGTTTCTAATTGATTACACAGCTACAAAACCAAATTATTTTTAAAATTACAATAAAAAATTAACACAAAAGTATAAGCAACATCACACTAAAACATATATACTGAATTTTACATGTGTATGAAGGTATAAAATGTTCCAGCTTAAATCATATGAAACTGCCAACACTCCACCAGTTTAGACCTACAAACCTGACAACTTCATGATTTAACCATGTGTGTATCAGTGGATACACACATATACACACACACACAGAGCAATGACATTTTCTTAAAAGACTAGGTTTAAAAATGTTAGTCATGCCTGCTATATAAGTATGTATAAAAATAAATATATGTGGTCAGGAGTGGTGGCTCACGCCTGTAATCCCAGCACTTTGGGAGGCAGAGGCGGGTGAATCATGAGGTCAGGATAACGAGGCCATCCTGGCTAACATGGTGGAACTCCGTCTCTACTAAAAATACACAAAATTAGTCGGGCGCAGTGGCACACACCTGTAGTCTCAGCTACTCAGGAGGCTGACGCTGGAGAATCGCTGGAACCCGGGAGGCGGAGGTTGCAGTGAGCCAAGATCGCACCACTGTACTCCAGCCTGGGCGACAGAGCGAGACTCCATCTCAAAAATAAATAAATAAAAACAAATAAATAAATATATGTATAATTAGCCAGGCACAGTGGCTCACGTCTGTAATCCCTGCACTTTGGGAGGCCAATGTGGGTGGATCACCTGAGGTCAGGAGTTCAAGACCAGCCTGGCCAACAAGGTGAAACCTTGTCTCCACTAAAACTACAAAATTAGCCAGGTGTGGTGGTGCACACCTGTAATCCCAGCTACTTGGGAAGCTGAGGCAGGAGAATCACTTGAACCCGAGGGGCAGAGGTTGTAGTGAGCCTCATGCCATTGCACTCCAGGTAGGGCGACAGAGCAAGACTCTGTCTCAAATGAAGGAATAAATGAATGAATGAATGCATACATGTATAAACAATCCAAACCTCCCTGGCTAAATTTTGCCAGGCTTCAACAATATTTCAAAGGTTTTTGGCTTGTCTGTTGTGGTCTATCAATAATGCCAAGGACCAATATAAGACCTCTTTAATCTTTAGTGGCTTTCTAGGCAAAAAGATTACAGTTTGTTACTGTATAATTTCACATCCCTATAATTACCCAGTTAGATGCCAGATTGAGTTATAGTTTTGTTTGTATGCATTTTTTATTCCAACTCAGTTAATTAACATGATGTAAAAGTGTACTGCAAAAACACACAAAGTATGTAAGAAAATGTCATGCACCTATCCATTTAAAATTTAAAAATTAAATAGAAAAAAGTAAAATTTATCCACAAATTTGCTAAGCTCTGAGTATATATTCTTTTAAGACTGTAATTAAGTTGGGCACAGTGGTGCACATCTGTAATCCCAGCTACTCAACTGGGGCAGGAGGATCACTTGAGCCAGGAGTTCAAGAGTCACCTGGGCAAAATAGTGAGACACAGTCTCACTTAAAAAAACAAAACAAAACAAAGCAAAAGAAAAAAGAGAATTAACCTTATTTATTTCTTATTTATTTTTACTGCTGTTTGCAGAGCAGGGCTAATCCACAGGCAGTGTGTCCAGAGTAGCCTAATTAACTTTATTTTGACAATTTCTGTCACTGTGTATAGTATAATATTCATTCACCAAACTGAAACTAACCGAAAACTGTTTACAAAAACCTGTGAGACAATATCAGAATTAGTATTACTCAGCATAGAAATCCAAGTGTCACAGCAAAAACACTATAAAACTTACCAATTATTTTAACATACTGATTTTTAATAGTTTAACATTTATTAAATTGAATAGTCTTTAATATATTGTCATCTTTTGCTTTAAAGTTTCAAAATGTGTTTATATAGCAAATGCTTTATTAAAAATTTGTTATTAAAGACACAGCCACGCATGACAAAATATAATTGTTTTCTAATACATGGGGGGTTCGGTTTTTCACCAGCTGGACATTAAGAATAACTAGGTAATAGGCCGGGTGTGATGACTCACACCTGTAATCCCAGCACTTTGGGAGGCAGAGGCAGGTGGGTCACCTGAGGTCAGGAGTTCGAGACCAGCCTGACCAATATGGAGAAACCCCATCTGTACTAAAAATACAAAATTAGCCTGGCATAGTGGTGCATGCCTGTGATCCCAGCTACTTGAGAGGCTGAGACAGGAGAATCGTTTGAACCTGGGAGGTGGAGGCTGCAGTGAGCCGAGAGAGCGCCACTACGCTCCAGCCTAGGCGACAGAGCAAGACTCTGTCTCAAAAAAAAAAATTAAAAAAAAGAATAGGTAATAAATACAAATATAAAACTACAATAGTTAATACTTACGCCGCATCTCATTGATGACAAACATTGGTTTAATAACGTCCCCAGGATTACTGAGTGCCTGGGTAATATGTGCTTGCATTGTACACATCATACAAAAGCCTTCTGCATGACCTGAAAGATAGATGATAATCCTCCAAATTAGCAAAATACAACTATATACACACATCAAGGCTAATTACAAATCAGGGGCACACTACCTGAAATGAAATAATAGCTGCTATATGCATGCCTTAAGCTAGCTACTTTTATGCATTTTCATTTACTTTTCTTTGTTCTTTTTCTTTTTTTTTTTTTTTTTTTGTTTGAGATGGAGTTTCACTCTTTTGCCCAGGCTGGAGTGCAGTGGCATGACCTTGGCTCACAGCAACCTCTGCCTCCTGGGTCCAAGAGATTTGCCTGCCTCAGTCTCCCAAGTAGCTGGGACTACAGGTGTGGGCTACCATGCCCGGCTAATTTTTTTTTGTATTTTTAGTAGAGATGGGGTTTCATCATGTTAGCCAGGCTGGCCTCGAACTCCTGACCTCAGGCAATCCGCCCACCTCGGCCTCCCAAAGTACTGGGATTACAGGTGTGAGCCACCGCCCTGGCCTCATTTACTTTTCTAACAAACCTAAGTGATAAGTACATATTAGCTCTCTTTCACAAGAAAGGAAAAAGGCTCAGAGAGTTTAAGTTTGCATAATGTCAGTTATTATGTGACAGACACATAATTGGATTCAAATCATACCCTTTCAAATTTGAAAGCCAGTGATCCTAGCTACTCTCTATACTGGAAAAGCAAGGTTTTTTCCCTCATACCACCATTTATCTCAAATGCTAAAAGAATGTCTCCCACAGCAGGGATTAGACATCACTGTGCAGGCCATGCACCATGGCTCATGCCTATCATCTCAGCACTCTGGGAGGCCGAGATGGGTGCATCTCTTGGGGCCAAGAGTTTGAGACTAGCCTGGGCAAGAAGGCCAAACCCTGTCTCTACAAAAAATAGACAATCAGCCCAGTGTGGTGGCATAAGCCCGTAATCCCCACTACCCAGGAGGCTAAGGTAGGAGGATCACCTGACCCCAGGGAGGTTGAGGCTGCAGTGAGCTGTGATCACACCACTGCACTACAGCCTGGGCAACAGAGCGAGACCCTGGCTCAAAAAACAAAGAAAGAAAAGAAAAAAGAAAATAATCTCTGTGTAAATACTCTGGCGTTGCTGGACACAGATGGTGGTCTCTATGGCATATCTTTTTTTACAACTTTCTAAAAATGTAAAACTCATTCTTAGCACATGCTAAGTGATGCTACGGCATCTAGTGGGTAGAAGCCAGGGATGCCACTAAACAGCCTCAAATGCACAGGACAGCCCCTCACAACAAAGAATTGCCCAAAGTGTCGACAGCACTGAGGCTGAGGAACTACCTGACTAAAGGCTGCCCAGACGTACCTAATAATGCTTAAAACACCACAAAAGGATCAAACTATTTCCAATTAACTTTGTCCCGCAATAAAGCTCAAAAATACTTTTTAAGAAATACAAAAATCTCAGCACCCAACAACATAAAATTCATTCTGTCTGGCACCCAATCAAACAGTACAAGGCACGCAAAGATGCAGGAATGACCAGTAACAAGGAGAAAATAAATAGAAAAAAAACCAGAAATAACACAGAAAATATAATCAGAAGACAATAACTTTAAAAAAGATATTACAAATATATTCCTATGTTCAAGGAAATGAAAAATGGAAGAACACATTACGAAGAAACATGGAAATAGATGCAAATCTACTTATACACATGAACAGTAGAATCTCTGGGATGAAAAATACATCAGATGCACCAGGTGCGGTGGCTCACGCCAGTCATCCCAGCGCTTTGGGAGGCTGAGGCAGGCGGACCGCTTGAGCCCAGGAGTTTGAGACCAGCCTGGGCAACATAGCAAAACCCCATCTCTACTAAAAATACAAAAATTAGCCAGGTGTGGTGGCACGTGCTTGCAGTCTCAGCTACTCCAGAGGCTGATGTGGGATGGGAGGACCACCTGAGCCCAGCAGTTGGAGGCTGCAGTAAGCTGTGATAGCGCCACTGCACTCCAGCCTGGGCAACAGAGTAAGACCCTGTCTCAAAAAAACAAAAACAAACAACAACAACAAAACACCAGATGTGATTAATAACAGATTAGACACCATATAAGAAAAGATTAGTGAACCTGAAGATACTCATTATGGGTAGAAAATATCCATAATAAAACATAAAAAGAACAAATCTCAAAACAACAACACAGAGTACCAGTAAGCTATGGGACAAGTTTACGTTGCCCCGATACACATCATTAGAGCCTGAAGGTAAAAGGACAGCATAAATATTTCAAGAAATAACAATTATCTACAAAGGAAAAGCGCAAGGGAGGTTTTTGGGAAGAGGCACAGTTTCGTATCCTGACTGAGCTGTCAGTTCACATGGGTCTATATTAATATTCAAGGGAAACTTACACCAAAAAAGTTGTTTTCAAAAGTCACTGAAAGTTGTCAAAATTTGACAGAAATAATACATGTACAGATCTAAGAATCTCAACAAATTCCAGTAGTAGAAACATGAAAACTACACAAAGCCCCACTGCTTACAACCAGTGATAAAAATCTTAAAAGCACTGGAGATAAAAACATTACGTAGGCTGGGCTGGGTGCGGTGGCTCACGCCTGTAACCCCAGCACTTTGGGAGGCCGAGGCAGGCAGATCACAAGGTCAGGAGATCAAGACTATCCTGGCTAACACGGTGAAACCCCGTCTCTACTAAAAATACAAAAAAAAATTAGCCGGGCGTGGTGGCGGGCGCCTGTGGTCCCAGCTACTCAGGAAGCTGAGGCAAGAGAATGGCGTGAACCAGGGAGGCAGAGGTTGCAGTAAGCCAAGATCGCACCACTGCACTCCGGCCTGGGCAACAGAGCGAAACTCCATCTCAAAAAACAAACAAAGAAAACATTACATAGGCTGGTGCAGTGGCTCATGCCTGTAATCCCAGCACTCTGGGAGGCGGAGGCAGGGGGATCATTTGAGGTCAGGAGTTCCAGACCAGCCTGGCTAACATGGTAAAACCCTGTCTCTACTAAAAATACAAAAAATTACCTGCGCATGGTGGTGCATGCCTGTGATCCCAGCTACTCGGGAGGCTGAGACAGGAGAATCACTTGAACCTGGAGGCAGGGTTGCAGTGAGCTGAGATTGCACCACTGCACTCCGGCCTGGGCCACCGAGTGAAACTCGGTCTCAAAACAACACAGGAAACAAACAAAAACAAAAACAAAAACAAAAAACCATCATGTATATAGGAACAAAGGTAAAACCAACAACAGACTTCAGGCACAGCACAGGCCAGAAGACAGTGGAATAATATCTTCCAAATATTAAAAGAAAAAGAACGCGCCAGGTGTGGTGGCTGCCCTGTAATCTCAGCACTTTGGGAAGCCGAGGCCAAGTGGATCGCTTGAGCGTAGGAGTTCAAGACCAGCTTGGGCAACATGGTCAAAATCCTGTCTCTACAAAAAATTAGCCAGGCATGGTGGTCAATGCCTGTAGTCCCAGCTACTCGGGAAGTTGAGGTGGGAGGATTACTTGAGCCCAAGAGGTTGAGGCTATATAATATCACACCACTGCACTCTAGCCTGGGTGAGAGTGACAGCCTGTCTCAAAAAAGACAAATAATGTTAACATAGAATTCTACACCCCATGAAAACATCGTTCAAAAACAAGCATGAGACTAGCACTTCTGGGAGACAGAGTAGAGGTAGTTTTCTATTCATCCTGCCAAGTACAACAACAAATCCTGCCCATTGTATATAAAACGAACCTTAAAAGTCTGTGAAAAGTAGAGAAAGAGACATGCTAGGGACCTCAGGACCCAAGGAAGACACGGTGGTGAGTTCCCTGGGGTTTCTTTGTGCTTCTTCTAGTCTAGACTTGGAGCTAAGAAGTCAGCAACCTGGAAACCCCAACAACTGCAGACAACCAAGCCCAGCAAAATCCCTCCCGCTCTCTCCAGCCAAAGGAGGAGGAAGGGGCAGCCTCGTGTGACAGAAACCTTTAGAAATCATCGCTGTACTTCAGCTTCTGTGTGTATTTTTTTCTGTATGTTATGATGTTTGGTTTGGTTTGTTGTTTTTTTTTTTTTTGAGACAGGGTCTCACTCTGTCACCTAGGCTGGAGTGCAGTGGCGGGATCACAGCTCACTGCAGCCTCTACCTTCCAAAGCTCAGGAGATCCCCTAATCTGTCTCTCGAGTAGCTGGGATTACAGGCGCCCACCACCATATCCGGCTAATTTTTGTATTTCAGTAGAGACAGGGTTTCACCATGTTGGCCAGGCTGGTCTCGGACTCCTGGGCTCAAGTGATCTGCTCTCCTCTGCCTCCCAAACTGCTGGAAGTGTAAGAATTATGATCATGTTTTGACATTCTAAAGATCTTTCTGGCTGGGGAGAGGCTTCCCCTCAGGCTAGCCAATTCTTAGAGGTAGCAAAGGGCTCAGCGTTCCTGCAAGCCTTTGCTATATAGACTAACCAATCCAGAGCTCTTCCTTCTCCATCCACCTGCCTGTGCACCCCAGGAGGCAACACTCCTCTGCCCTAACCATCTCAGGGCCAGGTGCCAGGCAACTCTGGGCCACGCCTGTGGCTTAGAGCCCACTGAAATTATTCAAATCAGCCAATCCCAAATTCTTCCCCCTGCCCTACCCTGCTTTTCCCACGGAAACCTCAACGAAGGCTCTGGCCAATAATGCCTTCCCCTTGCTCCTGTCTTCTGCTTCCTGACCCCTCAGGGGTCCTTACCACACGGCCCTGCATGGTGTGACATGTGAGCATAAAATCTCTGTCTTCCTGAGCCTCTCCTGTGTCTCCTCTTGTGGCTGCACCTGACCAACCATCTCATAAAAGAATACAAAAGACATTCAAATACCACAGAAGAACTATGGCCTCACCTCTACCCACACCAGCAAAAGCCACAAGAAAAGAGCCTAGACTTACACTCAACAGGCCGTAGCAAGGCACCCTAACCCACATTGGGTTAACGGTAGAGAAAGCAGACTAGGAGCTGGGACTTGCAACCATACTGTATGAACAAACCCTGTCCCACCCCATGTTGCTGGTGACAATCACATGGGGAACCCAGATTTCCACCCACCCAATAGTAAAAAGCCACCTCTACAACTCTCCCCTACTATGGCCTCCCCAGCCCCCGGTGAGGGTCAGAGTCAGGACTGTCACCGTCACTCAGTGGTAACAAAACCACTCCCACTGGAGTGTCCACGGAGACCATGTGGGGAGCAGGAACTTCCACTTCCACCCAGCAGGGACAAAGATCCCCAATTCCCACCTGGGGTGCCAACGGAGGCTGAGTGGGGAATGTGGGCTTCTACTCCATCTGACATCACTTCCTCTGCCAGAGCAGTGTCAGAGCAAGCTGGCTAAAACAAAGGTTAGATAAGACTCAGTGTCTTATAAGATAATACCAAAATATCCATGGCCAGGCATGGTGGCTCATGCCTACAATTCCAGCACTTTGGGAGGCTGAGGCAAGAGGACTGCTTGAGCCCAGGAGGTGGGGGCTGTAGTGAGCCATGATTACACCACTGCACTCCAGCCTGGACAACAGAGTAAGACCCTGACTCAAAAAAATAAGTTGTTTTAAAATCCAGCTTTCAACTGAAAATCACTCATCATACCAAGAACTAAGAATCTCTCAAACAAAAATTACAACATTGCCTGATATGGTTCTAAATGTATACAGAAGAAAAAAAAATTTTTTTTTTTGAGACGGAGTCTCACTCTGTCACCCAGGCTGGAGTGCAATGGCACGATCTTGGCTCACCGCAACCTCTGCCTCCTGGGTTCAAGTGATTCTCTTGCCTCAGCCTCCCAAGTAGCTGGGACTACAGGCATACGCCACCACACCTGGCTAATTTTTGTATTTTTAGTAGAGACGGGGTTTCACCACGTTGGCCAGGACGGTCTTAAACCCCTGACCTCAGGTGACGCCCACCTTGGCCTCCCAAAGTGCTCGGATTACAGGCGTGAGCCACCAGGCTCGCTCTTTTTTTTAGGCAAAGCCTCACTTTGTCGACCAGCCTGGAGTGCAGTGGCACAATCTTGGCTCACTGCAACCTCTGCCTCCTGGTGGTTCTCCTCCCTCAGCCTCCCGAATAGCTGAGATGACAGGTGCCTGCCACCATGCCCGACTAATTTTTTGTATTTTTAGTACAGATGGGGTTTCGCCATGTTGGCCAGGCTGGTCTCGAACTCCTGACCTCAGGTGATCCACTTGCCTCGGCTTCCCAAAGTGCTGGGATTACAGGCATGAGCCACCACACCCGGCCTAGAAGAAACATTTTTAAACAATTGTAACTAGTGGAGAGTAAAGGACATAGGGAAGTAATGTTTCTATACTTCCCTCAAACTAGTAAAATGACAATACCAGTAAACTGTGGTAAGTTGTGTGTGTGTAAATGTGGTCCCTATAAGTGACCACTAAAAAGGCTCCAGGCACAGTGGCGCACGCCTGTAATCCCAGCATTTTGGGAGCCTAAGGCGGGCGGATCGCCTGAGCCCAGGAGTTTGAGATCATCCTAGGCAACATGGTGAAACCATGTCTCTACAAAAATTAGCCAGGCACGGTCGCACACACCTGTATGTAGTCCAAGCCACTTGGGAGGCTGAGGCAGGAGGATCATTTGAGGTTGGGAGATTGAGGCTGCAGCGAGCTGAGATCGGGCAACCACACTCCAGCCTAGGTGACAGAGTGAGACCCTGTCCTCGACCCACCCCCAAAGAAAGAAAGATAGACTCAAGTAAAGCAAAATGATGTAATTTTGAAAAATACTTTCAAGTATTCAAGTAACCCACAGAGAAGCAAGACTAAGAAAACAAAGATATACAAAAATGGACAGAACCAAAAACAAAATATTAAATGGCAAAATAAGCCTTAAGTCTTAAAATATCAATAACCACCTTAAAGGTAAATGTTCTAAACAAATAAGGGTGAAGGACACCCAGCCTACAGTAGCAGATAGTTAAAAGACACAGACTGACAAAATGGATTGAACAACACAACCCAACTATATGCTGTTTACAAAAAAACTCACTTCAAATATAATGATACAGGCAGGCTGAAAGTAAAAGGATGAAAAAGATATGTCATGCAAGCATTCATCAAAACAAAGCAGGGAAAAAATTTTATCTGGGCGTGGTGGTGCACACCCGCGGTCCCAACTGCTCCAAATGCTGAGATGGAGGATTGCTAGAGCCCAGGAGTTGGAGGCTGCAGTGAGCCATCACACCACTGCACTCCAGCCCAGGTGACAGAGTGAGACCTCATCTCAAGGAAAAAAAAAAAAAAAAAAGCAGGGGCCAGGCACAGTGGCGCACACCTGTAATTCCAACACTTTCAGAGGCCAAGGCAGGAGGATCACTTGAGACTACGAGTTCGAGACCAGCCTGGGTAACACAGCGAGACCAAATCTCTACAAAAGTAAAAAATAAAAAAATTAGCTGGTCATGGTGGGACATGCCTGTAGTCCAAAGCTAATAGGAAGACTGAGGCAGGAGGATAGCTTGAGACCAAAATTTTGAGGATGCAGTGAGCTATGATCACACCAATGCACCTGGGTCTGTCTCAAAAGATTCTGTCTCAAAAACAAAGAAACCAACAACAACAAAAAAAGCAGGAATGGTTAAATTAATAAAGAATAAAGTAGACTTCAGGAACATAGTAAAGATGTTAATCCCCCCAAATTAAGATACAAGCTTAGTGTACTTCCTAGCAAAATCCCAGCAAAATATTTTGTATACAGAAGATTATTTTATAATTTGTAATGAAAAGCAATGGAATTAGAATAGCTGAAACTATTTTGAAAAACAAAGTGGACGGAATCATTCTATCCGATAACAAGACTTATTACATAACTACAGTAAGAAGGACTTGTGTAGAGTGGTAGACACATACATCATCACAACAATAGAAACCTGGAGACAGACACACAAATATGCCCAAATGATTTTTTTTTTTTATTACAAAGATACAAAAGCAATTCAATGGAGGAAAGACAGCTTCTTCAAGAAAATGACGCTGGAGCAAATGATATCCAGACAAAAAAATTCAGCTTAAACCTCGCAGTTTCTACAAAAATTAACTCAAAATGGATCACAGACTTAAATGTAACACGTAAAACAATAAAACGTATAGGAAAAAATCTGCAGGATCAAGAGCTAGGCAAAGAGATCTTAAACTTGACACTAAAAGCACGATCCATTAAAGGCTGACCAATTGAACTTCACCAAAATTAAAAACCTCTGTCTGTAAAACATCCACTAAGTGGATGAAGACATTTTACAGATGGGGAGAAAATATTTGGAAACCACATATCCTCAAAACTTGACAGTACAACAACAAAGAACATGATAGAAAATGAGGGAAAGATACAGACACGTTTCACCAAAGAAGACAAACAGATGGCAAATAAGCACATGAAAAGATGTTCAACACCTTTAAGCATTAGGGAAATGCAAATGAAAGCCACAATGAGTTATCACTACACACCTACCAGTACAGGTAAAATGAACACTAGTGACAACAGCAAATGTTGGCAAGGATGCAGGGAAGCTGGAACTCTCATATATTGCTTTGGCAGTTTCTTATAAAATCAAACATGCAACTACCATATAACCCAGCATTTGCAATCCTGGGCACTTATCCCAGAGAAATAAAGACATGCTGACAAAAAGAGTTATATACACTCATGTTTATAGCAGCTCCACTCACCATATCCCAAAACTAGTAACAACCCGGATGTGTTTACCGCAGCTCCACTCAAGATATCCCAAAACTAGGAACGACCCGGATGTGCTTACCACAGCTCCATTCAAGATATCCCAAAACTAGAAACAACCCAGATGTGTTTACTGCAGCTCCACTCACATATCCCAAAACTAGAACAACCCGGATGTCCTTTAACGTAAAAGTAGTTACAGTGTGGCGTTATCAGGCCAGGCATGGTGGCTCACGCCTGTAATCCCGGCACTTTGGGAGGCTAAGGCGGGCAGATCACGAGGTCAGGAGATTGAGACCATCCTGGCTAATATGGTGAAACCCTGTCTCTACTAAAAATACAAAAAAAATTAGCTGAGCATGGTGGCGGGTGCCTGTAGTCCCAGCTACTCGGGAGGCTGAGGCAGGAGAATGGCCTGAACCTGGGAAGTGGAGCCTGCAGTGAGCCAAGATTGCGCCACTGCACTTCAGCCTGGACAACAGAGCAAGATTCCGTCTCAAAAAAAAAAAAAAAGAAACTGTGGCGTATGGATACCATGAAATACTACCTACCAATGAAAGAATTATTGATACATGCAACAACCTGGATCAATCTTGAGAGAATTACGCTAGGTGAAAAAGCCAATTCCAAAAGATTACATACTATATAATTCAGGTAACATTGTTGAAATGACAAAATCATAGAAATGGAGAATTAGTGGTCACCAGAGGTTAAGGGAAGGCAGGGACACAAACGGGCTTGGGAAAGGGAAACATGATGGGTTCTGTAGGCGATGGAAATGCTCTGTATCTTGACCATATCAATGTCACTACTGTGCTTGTGATATTCCATGTACAGTGTCATCACTGGGGGAGGTTCAGTAAGGGTACATGGGATTTCTTTGTATTATTTCTTACAACTGCATATGAATCTACAGTTACCCCCAAATAAAACGTTTTTTAAAAAAGCAAAATAAAGACATTTCAAACCAAAAAACAAAACAAAACACTGAAAATCAACAACAAAGTAAAATAAGCAATCCCTGCCCATTAAAAATAAATAAATAAATAAGAAAAAAATGGATATCTGGAGTCTGGATACATAAAAAGGAATGAAAAGCAGTGGAAACGGTAAACAAGTAGGTAAATAGAAATGATTTTTTAAAAGCTTTAAACTATCTAAAACAAAACTTTTAAAATGAATTTAAAGGAAAAAATAATACAACAATGCATGACAACAATAGCACAAAGATGGGAAACGAAAGATGGAGTATATTATCAAAATGTTCTTACACTACATGAGAAGCAGAATATTGTTATGTTTTTTGTTTTTTGTTTTGAGACAGAATTTTGCTCTTGTTGCTGCACTCTTGCTGGAGTGCAGTGGTGCGTTCTTGGCTCACTGCAACCCCCACTTCCCAGGTTCAAGCGATTCTCCCGCTTCAGTCTCCCCAGTTAACTGAGAGGACAGGTGCCTGCCACCACGTCAGACTAATTTTTTGTATTTTCAGTAGAGATGAAGTTTCACCATATTGGCCAGGCTGGTCTCGAACTCCCAACCTCAGGTGATCCTCCAGCCTCAGCCTTTCAAAGTGCTGGGATTACAGGCGTGAGCCACTGCGTCCAGCCTTTTTTTTTCTTGAGATGGAGTCTCGCTCTGTTGCCCAGGCTGGAGTGCAATGGTACAATTTCGGCTCACTGAAACCTATGACTCCCGGGCTGAAGTGATTCGCCTGCCTCAGTCTCCTGAATAACTGGGATTACAGGCATGAGCCACCATAGCTGGCTAATTTTTGTATTTTTAGTAGAGATGCGGTTTTGCCATGTTGGCCAGGCTGGTCTGGAATTTCTGACCACAAGTGATCTGCCCGCCTCAGCTTCCCAAAGTGCTGAGACTACAGGCATGAGCCACTGGTGCCCAGCCTGAGAAGTGGACTTTTATTTGAAGGTAAACTGATAAATTAAAGATATAACCCGAAGTAATCACCATGAAAAAAATATCAAAAATATGCCAATAAAGCAGATTAAAATATATCAATCCAAAAGAAGGCAGAAAAAAAAGATTTTAAAAGACAACCAAGAATAAATAGGACAAATAGGAAAAAAAAAACCCAGCAAGATGGTAGATTTAAACCCAATCATACCAATAATCTCATTACATGTAAAAGGTATAATGCCTCAAAAAAAAAGGCAGAGGCTACTACTCGATAAAAAGCAAGATCAAATTAACAAGCTATTTATAAGAAATTCACTTTAGCCAGGCGCGATGGCTCACGCCTGTAATCCCAGCACTTTGGGAGGCCGAGGCAGGCAGATCACGAGGTCAGGAGTTTGAGACCAGCCTGGCCAATATGGTGAAACCCCATCTCTACTAAAAATACAAAAATTAGCCAGGTGTGGTGTGTCCACCCGTAGTCCCAGCTACTCAGGAGGCTGAGGCAGAAGAATCACTTGAACCCGGGAAGCAGAGGTTGCAGTGAGCTGAGATCACGCCACTGCACTCCAGCCTGGTGACAGAGCGAGACTCCATCTCAAAAAAAAAAAAAAAAGGTGGGGGGGAATCTACTTTAAATATATAGACAAAAATAGGTTAAAGATAAAAAGATAGAAAAAAATGTATCACGCTAACATGAATCATAAGAAAACTGGAGTGGGCTAGGCATGGTAGCTCATGCCTGTAATCCCAGCATTTAGGGAGACTGAGGCAGGCAGATCACTTGAGGTCAAGATTTCGAGACCAGCCTGGCCAACATAGTGAAACCCCATCTCTACTAAAAATACAATAATTAGCCAGCATGGTGGTACATGTCTGTAACTCCAGCTACTTGGGAGGCTGAGGCAGGAGAATCACTTCAACCCAGGAAGCAGAGTTTGCAGTGAGGTGAGCCAAGATCGTGTCACTGCACTCCAGCATAGGTGACAAAGTGAGACTCTATCTCAAAAAAAAAAAAAAGGAAAAAGAAAAAAGAAATGAAAAAGAAAACTGGAGTGGCTTATTATTATTATTATTTTTTTTTTTTTGGAGACAGGGTCTCATTTTATTGCCCTGGTTGGAGTACAGTGGCATAATCATAGCTCTCTACAGCCTTCAACTCCCTGGCTCAAGTGATACTCCCACCTCGGCCTCCTGAGTAGCTAAGACTATAGAAGCACACCACTGTGCCTAGCTAATTTTTAAATATTTTATACAGACAGGGTCTCATTATGTAGCTCAGGCTAGTCTAGAACTCCTAGCTTAATCCATCCTCCTGCCTCAGCCTCCCAAAGTGTTGGGATTATATGTGTGAGCCATCATGCCCAGCTTGGGGTGGCTAAATTTATCTCAGCTGAAGTAGATTTCAGAGCCAAGAAAATTACTTGGGACGAAGAGTCATTTCATAAATGATAACCAAGTGACTTCATCAAGAGGGCATAACAGGTCAGGTGCAGTGGCTCAGACCTATAATCCCAGCACTTTGGGAGGCCGAGACGGGTGGATCACCTGAGGTCAGGAGTTCAACAGCAGCCTAGTCAACACGGGCAAAACCCCATCACTACTAAAAAATACAAAAATACAGGCACATGCCTGTAATCCCAGCTGTTCAGGAGGCTGAGGTACGAGAATCACTTGTACTTGAACAGCGGAGGCGTCAGTGAACCAAGAGCATGCCACTCCACTCTAGCCTGGGCGCCAGGAGTTCAAGACAACTGTCTTGAAGTCAGGAATTTGAGACAAGCCTGAGCAACTTAGCGAGACCCTATCTCTATTTAAAAAAAAAAAATTAGGCTGGGCACGGTGACTCATGCCTGTAATCCCAGCACTTTGGGAGGCCGAGGCGGGCAGATCACAAGGTCAGGAGATAGAGACCACCTTGGCCAACATGGTTAAACCCCATCTCTACTAAAAATACAAAAATTAGCTGGGTGTGGTGGCGTGCACCTGTAATCCCAGCTACTCAGGAGGCTGAGGCAGGAGAATCGACTGAACCCAGGAGGTGGAGGGTGTAGTGAGCCAAGATCGCACTACTGCACTCTGGCGCATGGCTACAGAGCAAGACTGTCTCAAAGAAAAAAAGCCAGGCATGGTGGTGCATGTCTATAGTGTCAGCTACTTGGGAAGCTGAGGTGAGAGGATCACTTGAACCCAGAAGGTTGAGGGTGCAGTGAGCTATGACGGCACCACTGCACTCCAGCCTAGGCAACAGAGTGAGTGAGACCCTGTCTTTAAAAAATAAAAAAATTGACACATGACATATCAACATGTTTGGGATACAACTAAAGTACCACTCATAGGGAAATTTATAGCATTTAACACTTACATTGGAAAAGAAGAAAGATCTCAAATCAAATGACCTAAGACTCCATCTTAAGAAACTGGAACAGAGCACATTAAATCCAAAGTAAGCAGAAGAAAGGGAATAATGACAATAACAACAAACGTCAATAAAACAGAAAACTGTAACAATGAAACCAAGAGCTCATTATTTGAGAAGATCAGTAAGATTAAAAAACTTCTTGTCAGATTGACCAAACAAAAAAGAGAGAAAGCTGGGTATGGTGGCATAATCCCAGCACTTGTGGAGGCCACGCAGGGAGGATCATTTGAAGCCAGGAGTTCAAGAGTAGCCTGAGCAACATAGTGAGACCTCGTCTCTACAAAAATAATTTAAAAATTAGCTGTGTGTGGTGATGCACACCTCTAGTCCTAGCTACTCAGGAAGCTGAGGTGGGAGCATTGCTTGAGCCCAGGTGGTGGAGGCTGCAGTATGATCTTGCCACTGTACTCCAGCCTGGGCAAAAGAGCAAGATCCTGATTTCTAAAAAACAAAAGAGAGAAAAGAAGAAATTCAGTATGTAGTTTAAAACCTGTCCATGAGAAACTGCAAGGCCCAGATGGCTTCACTGCTGACATCTACCAAACATTTAAAGAAGAAATAACATCAATTCTGTACAAACTCTTCCAGGAAATAGAAGTGAAGAAAATATATCCCGACACTTGCCATGATGCCAACATTACCCTAACGACAAAACAAGAAAAAAAAAAAGGCATTATAAGAAACTACAGACTAATAATACTCATTAAGACAAAATTGTTTTATAATTTTAGCAAATCAAAGCCAATAATACACAGAGTAATGCATCATGACCTAGTGTGAGTCATCTCAGGAATGCACGGTTGGTTTAACATTCAAGCATCAAACAACTCAACCTGGTAAAAGGCATCTATGAAAAACCTACAACACCATGCTTAATGGTGAAAGACTGAATGCTTTTCCTCTAAGGTTGAGAAAGAGACATGGATTTTTACTCTTATCACCTCTATTTAACAATGTAATGGAGGTCTCTTAATCACAACAAAACAGCAAGAAAAAGAAATAAAGAACCTATACAGACTGGAAATGGAGAAGTAAAATTATCTTTATTCACATATCACATGGTTGCATCTATAAAATACTAAGGGATCTTTAAAAAAAAAACCTACTAGAATTAGTAAGTGACTTCAGCAAGGTTCCAAGATATAAGATCAAAATCTGAAAAACATAGTATTTCTATAGGCTAGCAATAAACGATCAGGAAGCTGAAATTTTAAAAATAAAATGCCCTTTGTATTATAGTTAATGAAAATATTTATCCCAGCCAGGTGCAGTGGCTCAACCCCTGTAATCCCAGCACTTTGGGAGGCTGAGGCAGGTGGATCACTTGAGGTCAGGAGTTCAAGACCAGCTCGGCCAACAGGGTGAAACCCTGCCTCTACTAAAAATACAAAAATTAGCCAGGCTTGATGGTAGGCACCTGTAATCTCAGCTACTCATGAGGCTGAGGCAGGAGAATTGCTTGAACTCAGAAGGCGGAGGTTGCAGTGAGCCAAGATTGTGCCATTGCACTCCAGCCTGGGCAACGAGAAACTAAAGATGGCGTAGGCCGAGCATAGTGGCTCATGCCTGAAATCCCAACACTCTGAAAGACTAAGGCAAGAGGCTGGGCACGGTGGCTCATGCCTGTAATAGCAGCATTTTGGGAGGACGAGTCAGGCAGATCACTTGAGGTCAGGAGTTTGAGACCAGCCCGGCCAACATTGTGAAACCCCAACTCTACTAAAAATACAAAAATTAGCCAGGCTTGATGGTAGGCACCTGTAATCTCAGCTACTCATGAGGCTGAGGCAGGAGAATTGCTTGAACTCAGAAGGCGGAGGTTGCAGTGAGCCAAGATTGTGCCATTGCACTCCAGCCTGGGCAACGAGAAACTAAAGATGGCGTAGGCCGAGCATAGTGGCTCATGCCTGAAATCCCAACACTCTGAAAGACTAAGGCAAGAGGCTGGGCACGGTGGCTCATGCCTGTAATAGCAGCATTTTGGGAGGACGAGTCAGGCAGATCACTTGAGGTCAGGAGTTTGAGACCAGCCCGGCCAACATTGTGAAACCCCAACTCTACTAAAAATACAAAAATTAGCTAGGTGTGATGGTGCACGCCTGTAATCCCAGCTACCTGGGAGGCTGAGGCAGAAGAGTCACTTAAACCCAAGAGGTGGAGGTTACAGTGAGCGAAGATAGTGGCACTGACTCCAGCTTGGACAACAGACTGAGATTCCGTCTCAAAAAAAAAAAAAAGGGCCAGGCGCGGTGGCTCACACCTGTAATCCTAGCACTTTGGGAGGCCAAGACAGGTGGATCACGAGGTCAGCAGATCAAGACCATCCTGACTAACATGGTGAAACCCTGTCTCTACTAAAAATACAAAAAATTAGCTGGGTGTGGTGGTGGGCACCTGTAGTCCCAGCTACTCGGGAGGCTGAGGCAGGAGAATAGCGTGAATTCGGGAGGTGGAGCCTGCAGTGAGCCAAGATCGCATCACTGCACTCCAGCCTGGGCAACAGAGCAAGACTCCATCTCGAAAGAAAAAGAAAATCAAAAACAAAAACAAAAAAAGGCTGAGGCTAGAGAACTGCTTGAGCGCAGGAGTTCAAGACCAGCCTGGGCAACATGGTAAGACTGTCTCTACAAAAAAATTAAAAAGTAGCTAAGTGTTGTAGCACATGCCTGTAGTCCTGGCTATTCACAAGGCTGAGGCAGGGGGATCCCTTGAGCCAAGGAGCTGAAGGCTGCAGTGAGTCGTGACTGTGCACCACTGCACTCCAGCCTGGGCAACAGAGCAAGACTGTCTCAAAACAAAACAAAACAAAACAAAACAAAACAAAACATCAGGCCTAAATAAATAGGTATACCTTGCTTGTGAGTCAGAAAATAATACTATTTAGATGTCAATTCACATCAAATTGATTTAAAGATTCAGTACAGTCCCAATCAAAATACCAGGAAGATTATTTGTAGAAATTCTCAAAGTGATTCTAAAATTCATTTGAAAATACAAATGGCCAAGCAACCATGAACAGCCAGAACAACTTTTTTATTTTGGTTGACACAGGATCTCACTCTGTCGTGCAGGCTGCAGTGCAGCTGCACGATCACGGCTCACTGCAGTCACCAGCTCCCAAGCTGAAGCGAGCCTCTCACCTCAGTCTCCCAAGTAGCCGGGACTATGGCGTTTGCCACCACACCCAGCAAATTTTTTTAATTTTTTGTAAAGATGAGGTCTCACAATGTTGCCCAGGCTACAGAATAACTCGGAGAAAGAACAAAGTTGGAGAACTTACCTGGTTCCAAAACTTTTTTTTTTGAGACAGCGTCTTCACTCTGTCACTCAGGCTGTAATACAGTGCTGCAGTCATAGCTTGTGGCAGCCTCAAACTCCGAGGCTCAAGCAATCCTCCTGCCTCAGCCTCCCAAGTAACAAGGACCAGAGGCATGAGTTCCTAGATGCAGCTAATTTTTTTTTTTTTTTTTTTTTGTAGAGACAGAGTCTTGACATGTTGCCCAGGCTGGTCTCAAACTCCTGGGTTCAAACAGTCCTCCTGCCTCGGCCTCTCAAAACACTGGGATTACAGACATGAGCCACTGAAGTTGGCCACAAAACTTTAACATATATAATAATCAAGATATTGTGCTATGGTGTCAAGATAAACAAGTGATCAGTACAACATAATAGAATCCAGAAATAGATCGTATTTATACAGTACTGATTTTTTTTCTTCTGTCTCTGGTGCTTCAATCAATTGATTTTTGATAAAGGTGCAAAGACAATTTAGTGGCAAAAGGATTATCCTTCCAACAAACGGTACTGGAACAACTGAACATCCATGTGCAAAAAAATAAACTTGCTCCATCTTCACACCACAAACAAAAATCAACTCAAAATGGATCACTGATCCCCCCAAAAAAAGCTAAAACTGTAAGACTTCTAGAAGAAAATATAGGAAAAATATTTGTGACCTGTAGGTAGGCAAAGACTTTTTTTTTTCCATGAGACATGGTCTTACTGTCACCCAGACTGGAATAAAGTGGCACAATCACGGCTCACTGCAGCCTCAACCTCCTGGGCTCATGTGATCTGCCCACCTCAGTCTCCCAAGTAGCTGGGACTACAGGTGTGCACTGCTAAGCCCAGCTGATTTTTGTATTTTTTATAGAGACAGGGTTTCACCATGTTGCCCAAACTGGTCTCAAACTACTGAACTCAAGTGAGCCACCAGTCTCAGCCTCCCAAAACAGTGGTTTACAGGCATGAACCATCACACCTGGCCTGATTTTTTATTTTTTTATATAGAGATGAGTTCTCCCTATGTTGCCCAGGCTAGTCTTGAAATCCTGGGCTCAAATGATCTACCTGCCTCAGCCTCCCCAAGTGCTGGGATTACAGGCATGAACCACGCACTCAACCAAGATTTCTTAAAACACCTATAGCACAATGAATAAAAAAAAAAAAGGGCCGGGCGCAGTGGCTCAAGCCTGTAATCCCAGCACTTTGGGAGGCCGAGACGGGCGGAACACGAGGTCAGGAGATCGAGACCATCCTGGCGAACACGGTGAAACCCCGTCTCTACTAAAAAAATACAAAAAACTAGCCGGGCGAGGTGGTGGGCGCCTGTAGTCCCAGCTACTCAGGAGGCTGAGGCAGGAGAATGGCGTGAACCCGGGAGGCGGAGCTTGCAGTGAGCTGAGATCCGGCCAGTGCACTCCACCCTGGGCAACAGAGCGAGACTCTGTCTCAAAAAAAAAAAAAAAAAAAAATGAAATGAAATTTCCCAAAACAAAAAATGCACTCTTTAAAAGACGCGGAAAAGAATCAAAAGACAAATCCTAGCCTATATAATAAAAGACTTATATCGAGAATATATAAAGAACTCTCTAAGCTCAACAATAAGAAAACCACCAGTTTTCAAATGGGCAAAAGATTTCAACAGGCATTTTTAGCAAAGGAAATATACAGATGGCAAATAACCACATGAAAAGATGTTCAAAAACAAAAACAAAACAAAAAAGAGGTTCAGCATTATTCATTATGAAAGTACAAATTAAAACCCCAACAAAATACTACCACACTACACACCTATGGAGATGGCTAAAACTGAAGAACACTGACCACCCCAAGTATTGGGAAGGATGCGGAGCAAATGGAAGCGTCATTCACTAGGGGTGGGACTATAAAACACTGCAATCCCTTTTGGAAAGTTTGGAAGTCTCTTAAAATGTTAAAGTACACACCCACCCCAGGACCAAGCCATTTTACACCTAGATATTTACCTAAGAGAAATGAAAATATGTCCTAACAAAGGCTTGTTTGCAAACGTTCATAGCAGTTTAATTTGTAATGGCACAAAGTGAAAAATGACCCAGATGCCCATCAATAGATGAATGGAGAAACAAATTGTGATCTAGTCATAAAATGGAATCCTGCTCAACAATACGATGAAGTGATGCCACATGGCACAAATGGAATAATGTTGAAGGAATTATGCTGAGTGAAGGAAGCAAGATAATATAAGAACATATACTGTACAATTCCACATAAGCAACATTCTAGAAAATATAAACTAATTCATCTCTAGTGACGGAAAGCAGATCAGTAGTTGCCTAGCAGGAGTGGATGAGGGTGGGGAAAGGATGGAAAGGGTGATTTCAAAGGGGCATCAGGGAACTTTTGAGGGTTATGAACATGTTCATTATCTTGATCTTGATGCTAGTTCCATGGGTGTATACAGATGTCAAAATTCATCAAATTATGTATTTTAAATATGTGTAATTTGATATATATCAATCACACCTCAGTAAAGCTGGGAAAAGAGAGAGAGAAACAGAGGGAGGGAGGGAGAAAGGGAGGGAGGAAGCAAGCGCAAAAACTACCAGTAGCATAAAAGATAGGCACCTAATTCTGGACACCGGGAGCTTCTGAATTTTGTCTTGGTCCTCTCTCTTGCTGTCCAGGTGCTAGTGCTGGGTTTTCATCCACACCCTACTTTCATTAAGCGCAAAAGTGATAGGAAAGCTGTCTGTGGGGAATGAATTATGGACTTAGAAAGAGAGAAAATGAGGGCAAACAGAACGTTCATTCTGTAATTTAAAACCCCTTGGCATAACAAACACCTCCAGGTAGGTGGTGAGATTCTAGGTGATTTTTCTTTGGTTTCTTTAAATTTTTCTGTACTTTCCAAATTCTTTACAAGCATTACTCGGCTCTTTGGAGGAAAAAAAAAATCAGTTTTAAAAGAACCAATTTATATTCTCCATTAAGTAAAGAACCATTCAAAAAGAAACCAAGGATTTTTTTTTCTTTGATCCTAGTAACTAACGAATAGCACCAGAACATACATACATGAATCTGAGTCATTAATTTAGATCAAAGAACACGGAGACTGCATTTATAAAGAATGAAGGATATTTACAACATATGGAGAAGGCCAAAAACCTCAAAAACGGATGTTCCAAATCCTGAAGGTTGATAGTCAACCACTGAGTTGGCTTCCATCTAATTAAAGACATTTTAATAAGTTTTAACTGATTTCCTGCCATGTAGGTTGAAGATGAGGTTCTCAAATGCTAAAGGGAAAGTCTAGTCTGAATTCCAGGAGGTTGGGGGCAGTGACGAGAGACTCCCTCTTCTCTAAGGCTTACAAGCCTGTAAATGAATCGAGCCTTCCAACATGGTATAAATGCCAGGAGAGGCAGGATTTCTTAACTCTGCTTGTCCCAAGCTGCTGGCATCCGACTTTTGTTGTTGCTGTTGTTGAGACAGGGTCTCTTTCTGTTGCCCAGGCTGAAGTACAGCAGTACAATCACAGCTCACTGCAGTCTCAACCTTCCAGACTCAGGTGACCTTCCTGCCTCAGCCTCCTGAGTAGCTGGGACCACAGGTGTGTGCTGCCACACTAGACTAATTTAAAAAAAAATTTTTTTTTTAGTAGAGAGGGGGTCTCACTACGTTGTCCAGGTTTGTCTCCAACTCTTGGGCTCGAGTGATCCTCTCTCCTCGGTCTCTCAAAGTGCTGAGATTACAGGTGTGAGGCCAGCTAATGTCAGATATTTCTGTCACTTTTTTTCAGTAAGTGTAGAAAACCAACAAGGAGTTCAGAAATGCCAAGAGCTGATAAAATGTTCCTTTTTAAATACCTTCACAGGTCCAATTAGGTGCAAAATGTTTTTTAAGCAATCTGAATACCAATAATGAGTTCTCCTCCTTGGTTTCTAAAAGAATAAACCAACTTCTTAGTAATCATAGCACTCTTTACTTTCATTTCAGAGGAAAAAATGAAAGTAGGTTAGCATACCACAACACTACAAACACAACACAGAATACTTACATGTTTTGGAGTGTTCATGTGAGAGCATGTAATTGGCGAGAGGTGGTGTGTAAGTTAAACACTGCAGTGCTGCATTGGCAAAACAGGTATTGCCCAAATTCTGGAGCCCAGCTCCAACTCTATGATTTTGCTGCCACTTAAGACAAATCTTCTCAGATGGGAAAAGAACTTTCTGTGGAGGAGCGATGCCATCACCTAGGGCTAGAAAAATAAACAAAAAAGAGTCAGAAACCAAGCTTTGCATACTGAAGCTAAATAAATAGTAACACTTGGTCAAACCTCAATCTGTTCAAGATCCATAATCTCATGACCAGCCTGCCTGAAATACAGGGGGAAGAGGGACATTTTAAATGACAGAAGCCAGAACATGAGAAATTTTCAATAATCTGGTTTTTTCAATAAACAAACTGCAACGACAGAAAGGGGAGAGGGTTACAGATTAAAAGAAACTTGAGAGATATATCTGCCAAATGCAAAGCGTAGACTTCATTTGGATGTTGCTCTGAACAAATGCTTAAAAAATACATATATATTGGCCGGGCGCAGTGGCTCAAGCCTGTAATCCCAGCACTTTGGGAGGCCGAGACGGGCGGATCACGAGGTCAGGAGATCGAGACCATCCTGGCTAACACGGTGAAACCCCGTCTCTACTAAAAAAAATACAAAAAACTAGCCGGGCAAGGTGGCGGGCGCCTGTAGTCCCAGCTACTCAGGAGGCTGAGGCAGGAGAATGGCGTGAACCTGGGAGGCGGAGCTTGCAGTGAGCTGAGATCCGGCCACTGCACTCCAGCCCAGGCAACAGAGTGAGACTCCATCTCAACAACAACAACAACAACAAAAAATACATATATACACATGTATTTTGTGAATATTTTATGTATGTATATATTTATATATACATAAAACAACCAGAGAAATATGAATACTGAATGGCATTTTCATACGAAGACATTTTTGACTTTTAGAAAAAACTCTTTAGATGTATACACTAAAATACAAGTGAAAGATGAAGTATTGGATTTAAGATCATGTCGTGGGGAGATAAGTAGGTGCTAGTATAACTGGCCATAAGTTGATAAATGTCAAAGTTGGTTGATGGCTACATGAAAGTTCATTATAATTACTCTTTTATATCCATTTTGAACATTTAAAAAATAACACAATCAATAGAATGAGATAAATTTGATTGCTTGTAACATCTGCCATGGATGCAAATTCAGTGCCACCATCACTGTCCTCCTTGTCATCTCGTGTAGGGAGCCCTTACTAAGCCAAATGGTTGCAATTCTAATGGTTGGTACCTATGTCATCCCTATTTTACCACTAAGGAAGCGGGCTTTGAACTTAGGCTGTCAGGCACCGCTCTACACACTTGTGAGTAGACTACCTGTGACCTAAAAAGGTTTTATCCATTTTGAAGATTATCAACAGATTACTAATAACTAAGTATGACAATGGAACTCAGCTGAAGCTCAAGAAACACCTATTTAGGAAAGCTGAAAATCATCAATGGTAAGACTAATTTTTCAAAGGCTTTGGCAGGCCCCCAGTGTTCTAACAAAAGGCTGAGACTGGGCCGGGCGCGGTGGCTCACGTCTGTAATCCCAGCACTTTGAGAGGCCAAGGCAGGTGGATCACGAGGTCAGGAGACGGAGACCATCCTGGCTAACACGGTGAAACCCCGTCTCTACTAAAAATACAAAAAATAAGCCAGGCGTGGTGGCGGGTGCCTGTAGTCCCAGCTACTTGGGAGGCTGAGGCAGGAGAATGATGTGAACCCAGGAGGCAGAGGTTGCAGTGAGCCGAGATGGTGCCACCGCACTCCAGCCTGGGTGACAGAGCGAGACTCCGTCTCAAAAAAAAAAAAAAAAAAAAAAAAAAGGCTGAGATGCCATGTAGAATCATTCTCCATTTGAAGAGAGATATTAGTGGTTATTTAGGCAGGCATAGGCAGGCTGCAGCTTGGTGGGGAAAAGGAGAGCAAAATTAGGACAAGAAAAAGGATTCTGTGGAGAATGAGATGGGAGCCCCAAAAAAGGGCAGAGGGGGGAGATGTGAGTTAAGTCCTAAGAAGAGAGAGGAGTCCAAGCAACATGACAGGAGGTTGAAGGCCGTGGAGAAAGAGGTCCTGTGGGAAAGTGCTGCTGGAGAGAAGCCGAAGGACTTTCCACCTCTATGTGCAATATTCGATTAGGTTGTGTTTCACAATATAAACTTCCCCCTACCCGAAACACTTTCAGCAAGCCAAACTGCAACACCCACGCCCACATCACAATATGAAACTTACTGCTGTCTGGGCGCAGTGGCTCACACCTGTAATCCCAGCACTTTGGGAGGCCGTGGCAGGTGGATCATAAGTTTGAAACCAGCCTGGCCAGCATGGTGAAACCCCATCTCTATTAAAAACACAAAAAATGGCTGGGCACAGTGGCTCAAGCCTGTAATCCCAGCACTTTGGGAGGCCGAGGTGGGTGGATCATGAGGTCAGGAGATCGAGACCCTCCTGGCTAACACGGTGAAACCCCGTCTCTACTAAAAAATACAAAAAACTGGCCGGGCGCGGTGGCTCAAGCCTGTAATCCCAGCACTTGGGAGGCCGAGACGGGCGGATCACGAGATCAGGAGATCGAGACCATCCTGGCTAACACAGTGAAACCCCGTCTCTACTAAAAAATACAAAAAACTAGCCGGGCGAGGTGGCGGACGCCTGTAGTCCCAGCTACTCGGGAGGCTGAGGCAGGAGAATGGCGTGAACCCAGGAGGCAGAGCTTCCAGTGAGCTGAGATCTGGCCACTGCACTCCAGCCTGGGTGACAGAGTGAGACTCCGTCTCAAAAAAAAAAAAAAAAATACAAAAAACTAGCCGGGCGCGGTGGCGGGCGCCTGTAGTCCCAGCTACTCGGAGGCTGAGGCGGGAGAATGGCGGGAACCCGGGAGGAGGAGCTTGCAGTGAGCCGAGATCGCGCCACTGCACTCCAGCCTGGGCGACACAGCAAGCAAGACTCTGTCTCAAAAAAAAAAAAACACAAAAAATTAGCCTGGCATGGTGGCGCACACCTGTAGTCCCAGCTACTCAGGAGGCTAAGGCAGGAGAACTGCTTGACCCCGGCAGGCAGATTGCAGTGAGCCGAGACTGCACCACTGCATCACTGCATTCCAGAATGGGTGACAGAGCCAGACTCTGTCTCAAAAAAAAAAAAAAAAGAAAGAAATTTGCTAAAAGGACTCAAAACAACATGGCGATCAAACTACTCGAAGCCACTGGGTGTCCAATCTTTTGGCTTCCCTGGGCCACATTGGAAGAAGAATTTTCTTGGGCCACACATAAAATACAATAACAATAGCTGATGAGCTTTAAAAAAAAAAAAGCGGCCGGACGCGGTGGCTCAAGCCTGTAATCCCAGCACTTTGGGAGGCCGAGACGGGCGGATCACGAGGTCAGGAGATCAAGACCATCCTGGCTAACATGGTGAAACTCCGTCTCTACTAAAAAATACAAAAAACTAGCCTGTAGCCACCACAGGGCGTGGTGGCGGGCGCCTGTAGTCCCAGCTACTCGGGAGGCTGAGGCCAGAGAATGGTGTAAACCTTGGAGGCGGAGCTTGCAGTGAGCTGAGATCCGGCCACTGCACTCCAGCCCAGGCGACAGAGCGACACTCCATCTCAAAAAAAAAAAAAAAAGGCCGGGCGCGGTGGCTCAAGCCTGTAATCCTGGCACTTTGGAGGCCGAGACGGGCGGATCACGAGGTCGGGAGATCGAGACCATCCTGGCTAACATGGTGAAACCTCGTCTCTACTAAAAAATACAAAAAACTAGCCAGGCGCGGTCGCGGGCGCCTGTAGTCCCAGCTACTCAGGAGGCTGAGGCAGGAGAATGGCATAAACCCGGGTGGCGGAGCTTGCAGTGAGCTGAGATCCGGCCACTGCACTCCAGCCTGGGCAACAGAGCGAGACTCCGTCTCAAAAAAAAAAAAAACGCAAAAAAACTCACTGTTTTAAGAAAGTTTACACATCTGTGTTGGACTGCATTCAAAGCTGTCCTGGGCTACATGCTCTAAGCCAAACAACAATCTAACTAGGAAATTCTACTGTATTTCAAATCTTCATGTCCTCAAATCCAAAGGTCTTGAAGTACCAACTTAAAATGTTAACGTCTCATTTATCTGGATGAGTTTTAACAAATGTAACCACATTTGTATCATCATAACAAATGTAACATTTGTGTTACATACTCTCTTTTTTTTATTTTTTATTTTTTCTTTTTGAGACAGAGTCTTGCTCTGTTGCCCAGGCTGAAGTGCAATGGTGCGATCTCAGGCTCACCACAACCACTGCCTCCCAGGTTTAGGCGATTCTCCTGCCTCAGCCTCCCAAGTAGCCGGGATTACAGGCACACACCACCATGCCTGGCTAATTTTTGTATTTTTAGTGGAGACGGGGTCTCACCATATTGGCCAGACTGGTCTCAAACTCCTGACCTCAGGTGATCCGCCTGCCTCGGCCTCCCAAAGTGCTGGGATTACAGGCGTGAGCCACCGTGCCTGGCCTATCTGTTCTCTTTCAAAGAGCTTTATTACTACGAATGATTTTTAACTTCCAAGAGAAAAACAAAAACCAAAAACTGGGTAAAGTTCATTTGTCAAAAGACAACCATTTTACAAAACATCTTCAAAATTTGTAAAAGTCATCTACTTAGGGAACTAGAGTAACTACTGGTTAACAAGTTAATGTAATGCTTGTCCATCTCAATTCTCACCAAAATAAAGTTTATCCTTAAAAAAATTGTAATAAAAGAAACTAATAATATTCTAGTAACAAAAACAATCTACCTTGTTGTCAGTCAAACACGAACAAGTAACAGGAAAACAAAGCCCATTGAGTAATGCAACTCTGCTGGCTACTCAGGTGGCCTCATACCTTGCAAAATAAGCCCCTCTCTGAAACCACCAAGCCACCAACAGCATTTACACAGGAGTTTCTGGCGATAATTCTCTCTTTTGAAAAACAGTACCTTGATCTTTTTGTGGTGATGGTTTTGATTTATCAGGTACAGATGAACTTGAATAAACTACAGCACCAGGTACTGGTCCTAAAGAAAGTGTGTGATTTGACACATCATTTAATGAAGACACAGCACCCCAGCTGGCAGAACCTGCATCCATGTCTCCAGGTGAGACTGCCTCAGAGCTGCCAGGCTGATTCTGATAGGCTGATGGGTCTGAAGATTCAGAAGCTTTGTCAACTATGGTCATTGTTCAACTCTGCAAAAGAAGAAAAGTATATATTTGCTTCATCAGGTGAGAAAAGCAATCTCCTTACCCTACCACTACATCTTGGAAAATCGTTCCCAGTCATTTTAAAGTTATTTTCAAACACATCACCCAAATACAAAAACAGTAGCACTTTCTAACGTGTTTGTAATAAAACTCCTCGGGACAATTAGCATCATGATAATCTGAATGTCAACAATCTTTATTTTAAAATCTTCAGTGAAGTATTTGATTAGAAGAATTTCTCATTTCATGTCCCCTAAAAGTCTGGCATTTCAGTTTATAATTAGGTATTTCCATTTTCAATTCTATTTATTTACTAAGTACCTATATTTTCCTTCTCTACTGCTTAAAACTAGAAAAATTATACACAGAATACAAACGGGCAGATCACGAGGTCACGAGATCGAGACCATCCTGGCTAATACGGTGAAACCCCGTCTCTACTAAAGAATACAAAAAAAAAAAAAAAATTAAAAAAGAATACATTTGACTAAATCTTCAATTTGAGTATAATATCTCAGAGAAAAGCATCAACTACACACAGAAAATCTAGACTTAACTTTGTGCTTAAAGTGCAAATGGCATCAAGTGAAATACATAACATTTTAAAAAATTACAATTATAGAGATCTCACCTTTAAAACAAACCATTTTCCCTAAGAGGCTCGTTTATATGGAATGTATGACTTTTTAAATAAAACCCATAAGCCATTACTGACATCAAACTCAAACACAAATATCTGTTACGAAAGGACTTGATTATAATTTTCTCTCTGAGTCCTATTTTAAAATATTAGGGCTAACACTAATTGAGCATTTTCTATGTGTTAGGCATTGCATCAACTGCTGGACATACATTAACTTGATTTTCATAAGGAACCTATGAGAGATCAGACAGAATCCCCAGGGCCTATAAAATGAAGCAACTGTGACCCCAACCAGCCAGCAACCAGTCAGCAACTGGGACTGAGAGCCAGGTCCAGCATTCCCAGCCAGGCTTCCTTCTGGTTATGCCACCTTGTCAAAAGAATGCTGTTGGCCGGGCGCGGTGGCTCAAGCCTGTAATCCCAGCACTTTGGGAGGCCGAGACGGGCGGATCACGAGGTCAGGAGATCGAGACCATCCTGGCTAACACGGTGAAACCCCGTCTCTACTAAAAATACAAAAACTAGCCGGGCGAGGTGGCGGGCGCCTGTAGTCCCAGCTACTCGGGAGGCTGAGGCAGGAGAATGGCATAAACCCGGGAGGCGGAGCTTGCAGTGAGCTGAGATCCGGCCACTGCACTCCAGTCCGGGCGACAGAGCGAGACTCCGCCTCAAAAAAAAAAAAAAAAAAAAAAAAAAAAGAATGCTGTTAGGGATATTTCTGAAACTGCCCAACAGCAGCCACATCTACATGCCACTCCTGTGTAGAAAACTTTTCAGGAGGCCGGGCACAGTGGCTCGCGCCTATAATTCCAGCACCTTGGGAGGCCAAGGGCAGATCGCTTGAGGTCAGGAGTTTGAGACCAGCCTGGCCAACATGGTGAAACCTTGTCTCTACGAAAAACAAATTAGCCGGGCATGGTGGTGCACACCTGTAATCCCAACATTTTGGGAGGCCAAGGCAGGTGAATCACCTGAGGTCAGGCGTTTGAGACCAGTCTGGCCAACATGGTGAAACCTCATCTCTACCAAAAATACAAAAATTAGCCGGGCGTGGTGGCATGTGCCTGTAATCTCAACTACTCGGGAGGCTGAGTCAGGAAAATCACTTGAACCCAGGAGGCAGAAGTTGCAGTGAGCCAAGAACGCACCACTGACATCCAGCCTTGGTGACAAAGCAAGATTGAGTCTCAAAAAAAAAAAAAAGGCCGGGTGCGGTGGCTCACACCCCTGTAATCCCAGCACTTTGTGAGGCCAAGCTGGGTGGATCACTTGAGTCCAGGAGTTCAAGACCAGCCCACCCAACATGGGGAAATCCCATCTCTACTAAAAATATAAAAACTAACCAGGCGTTCTGGCGCAAGCCTGTATTCCCAGCTACTTGGGAGGCTGAGGCAGGGAAAATTGCTTGAACCTGGGGGGCAGAGATTGCAGTGAGATGAGATCACGCTACCGTACTCCAGACTGGGCGACAGAGCGAGACTCTGCCTCAAAAAAAAGAGAGAAAGAAAAGGAAAGAAAGAACACCTTTCAGGAGTGGCCCAACTGCCCATAGCACAACATTTTAACGCCTGGACTTAGCACTGTCTGACCTAATAACCTCTCCAAACACCCCCTCTGTCACGTTCCCACCATGCTGAAACCTTTTTTTTTTTTTTTTGTCACTGCTCCCTCTGGGCTCTGCATATGCTGTTCTTTTCTCCAACTCTTTTCCATCCTTCCACCTCCAGCCAGTTCACACTTCCACTTCTCAATTTACAATTTACTTCCTCTGGTACACTTTCCTTGACACTATCATTCCCCCAAGACTGGGTTAGAAACCCCTCCTCAAGGCCCCCACAGCACCCTGTGCTGATTTCTACGGCAGCGTGCTGGCATCTACTCCATAGCTGTTTTACTTGCTGCTCTCTACCATGTTCTTATTCACATCCTCTGACCTGGTATAGAGAAAGCTTTCCATACATGTGAAGAACAACTTAATGAGCAAAGTCTGGAAACAGAAAACTACTAGCGTTTGCTTTTAGCACCAGCTTGTGCTGAGTGATTTACATACAGTATCTCATTTGACCCTTAAAAAACTCTGGAGTAGAAATGGCCTTTAAAGGCCGGGCGCGGTGGCTCAAGCCTGTAATCCCAGCACTTTGGGAGGCCGAGACGGGCGGATCACGAGGTCGGGAGATCGAGACCATCGTGGCTAACATGGTGAAACCCCATCTCTACTAAAAAATACAAAAAACTAGCTGGGCGGCCGGGTGCGGTGGCTTAAGCCTGTAATCCCAGCACTTTGGGAGGCCGAGACGGGCGGATCACGAGGTTAGGAGATCGAGACCATTCTGGCTAACACGGTGAAACCCCGTCTCTGCCAAAAAATACAAAAAAACACTAGCAGGGCGAGGTGGCGGGCGCCTGTAGTCGCAGCTACTCCGGAGGCTGAGGCAGGAGAATGGCGTAAACCCAGGAGGCGGAGCTTGCAGTAAGCTGAGATCCGGCCACTGCACTCCAGCCCAGGAGACAGAGCGAGACTCCATCTCAAAAAAAAAAAAAAGATTTGGCCTTTAAAATTTTTTTTTTTTTTTGAGACGGAGTCTCGCTCTGTCGCCCAGGCTGGAGTGCAGTGGCCGGATCTCAGCTCACTGCAAGCTCCGCCTCCCGCGTTTACGCCATTCTCCTGCCTCAGCCTCCCGAGTAGCTGGGACTACAGGCGCCCACCACCACGCCCGGCTAGTTTTTTGTATTTTTTTTTTTTTTTTAGTAGAGACGGGGTTTCACTGTGTTAGCCAGGATGGTCTCGATCTCCTGACCTCGTGATCCGCCCGTCTCGGCCTCCCAAAGTGCTGGGATTACAGGCTTGAGCCACTGCGCCCGGCCTAAAATTTGTTTTTAAAAAATATTGAGGCTGGGCACAGTGCCTCACACCTGTAATACCGGCACTTTGGGAGGACAAGGCAGGTGGATCACGAGGTCAGGAGATTGAGACCATCCTGACCAACATGCTGAAACCCTGTATCTACTAAAAATACAAAAATTAGCTGGGCATGATGGCGCGTGTCTGTAGTCCCAGCTACTTGGGAGGCTGAAGCAGGAGAATCACTTGAACCTGGGAGGCGGAGGCTGCAGTGAGCTGAGATCGCGTCACTGCACTCCAGCCTGGTGACAGAGCGAGACTCTGTCTTTAAGAAAAAAAAAAAAAAAAAGGTATTGTGAAAGTACAAAAAAGTATTACCCATGCTATGAAGTATGGATAATAAAATACCCATGTACTTTCCACACTGGCTGCTCACAATAACTTTCTGGGGTTTTTCTTTTTTGTAGAGACAGGGTCTCACTATGTTGCCCCAGGCTGGTCTTGAACTCCTAGCCTCAAATGATCTTCCTGCCTCTGCCTCCCAAAATGCTAGAATTACAGGCATGAGCCACAGAGCCTGGCCAAATTTGTTTTTTAAAAGCATCAATTTTGTTGTTTGTAATTTGTTTGTTTTGTTTTGTTTTGAGACAAAGTCTACCTCTGTCACCCAGCCTGGTATGCAATGGTGCCGTCATGGCTCACTGCAACCTTTTCCACCTCCTGGGTTCAAGTAATTCTCCTGCCTCAGCCTCCCAAGTAGCTGGGACTACAGGTGCGTGCCACCACACCCAGCTAATTTTTGTATTTTTAGTGGAGCTGGGTTTCACTATGTTGGCCAGGCTGGTGCAATTTTTAATTAGGGTAAGATTATTACTAGGGTAAGATTATCACCAAAAAAAAAAAAAAAACTTAAAGTTTCTGAACTCAAGTAGAAATAGAATAGATGTTTGTCAATTTCAACGAACTAAGAAAAAAACTGAATTGAAATTTTAAATCAATAAAAGGTAGCTGACCCTCAATCAGGAAGAAAGCCTGAGCCTTATCCTCCAAATACAGTTTACATTTTTCCTCATCTAACAGTTAAAAGAAATTATGAAACAGTGTGGAGACAGAAGAAAAAAATGCAGGAAGAAAAGAAAGAAGAGGCCAGGCATGGTGGCTCAGGCCTGTAATCCCAGCACTTTGGGAGGCCAAGGCGGGCAGATTACCTGAGGTCGGGAATTCAAGACCAGCCTGACCAAAGTGGAGAAACCCCGTCTCTACTAAAAATACAAAATTAGCCAGGGGTGGTGGCGCTGCCTGTAATCCCAGCTACTCAGGAGGCTGAGGTGGGAGAATCGCCTGAACCCAGGAGGCAGAGGTTGCGGTAAGCAGAGATCGTGCAACTGCACTCCAGCCTGGGCAACAAGAGCAAAACTCCATCTCAAAAAAAAAAAAAACGAAGAAGAAAGCCCAAATAGAGTTATAAGAAATATAAGAGCCGGGCGCGGTGGCTCAAGCCTGTAATCCCAGCACTTTGGGAGGCCGAGACGGGCGGATCACGAGGTCAGGAGATCGAGACCATCCTGGCTAATATGGTGAAACCCCGTCTCTACTAAAAAATACAAAAAAACTAGCCGGGCGACGAGGCGGGCGCCTGTAGTCCCAGCTACTCGGGAGGCTGAGACAGGAGAATGGCGTGAACCCGGGAGGCGGAGCTTGCAGTGAGCTGAGAGCCGGCCACTGCACTCCAGCCTGGGTGGCAGAGCAAGACTCCGTCTCAAAAAAAAAAAAAAAAAAAGAAATATAAGAAAAGGTTAATCCAGCCTTATTTACAGTAACACTAAACAGCAGCAAAAACCTTGATTTTCAGGGGATAAACATACCTTCAGAACAATCACTAACAAATGACCAAATGAAACCATTTTACTTGCTCCAATTACCTTTTAGAAGGGACAAAAGCTTCTTAAATGAAAAAAATTTAAGGAAAGCACAATTCAAGTCATCGTTAACCATACAGCATTGTAACTGTGGAAAAACAAACCAAAACTACCCATTCGTCTTCATTTGTATCTTCGGCCAATGAAGTCTTGACCTAAAACCACCAGGCATCAAACTAAACTCCATCTGCTACACACATAACCTTTCTTGAAGCTAAACAATGTTATGTAGGACTTAAGATTCATATGCTTATGTGTTCTTCACTTTCAGTAAAGCTTCTAAATATTACTGTTAAAAATATCAAGACTTTTAAGCAACATCTTCTGATGATATACAAAAGTTACAAGAGCATTAAAAACAACAACCACCACCACCTACAGGTGGGGCATGGTGGCCCAAGCCTGTAATCCTAACACTTTGGGAGGCCAAGGCAGGAGGATGGCTTGAGCCCAAGAGTTCCAGACCAGCCTGGGCAACAGTGTGTCCCTGTCTCTTTAAGAAAAATAAAATAAAATAAAATAAAATAAAATAAGCTGGGTGTGGTGGCGTGTGCCTGTAGTCCTACCTACTTGGGAGGCTGAGCTGGGAGGACTGCTGGAGCTACAATTGTGCCACTGCACTCCAGCCTAGGCAGCAGAGGGAGATCTTGTCTCAAAAAAACAACACGAACATGAATCGAGGTTGGATCTGTGTGGAGGAATGAGACTTCACAAGTGTTTCCTTTGCTTTAAATACTAGTCTTTTACTCAAAGCCTTAAAATTCCCAGTCTCTTACATGGTATGTCTCCCTTGTTATCAAACGCTAGAACGCATTATTCTTTTTTCATTTGTAAAAAGTTACACCAGTTACACACTGTGGCACTCTACATACATTGAGATAATAATGTCAACACACTTAAAAAGAAACTGTTACACTCTGCTTCTTCGTAAACAATGTAATCCACGTTCTTGTAGCATTTCCGTTATAAGAGAAAACACACACGCTTTAAAAAGCCAAAACCTTGACCTTAATTATACTTAAGTAAACAAAACAACTGGCCTTAAACTTTACAAACCAAATACTTACTGTAGACTTGATTCAAAGATACAGAAAAGAAAGTGAAACTGATCCTAATTTAAAGCAAATAAGTGAAACTGATCATTCATATCCCCTAGGCAATTTGAATGAGTAACACAGTAAAAAGAATTAGGTTTAAAATTTACAACTCTTCAAAACGTTTCCAGAGGCCACCAAAATGAGAACCTAGGATTCTGTGGTTACCTTGAAAAGGAGGCGTTAACTAGTTTCTCAAACAGTTTTGCTGTAAGGGTATTGATTTTACATAACCAACATGTTTTCTCATAAACAATTGACCCCACGGCCTCCTAAGAGTCATTCAACAAAAGTCATCTCCACTGCATGCATGTTAGAGGGGTTAAAGTCCTAGATGGGAAAACCTGTCCCGTCCAATCTTCATTTCCAACATCTGCAACGGATCCCCTGTCCCAGGTAAGTAGGCTCTTTCTGCCTCGAAGATAAAAAAGGCTAGGCAGCCACACATGCTTTTGGGGACGCGCCGCCCGGCTTCTCCTCTCCCTTCGGGGTGGCCGCTCCGCCCGGCGTGGGCACCTCGGACTCTCCGCGGAGCAACCAGGTGGCCAGACCCGGGGAGGGGGCGCCCAAGGTGGGAAAAGTTTGTCTCTATTAGGGATGCAGTGGGGGCGGGGAGGCCGGCCCGGGGCTCTGAGGGGGCTCCGGAGCTGGAGGTGGCAGCCACGCGGGGGGCGGCGGGCGGGCCGGGGACGCCCGGCTTCGCGGTCAGCGGCCAGCACACGCCCACCCCGGCCGCCCCGAACCTCCCGCCTGCCTGCCCGGCCCCCGGGCCGAGGGGGCGGGCTGGGGCCGGGTGGGGGTGGGAGCGCAGTGTCCATGGCAACCGGGGGGCCCAGCCTCCCCGCGCAGCCCGGCTACCCCGGCGCCCGCCCGCCGCGGCCGCCGCCCCCTCCCCAGAGGCCTGGCCCGGGCGGGCGGTGGCGCCGCAGCCCCCAGCGCGGCGGGGTCCCAGGCGGCCCGCGGCTGTGGAGGGGAAGGCGGGCGAGGGGCCGCGCCAGCCCCCGGCGGGCCGCGCCGGCTGAGGGGCGGCCGGGCCAGCGGCTGCCCAGGCGAGCGGGGCGCTGCGCGGGCCCCATGCTGGCCTGCGGCGGGCGGGAAGGAGGCGGGAGCTTACCTGACCCGGCTCGGCGCTCGCTCCATCCCCCTCGGCCGCCGCCGCCGCCGCCGCCGCCGCCGCACACAGCCCAGCCGCCCGGCGGGGGACAATGACGTGCCTCCATCCGGGCACCGCCGCCGCCGCCTCCGGGTCAGCGCCGCGCCCGCCGCGCCCCTCCGGGCCGCCAGGGGGCGCGCCAGGGCCGCGCCGGAACGCGCCGCCGCCCAGAGGCCGTCGCACAAGAAGCGCGGCGCGCAGCTAAAGGCGCGGCGAGTGTGGGAGGGGCCGTCGCCCAAGAGCCGTGGGTGAAGGCCAGCGTAGCGCGTCACCAGAGCGCCAGTCGGGCCGGCGGAGGGAGCGTGCTGATTGGCTGGGCTGGCCGCGCGTCTGCGCTCCGGCAAAAGGGCTTCTTCCGCCCTCTGTTACCCTGAGCAGAGCCAGACGGTGCGCGACCGGTTGAGGGCCCCGGGTCTGCGCCTAGTACTGCGCTTGACCCCAGACGCGTTTCCAGAAGCTGGGCATCTAGGGGCGCAGGAGTCTGGGATCCCCGTCCCCGGAAGACGGACCCGGCTCCGAGAAAGACTACGCTTCGTGGGCTTAGCCGTCTGCAACTACCTTGCGCCGTCCTTGGCCTAGCGGACCCAGACTTTATTTTTTGTTTCTTAGAAACAGGGTCTGGGCCGGGCGCGGTGGCTCACGCCGTAATCCCAGCTCTCTGGGAGGCCGAGGCGGGCGGATCACGAGGTCAGGGGTTCGAGACCAGCCTGGCCAGCATGGTGAAACCCTGTCTCTACTAAAAATACAAAAAATTAGCCGGGCGCGGTGGTGCGCGCCTGTAGTCCCAGCTACTCGGGAAACTGAGGCGGGAGAATTGCTTGAACCCGGGAAGTGGAGGTTGCAGTGAGCCGAGATCGCGCCTCTGCACTACAGCCCTCCAGCCTGGGCGACTAGAGCGAGACTGTCTCAAAAAAGAAAAGAAAAGAAACAGCGTCTGTCGCCCAGGCTGGAGTGCAATTTCAGGACCTAGCTCATTGCAGCCGCCACCTCCCGGGCTCAGGTGATGCTCCTGTTTTAGCCTCCCTAGCAGCTGGGACTACAGACGCGCGCCACCACGCCCACTTAATTTTAGGGTTTTTGTTTGTTTTTGGTTTGGGGTTTTGTTTCATAGGGACAGAGGTCTTAACGGTTGCCCGGGCAGGTCTAAAATTCCTGTACTCAAGCAGCCCTCCCTCCGTGGCCTCCCAGAGTGTTGGGATTACAGGCGTGAGCTGCTTCAGCCGACTAATTTTTTTTTTTTTTTTTTTGAGATGGAGTCTCGCTCTGTCGCCCGGGCCGGAGTGCAGTGGCCGGTTCTCAGCTCACTGCAAGCTCCGCCTCCCGGGTTTACGCCATTCTCCTGCCTCAGCCTCCCGAGTAGCTGGGGCTACAGGCGCCCGCCACCTCGCCCGGCTAGTTTTTATTTTTTTTTGTATTTTTTAGTAGAGACGGGGTTTCACCGTGTTAGCCAGGATGGTCTCGATCTCCTGACCTCGTGATCCGCCCGTCTCGGCCTCCCAAAGTGCTGGGATTACAGGCTTGAGCCACCGCGCCCGGCCCAGCCGACTAATTTTTTAGAAATTTTTTTTTGTAGAGGGCCGGGCGCGGTGGCTCAAGCCTGTAATCCCAGCACTTTGGGAGGCCGAGACGGGCGGATCACGAGGTCAGGAGATCGAGACCATCCTGGCTAATACGGTGAAACCCTGTCTCTACTTAAAAATACAAAAAACTAGCCGGGCGGCGAGGCGGGCGCCTGTAGTCCCAGCTACTTGGGAGGCTGAGGCAGGAGAATGGCGTAAACCCGGGAGGCGGAGCTTGCAGTGAGCTGAGATCCGGCCACTGCACTCCAGCCTGGGTGGCAGAGCAAGACTCCGTCTCAAAAAAAAAAAAAAGAATTTTTTTGTAGAAACGGGTTTTGCTATGTTACCCATGCTGGTTTCCAGCTTCTGATATCAAGCGATTCTCCCACCTCAGCCTCCCAAAGCGCTGGGATTACAGTCGGGAGCCATCTGCCCAAGACCTGAGGCAGCCTTCAAGTACCCCTGACCCCACCTGTGCTCCATTGTCCATCAGACTCACACACTGAGTTACAGAAAGGGATTTTCTTTTTCTTTTTTTCTTTTTTTGAGACGGAGTTTGTTCTTGTGGCCCCAGGCTGGAGTGCAATGGCTCAATCTTGGCTAACTGCAACCTCTGCCTCCCAGTTTCAAGCGTGTCTCCTGCCTCAGCCTCCCAAGTACCTGGGATTACAGATATCCGCCACTAAATTTTTTGTATGTAGTAGAGACAGAGTTTCACCATGTTGATCAGGCTGGTCTCGAACACCTCACCTCAGGTGGGGAATTTTTAAACCTGGCTCCGAAAGGGATAGACCCCTGTTCACCCCGTCCAGATTTTACCTCAAATTCTAGCATTGTACAGGCTTAGGAGACAACTGGACCAGCTCTTGCTCCCGAGTGCCAGATCCATACTTCCAATCATTTATTGGCTGTCTCCACCTCACGGCCTAACAGAGCTAGTTCATCTCTGCATCTCTCCTCCACCATGACCCTGCTCCTCCCTGCATTGATTAAGTACCTGGTACTCTCCTATGCTCACCAGACCTTTTCTCTCTGTCTCTTTCCCTCCCCTCCTGATCTAACCCTTTACACCAACTCATGTTTACCTGGCCTCCCCAGGGGCTGCTGTTCTGACCCTCCCTGAGTCAGCCTTTCTTGGCTCAACAATTCCATCGCAACAGCCTCTTCTCTGTTGCTGCACTCCCTTCCCATCCTACTGTGGCTTGGGTGGTCTTCCAAACAACGCCAGATCACTTGACTCCCCTGAGCATTCTATGGCTCACAGCAAAGTCTAAATTCCTTAGCTTGGCGTCAGAAACTCCAAGTTCCCTTTTTTATGTGTTTCAACCATAACACTCCTCAATTCCAGTACCTTGCCCCACCCCACTACTACATCGGCTTGTAGAAAGCCCACCCATGCTGCCTTTTCCGTGCAGCCCACAGTGTGTCCCCATAGGCACAGTCCACCACGCCTAGCTAATCTTTATTTTTTTAGAGACAGGCTCTCACAATGTTGCCCAGGTTGGTTTTGAACCCCTGGCCTCAAGGGATCCTTCTGCTTGGACCTCCCAAAGTGCTGGGATTACAGGCATGAGCCACCACACCAGCCCGGCTTCATTTTCCATGTCACGCTGTTGACAAATGGGCCCCTCCAGGCTGCCCCTTAAATCTTAGTAGAGGCTGGGCATGGTGGCTCACGCCTGTAATCCCAGCACTTTGGGAGGCCGAGGCGGGCAGATCACAAGATCAGGAGTTCAAGACCAGCCTGGCCAACATGCTGAAACTCCGTCTCTACTAAAAATACAAAAATCAGTTGGGTGTGGTGGCAGGCACCTGTAATCCCAGCTACAGGGAGGCTGAGGCAGGAGAATTGCTTGAACCTGGGAGACACTGCAAGATTGTGACGCTGCCCTCCAGCCTGGGCAACAGAGCAAGACTCCGTCTGTCTCCAAAAAAAAAAAAAAAAAAAAAAAGACAACTTAGGAGACTACCTGAGCAACTTAAATAGAAAAGGATTTTTTTTTTTTTTTAATTAAGGTGGAGTGTCACCCTGTCTCCCAGGCTGGAGTGCAGTGGAACAATCCCTGCTCACTGCAAACTCCACCTCCTGGGTTCAAACAATCAAACTATTCTTCTGCCTCAGGGACTACAAGCGCACACCACTATACCCAGCTAATTTTTTTGTTTTGTTTTTTAGTTTTAGTAGAGATGGGGTTTCACCATGTTGGCCAGGCTAGTCTCGAACTCCTGGCCTCAAGTGATCTGCCCACCTCAGCTTCCCAAAGTGCTGGGATTGCAGGCGTGAGCCACTGCTCCCAGCCAGAAAAGGAATTCTTTTTAAATCATCTCTTGGCGTTATCTACCCAGAACAGGCTCTAAAGTTGGAGGGGGATGGGGGGTTACACCTCCCCACTCTACCTTGCCCCATGCCATCAAAGCAAACATAGAGACCCTTTTCCTCTAAGGAACTAGCACCACTTACTCTAGCAAACCGGCAACGTTAATGGAGAAGTCACAAAGCATTTGAAGACATTCCTGCCTACAAACAGGTGGGGCCTTGGCTGAGATGATAAACTGGTCCCAAAACCACCTTGGCTGAGATGATAAACTGGCCCCAAAACCTTGTTTTGCAGATCAGAGTATAATCCAGAGTGAATGCTGCCTGGAGAATTCCCTTTTCCTCTGTTGTTATAAGCTGTGTGACCCACAGAAATTAGCCTGTTTCCTTTACCAAAGTGGTTTTTATGCAAGATGCAAACTGATTCCAAGTGCCCCACCCCCAAGTCCAGAGGATCACAGGATCATGGAACAATAGGTGTCAAAGAGGGGTGAATTTTCTTTTCTGAGGACCTCCAGATTTAGGGAGCCCCTAGTACGCACTGTTAATGCCCCACCCAGGTCCTCCTTACTGGTGGATGCTCCCATCCCTTCCCCACTGCTGTGGTGTTCACTGCTACTTATAACTCACAGCTGCCTCTTCTCCTGAGGCTGTTCTTAGCGGAAGGGGAGACTCATCTCCAACTGAGACAATATTGTTGCCCCACTCCTTTCACTGCCCTTTCCTTTCATTACCTTCCTCCCTAGAGCGCTCCCCTCAAGGCCAAATTGCACCTAAATCATGTGCAACTAAATTCTGTCTCAAGCCCCACTTCTAGATATCCTGGTTTAAGACAGTGGGTACCAGCCAGGCTCAGTGGCACCCACCTATAGTCCCAGCCCTTTGGGAGGCAAAGGCGGGCAGATCACTTGAGATCAGGAGATCGAGACCATCCTGGCTAACACGGTGAAACCCCGTCTCTACTAAAAAATACAAAAAAACTAGCCAGGCGAGATGGCGAGCACCTGTAGTCCAAGCTACTTGGGAGGCTGAGGCAGGAGAATGGCATGAACCCGGGGGGCGGAGCTTGCAGTGAGCTGAGATCCGGCCACTGCACTCCAGCCTGGGCGACAGAGCAAGACTCCGTCTCAAAAAAAAAAAAAAAAAATACAAAAATTAGCCGAGCATGGTAGCACGTGCCTATTATCCCAGCTACTTGGGAGGCTGAGGCAGACGAATTGCTGGAACCTGGAGGTGGGCTTGCGCCATTGCACTACAGCCTGGGGCAACACAGCAAGACTCCCGTCTCAAAAAAAAAAAAAAAAAAGACAGTGGATACCAAGAATGATCCCTAAGAAACAGAGTATAAAAATGTACTCTGTGCCGGGCACAGTGACTCCTGCCTATAATCCCAGCACTTTGAGAGGCCGAGATGAGCAGATAACCTGAGGTCAGGAGTTTGAGACCAGCCTGGTCAATATGGTGAAACCCAGTCTCTACTAAAAATACAAAAATTAGCCAGGTATGGTCGCAGGTGTCTGTAATCCCAGCTACTCGGGAGGCTGAGGCAAGGGAATCGCTTGAACCCAGGAGGCGGAAGTTGCAATGAGCTGAGACCATGCCATTGCACTCCAGCCTGGGCAACAAGAGCGAAACTCAGTATTGAAAAAAAAAAAAAAATCTCCAGGCAATGGATGAGACACTAACATCTGGGCAGCAGTATCAGGCTCCCATCTCGGAAGACTATTAGGCTGGGTATGAGTAGAAGGGGATGTGTTGGCTTATTCAGTCTCTCTAGTTTTTGAGGATATAGGAGAAGTAGTCATTAGAACTGTGAAATTGGGCCAGGTGTGGTGACTCACACCTGTAATCCCAGCACTTTAGGAGGCTGAGGTCGGAGGATCACTTGAGGCCAGGAGTTCAAGACCAGCCTGGGCAACATAGTGAGCCCCACTGTCTACCAGTAATAATAATAATAATAAATAGACTTGTGAAACTTGGTAGTAACAGAGGTTTTTGGTTTTTTTTTTTTTTTTTTTTGTGAGAGAGTCTCATTCTGTCTCCCAGGCTGTACTGCAGTGGTGTGATCTTGGCTAACTGTAACCTCCACCTCCTGGGTTCAAGTGATTCTCCTGCCTCAGCCTACCAGGTAGCTGGGATTATAGGCACCCACCACAATGCCCAGATAATTTTTGTATTTTTAGTAGAGACAGGGTTCCACCATGTTGGCCAGGCTGGTCTTGAACTCCTGACCTCAAATGATCCACCTGCCTTGGCCTCCCAGAGTGCTGGGATTACAGGCATGAGCCACTGTGCCCAGATGGTAATAACAGATCCTTTAAAGAGGGAAAAATGGGCCAGGTGCGGTGGCTCACGCCTGTAACCTAACACTCTGGGAGGCCAAGGCAGGTGGATCACCTGAGGTCAGGAGTTGGAGACCAGCCTGCCCAACATGCTGAACCCTATCTCTACTAAAAATACAAAAATTGGCCACGCACGGTGGCTCACGCCTGTAATCCTAGCACTTTGGGAGCTGAAGGTGGGCAGATCACAAGGTCAGGAGATTGAGACCATCCTGGCTAACATGGTGAAACCCCATCTGTACTAAAAATAAAAAATTAGCCGGGCGTGGTGGCACGCACCTGTAGTCCCAGCTACTCAGGAGGCTGAGGCAAGACAATTGCTTGAACCCAGCAGGCGGAGGTTGCAGTGAGCCCAGATTGCGCCACTGCACTCCAGCCTGATGACAGAGCGAGACTCTGTCTTAAAAAAACAAAAAACAAACAAAAAAAATTAGCTGGGTGTCATGGCACACGCCTGTAATCCCAGCTATTTGGGAGGCTGAGGCAGGAGAATCTCTTGAACCTGGGAGGCAGAGGTTACAGTGAGCTAAGATCGTGCCACTGCACTCCAGCCTGGGCAACAGAGCGAGACTTGGTCTCAAAATAAATAAATAAAAATAAAATAAAAAAAGAAGGAACAATGGGGCTCCAGGCAATTAGTCACTAATATAAAGTGAGAAAGCCACAGAGAAGAGCCTCCTCAGCAATTTAGCGTCTATAATCAGAGGGCAGACAGTCCTGAAAACCAGGCCTGGGTCTTAACCTAAAAGGAGCAGAACATTAGAAAAGGTTGAATTGTCAGCTACAATCAGTCTCTAATACCAAAGTCAGGACTCTGATAAGAAAGGAGTGAGACACTGAGACTAAGGACAGGACTCTAATGTAGAACTTCAAGTTCCTTTGTTCAAGAATGGTACCACCAACCCGAAGACTATGCAGTCACCTTAAATGAGGCAGGTACCCTACAAGACAATGCATTCTTGGCAGGGCGTGGTGGCTCATGCCTGTAATCCCAGCACTCTTAGAGGCCGAGGCAGACAGATCACTTGAAGTCAGGAGTTCAAGACCAGCCTGGCCAACATGGTGACACCCCGTCTCTACTAAAAAATACAAAAATTAGGCCAGGAATTGGAGGCTGCAGTGAGCTATGATCATGCAACTGCACACTTCAGCCTGTGCTCTGTCTTCAGGCAGGAGAATCGTTTGAACCTGGGAGGCGGAGGTTGCAGTGAGCTGAGATCACAGCACAGCGCTCCAGCCTGGGCGACAGATAGAGTAAGACTCCGTCTCAAGAAAAAAAAAACAAGAAAACAATGCATTCTTTCTGTTCCTGTATCCCCCTGGCCACCAGATAAATCACCAAGATCAGGTCCCATCAGGCCTGCTAAGGGAGGAGTGGAATCATAAATTGAAGGAACTACAAGACCAGGCTAATATACACCAGCAGAAACTGAAAATAAGCCTGGGAATGGACACTAAGGGGCCTAGATCAAGGGCTGAGGGGTGGGGAGCAGGTAAGAGAGAGTTTACAGATATGTGGGTACGTGATCCTTTAATACAGATCTCATACTTTGTCAAGGGTGCTGGGTGGCAGGTTCTAATACAGCCTAGGACCCCAGGTATTTGACAACTGAAATAAGCTACATGGGCCGGGCGTGGTGACTCATGCCTGGAATCCCAACACTTGGGGAGGCCGAGGCAGGCGGATCACGAGGTCAGAAGATCAAGACCATCCCGGCCAACGTGGTGAAACCCGTCTCTACTAAAAATACAAAAATTAGCTGGGGGTGGTGGTGCGTGCCTGTAATCCCAGCTACTCGGGAGGCTGAGGCAGGAGAACCGCTTAAACCAGGGAATTGAATGTTGCAGTGAGGCAAGATCGTGCCACAGCACTTCAGCCTTGCAATAGAGTGAGACTCCGTCTGAAAAAAAAAGAAAGAAAGAAAAAAAAATAACCCACATATCTGGGTGCAGTGGCTCATGCTTATAATCACAACGCTTTGGGAGACTGAAGTGGGAGGATCGCTTGAGGCCAGGAACTGGAGGCTGCAGTGAGCTATGATCATGCAACTGCACACTTCAACCTGTACTCTGTCTTCAGGGCAACAGTGCATGAGCCTGTCTCCAAATAAAAAACATAGACCCACATGGACCAAAGTTTAGATGCCATGAATTCCATGGTAGATACGGTAGGAAGGGAGTGCTACTCTCAGGAAAGAGGACATGCTAAAATGTGTGCTACCAGCTGGTGACATTCCATCACAAGGCCTGGAAAACAGTGTTTTACCAGGAACATGGAGGGCAGAGGCAGCATCAGCTGTGTTGGAAAAGTGGTACCCCGAGGTGGCTGTCATCTATAAGCCAGGGCTAACAACAGCAGATGCTGTTACAGAACTGGGCTGTCTGGTAGCAAAAAGGATGATAGAAGCCCATCTCTACTAAACATAAAAAATCAGCCAGGCATGGTGGCATGTGCCTGTAGTCCCAGCTACTTGGGAAACTGAGGCAAGAGAATCACTTGAACCCAGGAGGCAGAGGTTGCAGTGAGCCAAGATCATGCCACGGCACTCCAGCATGGATGATGGAGGAAGATTCTGTCTTCAAAAAGAAAGAGAGAGAGAAACAGGAGGGAGGAGGGAGGGAGGGAAAGAAAGAAAGAGAGAAAGAAAGACAGGAGGGAGGGAGGGAAAGAAGAAAGAGAGAAAGAAAGACAGGAGGGAGGGATGGAAAGAAAGAAAGAAAAGAGAAGAGAAGAGAAAAAAGAGAAGAGAAAAGAAAAGAGAAAGAAAAACAATGAATGATGGCATCCTGGAGTGTCAGAGGCTGGGTAGCAGTGCTTACGCAGCAGAAGGTAGGCATGATTGCTATAGTGAGCAGCAAGCCAGAGTAGCAGATGGGAGGCACTGACTTGCAGGGATCCAAGGCAATGGCTAATAGAACACAGGGCAAGACAGGCTGTCAACAGAAGCACAATATATATCATTGTAAGCAGACAAGGAGGATCTCCAGGGATTATTGGAATTTAATCAACTTGTGCAATCAGCATGTTTTACAGCCGCCTGCTCTGCACCTGTTCTTCCCCAAACCTTGGAAGGAATGCAGTCACCTTATTAGTTTAAACCAGCTCCTGACAGACCCTGACAACGTACAGATGAATCTGAGTGAACTTTCTGCATGACCATGCTAAAGTATCCATCCCGGGAGAAGTTATAGCTTCATTCCCATCACATGCAGCCTATAGGCTGGCAGGATGACTCTGCACCATTGGGATCCCTCCTCTCCATGCAATGATGCACCCATCTCCCCTCTCCTCACCGCATAAAACCCTCTTGTCACTTCCCCTTGGGGAGACACTGCTTTGGAGAATACTCCCAGTGTCCTTACTGGCACCAAGTAATAAGTTGGTCTTGAACTTCCGGCCTCAAGTGATCCGCCCACCGCAGCCTCCCAAAGTGCTGGGATTACAGGCGTGAGCCATCACATCTGGCCAGATATACCTATATATCTATAAAAACCTGGTTGTGTAGAAGACTGAGGTTAACTATCTTAGTGGAAAAACACAAACACCTGCCCAGATTCCCCAACCTGAGCCAGCTCTCAATTCCAAAACATGCATCCAGGCTGGGCGACGTGGCTCAGACCCGGAATTCCAATGCTCGGGAAGCTGGGGCAGGAGGATCATTTGAGTCTAGGAATTCGAGACCAACCTGAGCACAGTAAGACTCTGTCTCTACAAAAAATAAATTTAAAAAAATAGCCAAGTGTGTTGGCACCTATGGTCCCAGTTACTCAGGAGACTGAGGCAGGAGGATTGCTTGAGCCTGGGAGGTTTAGGCTGCAGTGAGCTGTGACTGCATCACTGCACTGCAGCCTGGGTAACAGTGAGACCCTGTCTCAAAAACAAAAATCGAAATATCCATCCAGTAAAGGAGAAGCCAGACCCATGCAAGTGTACACAGTAGTGATTTTCCAAATCCTGCCCCAAAGAGACCTCTGGCCATGTTTTTTTGTTTTGTTTTGTTTTGTTTTTGTTTTTTTTTAAGACGGAGTCTTGCACTGTTGCCTGGGCTGGAGTACAGTGGCACAATCTTGGCTTATTGCAACCTCTGCCTCACAGGTTCAAGTGATTCTCCTGCCTCAGCTTCCCAAGTAGCTGGGATTACAAGTGCCTGCCACCACGCCCAGCTAATTTTTTGTATTTTTAGTAGAGATGGCGTTTCACCATGTTGGCCAGGCTGGCCTCAAACTCCTGACTTCGTGATCTGCCTGCCTCGACCTCCCAAAGTGCTGGGATTACAGGTGCGAGCCACCGCACCCGGCCCCTCTGATCATTTAGTTTACTCAGTAATTATATGCTGGGGAAAGGGACCTGCTCAGATATTTCCAAGCTTTTGCTTACAGAGTCCAAGTTAATGCAGATCTAAAGCACCCTCAGGGTTCCCTTATTGCTAAGGGATCGAGTGAACACCTTTGGTCCTGACCCACATCCCTCACTGGCTTCACTGAGCCCACAGTGGTCATTTCCCTGGTTCCCAAATGTGATACTTAAATAGTCATACTTAGCAATTTGTTCCTTGACTTGTAGTTGAAGAGCTATTGAGTGGAGAAAGCCAAGTGGGGCTGGCTGGCCACGGTGGCTCACATCTGTAATGCCACCACTTTGGGAGGCCCAGACGGGCAGATCCCTTGAAGTCAGGAGTTCAAGACCAGCCTGGCCAACATGGCAAAGCCCCATCTCTATTAAAAATACAAAAATTAGCCAGGTGTGGTGGTGCGCACCTGTAATCCCAGCTACTCAGGAGGCTGAGGCAGAAGAATCGCTTGAACCTGGGAGGCGGAGGTTGCAGTGAGCTGAGATCATGCCACTGCACTCCAGCCTGGGCAACAAAAATTAAAAAAAAATAAAAATAATTTTAAAAAGCCAAGTGGAACAAGTGGAAGCCCTGAAACTGCCCTCTCTGGCCAAAAGAGTAACTTGGTGGGGCTGAGGGTGGGGGTTAATGGGAGAAAATGGCAGAGAATAGTGCCATGCTCAGAGTGGGTAAAGGATGCAGAGCTGGTGTCTCCATCATATGCTCATTTAATTTACCAGTCTGACCCCTGCAGAAACTGGATGACCCATAGATGACAATGAACTACTGCAAACGTAATCCTCAAGGACTCATCTAGCACCAGCTTAATTCCACCGCTACCCACTCCATCCTTTGGAGTTCTTCTACATCCACAACAGAGTGGAGTTGTGTTTAGAATCTCTCAGGCTGGGCTCAGTGGCTCATGCCTGTAATCCCAGCACTTTAGGAGGCTGAGGAGGGAGGATCGCTTAAGGCTAAGAGTTCAAGACCAGCCTGGGCAATATAGGGAGACCCTGACTGTACAAAAAATAAAAAATTAGCCAGGTGAGCTGGTGCGTGCCTGTAGTCCCAGCTACTCAGGAAGCTGAGGTGGGAGGATCGCTTGAGCCTAGGAGGTCAAGGCTGCAGTGAGCTATGATGGCACTATGGCACTCCAGCCTGGGTGACAAAGCAAGACCCTGTCTTAAAAACAATAGGCTGGGCACAGTGGCTCACGCCTGTAATCCCAGCACTTCAGGGGGCCGAGGCGGGTGGATCACGAGGTCAGGAGTTCAATACCAGCCTGACCAACATGGTAAAACCCTGTCTCTACTAAAAATACAAAAAAAAAAAAAAAAATTAGCCGGGTGTGGTGGTGCGCACCAGCTACTCAGGAGGCTGAGGCAGGAGAATCACTTGAACCTGGGAGGCAGAGGTTGCAGTGAGCTGACATCGTGCCATTACACTCCAGCCTGAGTGACAGAGCGAGACTCCATCTCAAAACAAACAAAATAACCTTGTAGTTGATCCTCCTTTTTCTGAGCCCCTCAGAGCAAACATGAACAAGGCCTTTTAACTCTCACAGATTTTACAACCACTATGAAAAAAACGAAGAAAATAATATAAACAGTGAAAAATAGATTGGTCACAAAATACATTCAAAAGAAGCACCTACCATATTTCACCACAAAAAAATAAAGGGAGAGGGAGAGAAAGAGGGAGAGGAAGAGAAAAAGAGAGAGAAAGGAAGAAAGAGGTAAGGAAAGGAGAGGGGAGGGGTGGGGGAAGGAGGGAAGGAAGGAGAAAGAAAAAAGAAAGAAAGAAAGAAAAGAGAGAGGCACATGCCTGTAATCCCAGCACTTTGAGAGGCTGAGGCAGGAGGATCATTTGAGATCAGAAGTTCGAGACCAGCCTGGCCAACATGGTGAAACCCCATTTGTAACAAAAAATACAAAAGTCACTCGAGCATGGTGGTGCATGCCTGTAGTCCCAGCTACTCAAGAGTCTGAGGCATGAAAATCGCTTGAACTCGGGACGTGGAGGTTGCAGTGAGCTGAGATTGCGCCACTGCACTCCAGCCTGGGTGACAGAGTGAGACTTGTCCCAAGGCAAAAAAAAAAAAAAAAGGAGAGAGAGAAGAAGGAAAGAGGGAGAAAGGAAGAAAGGAGGGAGGGAGGGAAGGGAAGAGAAGGAAGGAAGGGAGGCAGGGAAGGAAGGAGGGAAGAGAGGGAGGGAGAGAGAGAGGGAAGGGAGGGAGGGAGAGGGAGGGAAAAAAGAGTACCTTCCGTTCACTCAGAGTGCTCAGATGACACCAATCAATAGACTTGTCCCAGCAGCCCACACGGAGACGCAGTCACAGAGAGCACTGTTTGGAAACAGACACACTAGGTGTAAATTCCAGCCCCGGCTTGTATTTATCTGTCAAGTTCTCTGAGCCTTGCTTCAGACTCTCATGAAATGAAAGGCTGTTTTAACTTATCTTAAGCCAAGTTTATCCTAATGGATGATTAACACCACTTCCCTGCACACCAACATAAGACATGAAAGCGTGAAAGTGTTCAAGGAGGGATATATTTAATCTTCTGAGGACCAGTGCCTCCTAGGAAGACAGGAAATCTGAAACTGTGGCTGGCCAGGTCTTAGACCCCGCTTGTTTTTAGGAGACAGATCCCAAATCTCTCCTTTATGAATTGACAAAATATTAACTTAGAATTGAGAGGGGGTCATTGGAGATGCTGTACCTACTTTCCAGAGACTGTTTTGTTTGGAACCTGGAGCTGTGGGTATTAATTATTTACTACACATTGTCATGATGCCTTAAATGAGGAAGGTAATACTTGGTGGGTTTACTCCTGAAGTGGATAATGTTCAGGAAAAGTTTTACAACGGAAATGACACTTGAAATAGGTCCTTGAGTCCGGGCGTGGTGACTCACGCCTGTAATCCCATAATTTTGGGAGCCCAAGGCAGGCAGATCCCCTGAGGTCAGGAGTTCAAGACCAGCCTGGCCAACATGGTGAACCCCATTTGTAACAAAAAATACAAAAGTCACTCGAGCATGGTGGTGCATGCCTGTATCCCAGCTACTCAAGAGTCTGAGGCATGAAAATCGCTTGAACTCGGGACGTGGAGGTTGCAGTGAGCTGAGATTGCGCCACTGCACTCCAGCCTGGGTGACAGAGTGAGACTTGGTCCCAAGGCAAAAAAAAAAAAAAAAAAAAAGGAGAGAGAGAAGAAGGAAAGAGGGAAGAAAGGAAGAAAGGAGGGAGGGAGGGAAGGGAAGAGAAGGAAGGAGGGAGGCAGGGAAGGAAGGAGGGAAGAGAGGGAGGGAGAGAGAGAGGGAAGGGAGGGAGGGAGGGAGAGGGAGGGAAAAAAGAGTACCTTCCGTTCACTCAGAGTGCTCAGATGACACCAATCAATAGACTTGTCCCAGCAGCCCACACGGAGACGCAGTCACAGAGAGCACTGTTTGGAAACAGACACACTAGGTGTAAATTCCAGCCCCGGCTTGTATTTATCTGTCAAGTTCTCTGAGCCTTGCTTCAGACTCTCATGAAATGAAAGGCTGTTTTAACTTATCTTAAGCCAAGTTATCCTAATGGATGATTAATACCACTTCCCTGCACACCAACATAAGACATGAAAGCGTGAAAGTGTTCAAGGAGGGATTATTTAATCTTCTGAGGACCAGTGCCTCCTAGGAAGACAGGAAATCTGAAACTGTGGCTGGCCAGGTCTTAGACCCCGCTTGTTTTTAGGAGACAGATCCCAAATCTCTCCTTTATGAATTGACAAAATATTAACTTAGAATTGAGAGGGGGTCATTGGAGATGCTGTACCTACTTTCCAGAGACTGTTTTGTTTGGAACCTGGAGCTGTGGGTATTAATTATTTACTACACATTGTCATGATGCCTTAAATGAGGAAGGTAATACTTGGTGGGTTTACTCTGAAGTGGATAATGTTCAGGAAAAGTTTTACAACGGAAACAAAATGACACTTGAAATAGGTCTTGAGTCCGGGCGTGGTGACTCACGCCTGTAATCCCATAATTTTGGGAGCCCAAGGCAGGCAGATCCCCTGAGGTCAGGAGTTCAAGACCAGCCTGGCCAACATGGTGAAACCCCATCTCTGCTAAAAATACAAAAATTAGCTGGGTGTGGTGAGAGGTGCCTGTAATCCCAGCTACTCAGGAGGCTGAGGCAGGTGAATCGCTTAAACCCAGGAGGCAGAGGTTGCAGTGAGTTGAGATCACATCACTGCCTGGGCGACAGAACGAGAATATGCCTCAAAAAAAAAAAAAAAAAAAAGAAGAAGAAGAAGGAGAACTAGGTCCTTGAGGTGAGGACTAAGTAGGATTTTTTCCAGGCAGATATCGAATAGAAAAAGGATGCCAGCCAGCATTCCAGCATTTCAGGAACAAATGCCAATTGAGGGTGCTGTGGTGCACCCCTGTAGTCCCAGCTATTTGGAAGACTGCGGTGGGATGGATCAAGCCCAGTCTGGGCAAAATAGCTAGACACCACCCCACTTTGCACCCCCATCCTCCCATCTCCAAAAAAAATTTTTTTTACCAGATTATTAAATCAGCTATGTATATATATATAGAAAGAGGGGCGGAGGGAGAGAGAGAGAGAGAGAGAGAGACAGGGCCTCACTCTGTTACCAGGCTGAAGTGCAGTGGTGTGATCACAGCTTACTGCAATCTCTGCTGCCCAGGCTCAAGCCATCCTCCCACCTCGGCCTCCCAAGTAGCTGGGACTAAAGACGCATGCCAGTAAGCCTGGCTAATACTTTTTTGTATTTTTTTGTAGATACATATATATATATTTGTAACATATAGTTATATAGAGAGTATATGATATATATATATAGTTAGTTTTGTTTTTTTGTTTGAGACAGAGTCTCACTCTGTCGCCCAGGCTAGAGTGCAGTGGCATGATCCCGACTCACTGCAACCTCCGCCTCCTGGGTTCAAGCGATTCTTCTGCCTCAGTCACCCGAGTAGCTGGGATTACAGGCACACGTGACCGTGCCCAACTAATTTTTGTATTTTTAGTAGAGATGGTGTTTCACCATGTTAGCCAGGTTGGTCTCAAACTCCTGGCCTCAGGTGATCCACCTGCCTTGGCCTCCCAAAGTGCTGAAGTGCTCGGAGTAGAGGTGTGAGCCACTGTGCCTGGCATATATATATACATATATTTTTTTTCTTTTTCTTTTTTGTTTTGAGACGGAGTTTCAATCTTGTTGCCCAGGCTAGTGTGCAATAGCGTGATCTCAGCTCACTGCAACCTCAGTCTCCTGGGTTCAAGCAATTCTCCTGCCTCAGCCTCCCAAGTAGCTGGGATTACAGGCATGCACCACCATGCCTGTCTAATTTTGTATTTTTAGTAGAGACGGGGTTTCTCCATGTTGGTCAGGCTGGTCTCGAACTCCCGATCTCAGGTGATCTGCCCAACTCCACCTTCCAAAGTGCTGGGATTACAGGCATGAGCCACTGCGCCCGGCCCCATATATATATTTGAGACAGAGTCTTGCTGTGTCTCCCAGGCTAGAGTGCAGTGATCTCAGCTCACTGCAACCTCTGCCTCCCGGGTTCAAGCCACATTGGTGCCTCCCACACCCAGCCACAACAAGCCATATTTCATCAGACACTTGAGAGATGAGTATCAGAAAGTCAGGCTGGGCACGGTGGCTCAAGCCTGTAATCCCAGCACTTTGGGAGGCCGAGATGGGCGGATCACGAGGTCAGGAGATCGAGACCATCCTGGCTAACACGGTGAAACCCCGTCTCTACTAAAATACAAAAAATTAGCCGGGCGAGGTGGCGGGCGCCTGTAGTCCCAGCTACCCGGGAGGCTGAGGCAGGAGAATGGCGTAAACCCGGGAGGCGGAGCTTGCAGTGAGCTGAGATCTGGCCACTGCACTCCAGTCTGGGCGACAGAGCGAGACTCCGCCTCAAAAAAAAAAAAAAAAAGAAAGTCAGGTGAAGTGGCTGGGCGCGGTGGCTCACAACTGTAATCTCAGCTCTTTGCGAGGCCGAGGTGGGCAGATCACGAGGTCAGGAGTCGGAGACCAGCCTGACATGGTGAAACCCCATCTCTACTAAATACAAAAAATGAGCTGGGTGTGGTGGTGCATGCCTGTAATCCCAGCTACTCAGGAGGCTGAGGAAAGAGAATCACTTGAACCGGGGAGGCGAAGGTTGCAGTGAGCCGAGATCACACCCTTGCACTCCAGCCTGGGTGACAGGGTGAGACTCCGTCTCAAAAAAAAAAAAAAAAAAAAAAAAGAAAGAAAGAAAGTCAGGTGAAGCAGGGACAGGGTCCAGGGTCAGAAGAGTGTTCTGGGTGGAAGGAACAGAAGCTGTATGTATTACGTTTTTTAAATTTTCTGTATTTATGATGCTTTGACATCTTACAAAACTTCCTGGCCTGAAAGAACTCCCCCTCCCAGGGGTAGCCAATCCTCAGGACACCAAAGACCTCAACCAGGAGGATGTCTTTAGTCCCAGCACTTTGGGAGGCCAAGGCGGGTGCATCACCTAAGGTCAGGTGTTCAAGACGAGCCTGGCCAACATGATGAAACCCCATCTCTACTAAAAATACAAAAAAAAAAAAAAAATTAGCCAGGCTTGGTAGTGGGCGCCTGTAATCCCAGCCACTCAGGAGGCTGAGGCACGAGAATCACTTGAACCTGGGAGGTAGAGGTTGCAGTGAACAGAGATCATGCCACTTCACTCCAGCCTGGGTAACAGAGTGAAACTCCGTCTCAAAAAATAAATAAAAATAAATAAAGAAAGAAAGAAAAGAAACCCCAGTGCAGGCTCTGGCTCAGGCTTCTGTCACCTGACCAAAACCTGGCACTCCTGACCAAAACCTGGCACTCCCTATGGCCCTTCTGCCACCTGACCAAAACCTGGCACTCCCTATGGCCCTTCGTGGCATTTGGTGAGCCCCCTCCCTGGACCTGCGAGTACACAAACATCTTCCTTCCAAGCTTGGTACTCGCTGCCCCCTCGTGCGGGTGCACTGATTGTCCCATACCATGTCCATCATCTCTCCATGCTTGAAACACTTCAGGCTTCAAGGAGGGGGTTTGAGGAAGAACAGGAGAGAAGGAGAGCAACATGTCGAACTCACCTTGATGAGTTGGTGGAAAGAGAAAATTATAAATTCTCAGAAGAAATCTTTCTGTTTAGGGAGATTCTAATGGTGAAAGATCGATGACGTGATACTATCACTGGGATAGTGACGTCAGTCAGGGTTGGCAGGACGAGTTAGCCTCCTAGGAGCAAAGAAGGATCGTCAATAAGAGTAATAAGACTAGGAGGCCGGGCACGGTGGCTCACGCCTGTAATCCCAGCACTTTGGGAGACCAAGGCGGGCGATCACCTGAAGTCAGGAGTTCCAGACCAGCCTGGTCAACATGGTGAAACCCCATCTCTACTAAAAATATAAAAATTAGCCGGGTGTGGTGGTTTATAGCTGGGTGCCTGTAATCCCAGCTACTCGGGAGGCTGGGGCAGGAGAATCTCTTGAACCAGGGAGGCAGAGGTTGCAGTGAGCCGAGATTGCACCACTGCACTCCAGCCTGCGGTGACAGATCGAGACTCTGTCACAAAAGAAAAAAAAAGGAATGTGAGTAAGGTTTTTAAAAGTTGTTTTTTTTTTTTTTTTTTTTTTGAGATGGAGTCTTGCTCTGTCCCCCAGGCTGGAGGGCAGTGGCACGATCTCGGCTCACTGCAAGCTCGGCCTCCTGGGTTCACGCCATTCTCCTGCCTCAGCCTCCTGAGTAGCTGGGACTACAGGTGCCCGCCACCGCGCCCAGCTAATTTTTTTGTATTTTTAGTAGAGATGGGGTTTCACCGTGGTCTCAATCTCCTGACCTTGTGATCTGCCCACCTTGGCCTCCCAAAGTGCTGGGATTACAGGTGTGAGCCACCGCGCCCGGCCGGTTTTTAAAAGTTTTACGTTTTAGAGACAGGGTCTTGCTCTGTTGCCCAGGCTGGAGTGCACTGGTGCAATCATAGCTCAGTGCCCAGCTAGTTTTTAAATATTTTGTAGAGCCAAAGTCTTGCTATGTTGCCCAGGTGGGTCTCAAACTCCTGGCCTCAAGCAATCCTCCTGCCTTGGCCTCCCAAAGTGCTGGGATTACAGGTGTGAGCTACCATGCCTGTCCTAGAGTTGATATTAATAGCAGGTAGCCGTTGAGAGGGACCATGTCCCCGGTCCCTTGCCTAAATGATTTAGATATCTTAACTCATTTACTATTTGCAACAGGAGTACAAAGCAGATACAATTAGTACTTCCATTTTACAGGTTAGAGGTTAAGTATGTTGTTCACAGTCTTACAATTAGTATCGAACATATGTTCCTCCGGGGACTGGGGACAGAGGGATTTTCTAGGCAGATGGGACAACATATGCAAAAACGGGAATAAAAAGGAATAAAGAAGGCAAGACTAGGGTATAGCTTATCTCAAATAGTTGTTGGAGAAGATTCACACTCTTTCTGAAAAATATCTCAACTTAGCATAATAAAAGAGAATTAAAGAAGTATGAGGCAGGGCAGGGAGCTCATTCCTGTAATCCCAGCACTTTGAGAGACCAAAGCGGGTAGATTGCTTCAGTCCAGGAGTTCAAGATCAGCCTGGGCAACATGGCAAGACCCCCATCTCTACAAAAAATTTTAAAATGAGACAGGCACAGTGGCACATGCATGTACTCCCAGCTACTCAGGAGGCTGAGGTGGGAGGATCACTTGTGCCCAGCAGTTTGAGGCTACAGTGAGCTATGATCACACTCCAGTCTGTACAACAGAGTGAGACTTAGTCTCAAAAAAAAAAAAAAAGTGCACAGGCCAGGTGCGGTGGCTTACGTCTGTAATCCCAGCACTTTGGTAGGCCAAGGCAGGCAGATCACCTGAGGTCAGGAGTTTGAGACCAGCCTGGCCAACATGGTGAATGCCATCTCTACTAAAAATACGAAAATTACCTGGGCATGGTGGCACATCCCTGTTATCCCAGCTACTTGGGAGGCTGAGGCAGGAGAATCACTTGAACCCGATAGGCAGAGGTTGCAGTGAGCTGAGATCACATCACTGCACTCCAGCCTGGGAGACAGAGTGAGACTCCTTCTCCAAAAAAAAGAAAAGAAAAAAAAAAAAAATTAGCTGGGCGAGGTGGCAGTCTCCTGTAATCCCAGGCACTCAGGAGGCTGAGGCAGGAGAATTGCTTGAACCCAGGAGGCAAAGGTTGCAATGAGCCGAGATCTCGGCATTGCAATCCAGCCTGGGTGACAGAGTCAGATTCCGTCTCAAAAAAAAAAAAAAAAACAAGTGTGGTTATCACCAGGGTGATTTCTCTCATCTCGATGTTGGCAGTCAGTGTCTGTGGTGGCACTGAGGTCTCCTACAAAGAGGGGCATTAAAAATATATATGCTAATAGGCCGGGCATGGTGGCTGAAGCCTGTAATCCCAGCACTTTGGGAGGCTGAGGTGGGTGGATCACAAGGTCAGGAGTTCAAAACCAGCCTGGCCAGCATGGTGAGATCCCGTCTCTACTAAAAATACAAAATTTAGCCAGGCATGATGGTGCACGCCAGTAGTGCCAGGTACTTGGGAGGCTGAGGCAGGAGAATCGCTTGAACCCAAGAGGTAGAGGCTCTGGTGAACTGAGATTGTGTCACTGCACTCCAGCCTGGGCAACAGTGCCAGACTCTGTCTCAAAAAAAAAAATATATATATATATATAAGTATATATTACATATATAGTAATAATACTTGTTATTGTGACACTATTATACACCAGGTCTCTCTTCTATATAATCTGTGTGAATATACATGTTAACTCACTAACTATGTGCAACACTAGGAGGAAGATTAAACTAGATTTCCATTTTACGAGTTCAAGACCAGCTTGACCAACGTGGTGAAACCCCATCTATACTAAAAATATAAAAATTAGCCAGGTGTGATGACATGCATCTGTAGTTCCAGCTACTCAGGAGGCTGAGGCAGGAGACTCGCTTGAACCCGGGAGGTGGAGGTTGCGGTGAGCTGAAATTCTGCCACTGCACTCCAGGCTGGGTGACAGAGCGAGACTCCATCTCAAAAAAAAAAAAAAGAGTCCTTGCGATATCAGGTGAGGAGTGTAGCAGGGCATTAAAGAGACCTGAGAAATATCTGCAGCAAAGAGCCAGGTGCAATGGGGAATGGTGCAGGCCTTGTGGATCGCAGATGCAACAGCAGATGCCTCCCGCGGTGATGGGGGCAGTGATGTGGAGTGCCTAGTGGCTAACTCAGCTTAGAAAAATATCCCGGCGCAAGGCTGGACAAAAGAGGGAAACCAAAGGAGAGCCCCTCCCTCAGGCTCCGAGTGATGTCCTTTAGTGTCCCACAGGTTGAGTCAAGCCTCCTAGGGCAAAAATGAAAACATCAGCATTAGCAAGAGAAAATATTGATACCAACAAGGACTAAAAGTTACTGGAAACCTACAATAGATCAAAACCCTCTTCAGGGCTGGGCGTGGTGGCTCACACCCGTAATCCCAGCACTTTGGGAGGCCCAGGTGGGCGGATCTCCTGAGGTCAAGAGTTCAAGACCATCCTGGTCAACATGGTGAAACCCCATCTCTAATAAAAATACAAAAATTAGCTGGGCATGGTGGCGTTTGCCTGTAATCCCAGCTACTCAGGAGGCTGAGGCAGGAGAATCGCTTGAACCCAGGAGGTGAAGGTTGTGGTGAGCCGAGATCATACCACTGCACTCCAGCCTGGGTGACAGAGCGAGACTCTGTCTCAAAACAAACAAAACAAAACCCGTCTTCGTGTGATGTATATAACTTAACTCACGGGCGACCTACACAGCCAGCTTGGGAGCTACCCTCAGCCACTTTAAGGTTAGAAAAATGGGGCAGGAGGTTAACTAAGTTAGGGATCAGTACAAATCTACCCTTGCTAGAGACTCTAGAATATGTCCCGTTGGTTTCTAACTTCTCCCCTAAGGGCTCTGAATATGTAGATTGAGGAAGCAAGGGGAAAAAACAAAGAGGAATTTACATGCTCTAAAATAGAGAGCTCCTAAAACAAGGTACTGGAAGACAATAAAAACATAAACGCCACATGATACTATGTATTTCCTGTGGAGGCATGAGTGTGTGTGTGTGTGTGTGTGTGTGTGTGTATACATATCTCAATGTACTATATATTTATATATTCTGGTGTTACACATATTTATTGGGGTTTGTGAGTATATATATATGCGTGTGTGTATGTATATATGTATACATACATATATGTGTATTTAAAGCTAGGTGTGGTGGCTCATGCCTGTAATCCCAGCACTTTGGGAGGCCAAGGTGGGCAGATCACTTGAGGTCAGGAGTTCGAGACCAGCCTGGCTGACATGGCAAAACCCCATCTTTACTAAAAATACAAAAATTAGCCGGGCATGGTGGCACGTACCTGTAATTCCAGCTACTTGAGAGACTGAGACAGGAGAATTGCTTGAACCTGGGAGGCAGAAGTTGCACTGAGCCAAGATAGCACCACTGCACTCCAGCCTGGGCCACAGCGCTAGACTGTATCTCAAAATAAATAAATAAATAAATAAGCTGGTTACGGTGGCTCACGCCAGTAACCCCAGCACTTTGGAAGGCCGAGGTGGGTGGATCACCTGAGGTCAGGAGTTGACCAGCCTGACCAACATGGTGAAACCCTGTCTCTAGTAAATACAAAAATCAGCCTGGTGCGGTGGCACCTGCCTGTAATTCCAGCCACACCGGAGGTTGAGGCAGGAGAATCGGCTGGAACCCGAGAGGCAGAGGTTGCAGTGAGCTGAGACTCCATCTCAAAATAAAATAAAATAAAAATAAATAAATTATATATATAATTTAATAGAGACACAGGCGCAGTGGCTCACACCTGTAATCCCAGCACTTTGGGAGGCCGAGGTGGCGGACTGCCTGAGCTCAGGATTGGTGTGAGCTCAGAACTGGTGCCAGTTCGCGACCAGCCTGGGCAACACGGTGAAACCCCATGTCTACTCAAATACAAAAAAATTAGCCGGGTGTGGCCGCATGCACCTGTGGTCCCAGTTTACCAGGGAGGCTGAGGCAGGAGAATTGCTTGAACACGGGAGGCAGAGGTGGCAGTAAGCCAAGATCATGCCACTGGACTCCAGCCTGGGCGACAGAGCGAGACTGCGTCTCAAAAATAAATAAATAAATAAAAATAGAGACGCAGTCTCCTCATGTTGTCCTGGCTGGTCTTGAACTCCTGGATTCAAGCCATTCTCCGCCTTTGCCTCCTGAAGTGCTGAGATTACAAGTGCGAGCAACCACACCCAGCCTAAAAATAGATTTAATATGTTTAGATGGATAAATATGTACCCATAAATATATATTTTCTGCATACATACACGTATATGTATTATATATTTACAAATACAAATATGTATACATACATATAGATTTAATACACACAAAGTCCCCTCAGAAAATACCTATTATTTGGAGTTTATATTTTTATTGTCTCACGGAATACGTTACTTTATGTGTTGCTCCGCAACTTACATATACAGGTACACTGTATTTTATTTATATTTCTATATATGTTAGTGTTAATGAAAGTAAAAGTCAGGAAACAGCTGGTAAACTCTGAGGAGGGGAGAAAGACCGAGATCAGGTTTCATGGGTCAACACAGACTTTAGGTTTCCTCGTAGACAGCACGGAGGAGCGGCCCGGAGCGAAGCTGCGGTCCACGTGGGCGCAGTCAGCTTTGAGCTCCGCGATCATACTCTCACCCGCGCTCCGCAGGCCGCCGCCCCAAGACTAGCCCACCAGAGCGCATGCGTCATGGATGCTCCCGCCAGGGACCCGCCCCGCCTGCCCCGCCGGAAAAAGGGGCGGGGTCTGCGGCAGGCTCCGCCCCCAAGCTGCGGGGGGCAGGTCTTCCGTCTGGAGAAGGGCTACTTCCGGAGTGGACGGCAATGGCTGTGGGCAAGGAGCGAGGCGCGATTGCCTGTCCGGCGAATGAGTTCTGGGGCCCGCGAGCTCAAAGTGGCAGGCGGCGTGGCCGGGGCTGTGGCCGCGCCGCCTGCCATCGACTTCCCCGCGGGGAACCCAGCCCCCAATGTGATGGTGGGGACTTGGGTGGGGGTCTAGGTCGCGGGCCAGGAGGAGGGTGTTGGGGAACGTGTGTCCAGCTCACCTCCGTTAGCCGTTGAACGCCAGCACCGACAGAAGATTCTCTCACCTTAAAGCGGGGGTATAAGGGGTGTCGGGGGAAGACACTCCCACCAGACTCAGAGTTACTCTGATCTGAAAGATGACAGTCGCAGCACGTCAGCCAGAATCAAGTCTCCTAGGAGCCAAAACTAAAGGATCAGAGCAAATAATGGTATTAGGTACAGCACTCGCTGAGAGCTTGCCATCAGTATGTCAGTTTCTGTAAATCGTCACTACAGCCCTGTACATTAGGTGGTAAAATACCATTTACAAATAAAAAACTGAGACACAGGGTAAGTTGTTTAAAATCAGCGAGTAGTGGCAGAATTCGCTGTAAACATTACATTGCGTACAGATGATACTTTTCGAGATGTTTGAAATGTTGGACACATTTCCCATGCCGCTGGGGGAAATAGCTGGATTTACTGTTAATGCAGAATCCAGTTATGGAATAACATGCTATACTGACATAGGAACTGACATGGGAAGTTCACCCAAGACATATTTGGGAGTGGATTTTAAAAGTTACAGAAAAAGATATTAGTAATTTTTTTTTTTTTTTTTTGAGACAGTCTCACTTTGTCGCCCAGACGGGAGTGCAGTGGTGTGATCTTGGCTTTCTGCAACCTACACCTCCCGGGTTCAAACGATTATCCTGCCTCAGCCTCCCGGCAAATTTTTGTTTTTGTTTTTGTTTTTGTTTTTTGAGACGGAGTCTGTCTCTGTCGCCCAGGCTGGAGTGCAGTGGCCGGATCTCGGCTCACTGCATGCTCCGCCTCCTGGGTTTACGCCATTCTCCTGCCTCAGCCTCCCGAGTAGCTGGGACTACAGGCGCCCGCCACCTCGTCCGGCTAGTTTTTTGTATTTTTTAGTAAAGACGGGGTTTCACTGTGTTAGCCAGGATGGTCTTGATCTCCTGACCTCGTGATCCGCCCGTCTGGGCCTCCCAAAGTGCTGGGATTACAGGCTTGAGCCACTGCGCCCGACCAATTTTTGTATTTTTAGTAGAGACGGGGTTTCACTATGTTGGCCAGGCTGGTCTCCAACTGCTGACCTCAAATGATCCACCCACCTCGGCCTCACTCCCAAAGTGCTGGGATTACAGGCGTGAGCCACCGCGCCCAGCCAGTAATTCTTTTTTTTTTTTTTTGAAGTAATTATTTTACACAGAAAACCCTTAAAACAATACTGTTTTCTTGTGGTATATACTTACGTAAACGAATAGACAAAGGTGTATACACATTACTATAAAAAGACCTGGAATATTAGTAACATACGCTAAACTGGTAAGTCAATAGTGGAGGGAATCTTTATCCTATTGATGAAGTGTTTTTTTTGGGGGGGTGAAATGTTAGAAAAATGTATATATGCATACTGTATCTTGTCTGCATAATAAAAATTATTTTAAAAATTTGAGTAAGAATGACAAGTTTTGCAAAGCACGGTGTCTCAAAAAAAAAAGAATGACGTTTTGTATAATTTGAGCACCTACTCTAGTATAAACGGCTTTTGAATAATTGCAGAAATAAAATCTACCATTGGGGGTGAGGATTTGAGGGTTATGAGAATATGAGCATAAAAATAAAGCATATTCAGGGAATTCCAAAAGAATTTTTACAGTACTTTAAAACAGTGCAGTATTTCATAATTTAGTCCAAGGGATCTCAAAAACAATGTTAGCTAAAACTACTCTATGTCTATGTTCCATAGCTCATATTTAATGGAGAATTAGAGGCACTAAATAATACTAAGTACTTTTTATTTGTTTATTTTTATTTTTATTTTATTTTATTTTTGAGACGGAGTCTCACTGTGTCGCCCAGGCTGGAGTGCAGTGGCGCAATCTCAGCTCACTGCAAGCTCCGCCTCCCGGGTTCACACCATTCTCCTGCCTCAGCCTCCTGAGTAGCTGGGACTACAGGCACTCGCTGCCAAGCCAGGCTAATTTGTTTGTATTTTTTTAGTAGAGACGGGGTTTCACGGCGTTAGCCAGGACGGTCACGATCTCCTGACCTCGTGATCCGCCCACCTCAGCCTCCCAAAGTGCTGGGATTACAGGCGTGAGCCACCGCGCCCGGCTTGTTTATTTTTAGATGGAGTCTTGTTCTGTACCCCAGGCTGAAGTGCAGTGGTGCGATCTTGGCTCACTGCAATCTCCACCTCCCGGGTTCAAGCGATTCTCCTGCCTCAGCCTCCTGAATAGCTGGGATTACAGGCACATGCCACCAAACCTGGCTAATTTTTTGTATTTTTGGTAGAGACGGGGTTTCACCGTGTTAGCCAGGGTGGTCTTGATCTCCTGACCTCGTGATCCACCCGCCTCGGCCTCCCAAAGTGCTGGGATTACAGGTGTGAGCCCCCGCGCTCAGCCAATACTAAGTACTTTTTAAAATATGGCTCCTCATATTTTCAGTTGAAATATTTTATACATGTATTAAATGTTGATTACTGTAAAGTGTTTCACTTTAATAAAATTCAAGATACGCCTCAATCTCATACCTGACAATTTTGTGACCCTATATAAAAATTGTTACAAACAAAAAACACTTAGCAACATCTATTTTGTACATTACACTGGGGTGGAGGCTTCAAAACCAAAAGGGATAAATTCAGAGATTGAAATAGGGGCAATTCGCTCTTAATTGATAGTAACCATTAGAAACTCACATTTAAGGCCAGGTGCGGTGGCACAAGCCTGTAATCCCAGCACTCTGGGAGGCCGAGACGGGCGGATCACGAGGTCAGGAGTTCGAGACCATCCTGGTTAACACGGTGAAACCCCGTCTCTACTAAAAATACAAAAAATTAGCCGGGCGAGGTGGCGGGCGCCTGTAGTCCCAGCTACTCCGGAGGCTGAGGCAGGAGAATGGTGTAAACCCGGGAGGCGGAGCTTGCAGTGAGCTGAGATCCGGCCACTGTACTCCAGCCTGGGAGACAGAGCCAGACTCCGTCTCAAAAAAAAAAAAAAAAAAAAAGAAACTCACATTTAAAATATGTTAGTTGACCTAAGGAATACCAAGAGCCAAATCTGGCTTGGGAATCTCTTAGTTATTCACCCTATTTGGAGAAGTAAAGAAGAAAGCAGAAGTAGTTGTGCTCACCTGACAAGTGCCTTCGTATCTGGGACTTACCATCAGACAGTTGGCAAGACCCTGTTAAGTGAGGGTTCTAATCTTGATGACATCACAACTGTTGCTTGGTAGCCAGCCAGATCAACACTTTTCACAAGGCCTTGGCTTAGGCTATTTCTTACCACAATAAGATGCTTCAAATATAGTTTAACATGTATTAATTATTGCCATGTAACAAATTACCTACCCAGAAACATTTCTCCCACAGTTTCTGGGTCATGGATCAGAGCAGAGTGGCTTAATGGTTGTGGCTTTATTTTTATTTTTATATATTTTTTGAGATCAGAGTTTTGCTTTTGTCACCCAGGCTGGAGTGCAATGGCACAATCTCGGCTCACTGCAACCTCCGCCTCCCAGGTTCAAGTGATTCTCCTACCTCAGCCTCCCAAGTAACCGGGATTACAGGCATGTGCCACAATGCCTGGCTAATTTTTGTATTTTTAAGGGCCGGGCACGGTGGCTCATGCCTGTAATCCCAGCACGTTGGGAGGCTGAGGCGGGTGGATCACGAGGTCAGCAGTTCGAGACCAGCCTGACCAAATGGTAAAAGTCCGTCTCTACTAAAAATACAAAAAAAATAGCTGGGCATGGTGGCGGGCACCTGTAATCCCAGCGACTTGGGAGGCTGAGGCAGGAGAATCGCTTGAAACCAGAAGGCGGAGGTTGCAGTGAGCCGAGATTGCACCGCTGCACTCTAGCCTAGGCAATAAGAGTAAAAAAAAAAAATTGTATTTTTAGTAGAGATGGAGTTTCAGCATGTTGGCCAGGCTGGTCTCAAACTCCTGACCTATAGTGATCTGCCCGCCTTGGCCTTCCAAAGTGCTGGAATTACAGGCGTGAGCCACTGCGCGCGGTCACTTCTGACTCTTGAGTTTATAAGATATTTCAGTGGCCTACTGGGGATGAAGAATCTGCTCCAAACTCACTTTCTTCTTGGCAGGCTCACTTTCCCACTATGAGGGCTTGCTAGGGCTACTCACAGCATGGCTTCCTCACCCCAGGGCGACAGATGAAAGAGGGAGAGAGTAAGATGAAAGCCACAGTGTCTTTTGAACTTCTCTGAGAAGTTACATACCATCAATTCTCTGTACAGGAATCATCACACAGACCAACCTTAGTACAATGTAAGAGGGAACTTGACAAGGGTATCATTTCTCAAACTCTCCCTCTCATAGATAATTACTATATACAGGGTGCCTAAGAGCTGTAGTCAAAATGAAGGAGTTAGAGACACTATACAAACAAGATTAGGCCCTGGTGGCCCGGCGCAGTGGCTCACGCCTATAATCCCAGATTACAGGATTACAGATTACTCGGGAGGCTGAGGCGGGCAGATCACGAGATCAGAAGTTCAAGACCAGCCTGACCAATATGGTGAAACTCCGTATCTACCAAAAATACAAAAATTAGCTGGGCGTGGTGGCATGTGCCTGTAATCTCAGCTACTGAGGAGGCTGAGGCAGGGGAATTGCTTGAACCAGGGAGGCAGAGGTTGCAGTGAGCTGAGATTGCTCTACTGCACTCCAGCCTGGGCAACAGAGTGAGACTCTGTCTCAAAAAAAAAAAAAAGGCCGGGTGCGGTGGCTCAAGCCTGTAATCCCAGCACTTTGGGAGGCCGAGACGGGCGGATCACAAGGTCAGGAGATCGACACCATCCTGGCTAACACTGTGAAGCCCCGTCTCTACTAAAAATACAAAAAAAAAAAAAAAAAATAGCCGGGCGAGGTGGCGGGCACCTGTAGTCCCAGCTACTCGGGAGGCTAAGGCAGGAGAATGGCGTGAACCCAGGAGGCGGAGCTTGCCGTGAGCTGAGATCCGGCCACTGCACTCCAGCCCCGGCGACAGAGTGAGACTCCGTCTCAAAACAAAACAAAACAAAACAACAACAAAAAAAACAAAAAGGCACGGTTGCTTGCACCTATAATCCAGCACTTTGGGAAGCTGAGGCAGGCAGATCACGATGTCAGGAGTTCGAGACCAGCCTGACCAATATTGTGAAACCCCATCTCTACTAAAAATACAAAAAATTTGCTGGGCATGGTGGCAGGCGCCTGTAATCCCAGCTACTTGGGAGGCTGAAACAGGAGAATTGCTTGAACCTGGGAGGCAAAGGTTGCAGTGAGCCGAGATCGTGCCATTGCACTCCAGCCCAGGCAACAGTGCAAGACTCCGTCTCAAAAAAAAAAAGAAAACATTAGGCCCTGGTGCTATACATGTATAGATGTACAATTTCTTTAACATCAGACGAAGATGATAAAATATATACAACTACAGTTATATCCAAACATGTTATTAGTTACCTTATATAATTTCTGTAGATATCTGTTTATTGATCCATCCAATTGAGGCAGTATCTTTTAACTCCCTGCTATATAGATAAGAAATGTTGGTCTTACGCAGTGGCTCATACCTGCAGTCCTGGCACTTTGGGAGGCTTAGGCGGGTGGATCATCTGAGGTCAGGAGTTCGAGACCAGCCTGGCCAAAATGGTGAAACCCCGTCTCTACTAAAAATTTAAAATTAGCTGGGCGTGGTGGCACATGTCTGTAATCCCAAGTACTCGTGTGTCTGAGACAGGAGAACCACTTGAATCGGGGAGGCAGAGGCTGCAGTGAGCCGAGATCGCACCACTGCACTCCAGGCTGGACAAGACAGAGCAAGTCTGTATCTGAAAAAAAAAGAGAAGAAAAAAAAAAAAAAGAAAAAGAAATGTTGGCCAGGAGCGGTGGCTCATGCCTGCAATCCCAGCAGCACTTTGGGAGGCCAAGGTGGGTGAATCACTTGAGATCAGGAGTTTGAGACCAGCCTGACCAACGTGGTGAAACCCCGTCTCTACTAAAAATACAAAAATTATCTGGGCATGATGGCGCACATCTGTAATCCCAGCTACTTGGGCGACTGAGGCAGGAGAATTGCACGAACCCAGGAGGCAGAGTTTGCAGCAGTGAGCCAAGATTGCTCCATTGCACTCCAGTATGGGTGACACAGCAAGACTCTGTCAAAAAAAAAAAAAAGAAAGAAAATAAATGTTTATTTCTTATTACTTCCAAACGTGAATAGATAGACCATTCATTTTATACTATTATGGATTACAGCACTTACCTTCTATTGAGTAACCATAATTAAGTATTCTTGAAATCCTGATGAGTAAGAAAGGTAGCTAATAGGGGGTTTCCTTTGATGTTAGTGACCTCTCTCCTAATTGAGAGAACTGACTTGCAGGTCCATGTGGATATTGGGGGGAAGGTCTCAGATTAGGGGGTTTGGTGATGAGGGTGGTAGGGAACAGAGTGGGCAAGCAATTTGTACATAAACACACAGACACAGACACACATAGACATACACACAGGCAAGACAGATATATAGACGTAGATATACACACAGGTAAGATACATATATAGACATAGATATACACACAGGTAAGATACATATATAGATGTAGATATACACAGACACACACCTACACTGCTTTAGAAGGTTTGTCTTTGCTTCACCTTGAGGGAAAAGATACTTGGTAAATGTTACATAGGTGAAGATGGGTAAGGGCCATCTATGCAGCCAGGCCAACAATGATTCAATCAGTCACTTAGATTTCTGTCCTTCTGGGTGACTCTCTGTCCCTGCTCCAGAGGCTGTGACCTCAAGAACAAGCCCCCCTCCCTAACCTTCCATCATGAATGCTTAAGTCATGAATCTTACTTTTCTGTCCATTCATCAGTGTGATCCCACAGACCACTGTGACGGCTCTTGAAAGCTGTCTCTTTACTTGTGAAAATTATAAGATTGGCCGGGCGCGGTGGCTCACGCCTGTAATCCCAGCACTTTGGGAGGCCGAGGAGGGTGGATCACGAGGTCAGGAGATTGAGACCATCCTGGCAAAAACAGTGAAACCCCGTCTCTACTAAAAATACAAAAAATTAGCTGGGTGTGGTGGCAGGTGCCTGTAGTCCCAGCTACTCAGGAGACTGAGGCAGGAGAATGGTGTGAACCCAGAAGGCGAAGCTTGCAGTGAGCCGAGACTGTGCCACTGCACTCCAGCCTGGGCGATGGAGTGAGACTCCATCTCAAAAAAAAAAAAAAAAAAGAAAATATAAAATTAATGGTCTAAACATACCTGTTTGGAAGTAATGAGAAGAGATAAACGTTTCCTTCCTTCCTTCCTTCCTTCCTTCCTTCCTTCCTTCCTTCTTCTTTCTTTCTGTCTTTCTTTCTTTTTGACGGAGTTTCGCTCTTGTTGCCCAGGCTGGAGGGCAATGGCGCAATCTCAGCTCACCGCAACCTCCGCCTCCCGGGTTCAAGCGATTCTCCTGCCTCAGCCTCCCTAGTAGCTGGGATTACAGGCATGTGCCACTACTCCCGGCTAATTTTGTATTTTTTGTAGACACAGGGTTTCTCCATGTTGGTCAGGCTGGTCTCGAACTTCTGGCCTCAGGTGATCCACCCGCCTCGGCCGCCCAAACTGCTGGGATTACAGGCATGAGCCACTGCGCCCGGCCATAACAGTTCTTATCTATATAACAAGGAGTTAAAAGATACTATTTCAATTGGATGAATCAACGAACAGATTTTTGTTTTGTTTTGTTTTGAGACGGAGTTTTGCTCTTGTTGCCCCGCTGGAGTGCAATGGCCCTATCTCAGCTCACTGCAACCTCCGCCTCCCAGTTTCAAGTGATTCTCCTGCCTCAGCCTCCTAAGTAGCTGGGATTACAGGCATGTACCACCACGCCCGGCTAATTTTTTGTATTTTTAGTAGAGAAAGGGTTTCTCCATATTGGTCAGCTGGTCTGGAACTGCTGACCTCAGGTGATCCGCCCGCCTCAGCCTCCCAAAGTGGTGGAATTACAGGCGTGAGTGACCGCACCTGGTCACAAACAGGTATTTATGGAAATTATAGGCCATAGGGAAGGAGTCTATACTTTGCTCCAAGTGCGTTGGAAAGATAGATTGACTCCCCGCAAGGCTGATCTTCCTGCTTCTACTCCTGCCTTCTTCTTTTTTTGTTGTTTTTTTTGAGATGGAGTCTTGCTCTATTTCCCAGGCTGGAGCTCAGTGGTGCGACGGCTTACTGCAAGCTCTGCCTCCTGGGTTCATGCCATTCTCCTGCCTCAGCCTCCTGAATAGCAGGGACTACAGGCGCCTGCCACCATGCCCGGCTAATTTTTTGTGCTTTTTTTTTTTTAGCAAAGATGGGGTTTCACTATGTTAGCCAGGATGGTCTTGATCACCTGACCTGGTGATCTGCCCACCTCAGTATCCCAAAGTGCTGGGATTACAGGTGTGAGCCACTGCATCCAGCCTACTCCTGCCTTCTTTATTCACTCTTGTCCTCTTTCTTTGAAACACACTAAGCTCATTTCTACCCCAGGGCCCTTGCACTTTCTTTCTGCATGGGTCCAGGAATCAAGTGTTAGAAATGAGAATGGCACCACTTAGTATTACCCCTAGTGACTGACCCACTAGCCAATTTTTTTTTTTTTTGAGACGGAGTCTCACTCTGTTGCCCAGGCTGGAATGTAGTGGCAAGGTCTCAGCTCACTGCAACCTCCACCTCCCGGGTTCAAGCAATTCTCCTGCCTCAGCCTCCCTAGCAGCTGGGACTACAGGCGCGTGCCACCACGCCTGGCTAATTTTTGTATTTTTAATAGAGATGGGGTTTCACCGTGCTGGCCAGGCTGGTCTCAAACTCCTGACCTCAGGTGATCTGTCACCCTTAGCCTCCCAAAGGTCTGGGATTACAGGCGTGAACCACTGTGCATGGCCCACTAGTTAAATCTTTCCTTCCTGTTCCCATAACCTTATGCTCTGTTAGCCTAGAGGTCTTAGTTCCAAAGACAGCAATGCCTTCACCAGGAGACATGCTATGGTTTGACTATTTGTCCCATCCAAAACACATGTTGAAATTTAATCCCCAATGCGGCAGTATTGAGACGTGGGGCCTTTTTTTTTTTTTTCTTGAGATGGAGTCTCGCTCTGTCTGTCGCCCAGGCTGGAGTGCAGTGGCCAGATCTCAGCTCACTGCAAGCTCCGCCTCCCGGGTTTACGCCATTCTCCTGCCTCAGCCTCCGGAATAGCTGGGACTACAGGCGCCCGCCACCTCACCCGGCTAGTTTTTTGTATTTTTTTAGCAGAGACGGGGTTTCATCGTGTTAGCCAGGATGGTCTTGATCTCCTGACCTTGTGATCCGCCCGTCTCGGCCTCCCAAAGTGCTGGGATTACAGGCTTGAGCCACCACACCCGGCCTAGAGAGGTGGGGCCTTTAAGAGTTGATTGAGTCATGGCCGGGCGCGGTGGCTCACGCCTGTAGTCCCAGCACTTTGGGATGCCAAGATGGGCAGATCACGAGGTCAGGAGATCAAGACCATCCTGGCTAACACAGTGAAACCCCATCTCTACCAAAAATACAAAAAATTAGCCAGACGTAGTTATAGGCACCTGTATTCCCAGCTACTCAGGAGGTTGAGGCAGGAGAATGGTGTGAACCCAGGAGGCAGAGCTTGCAGTGAGCTGAGATCGCGTCACTGCACTCCAGCCTGGGCTACAGAGCAAGACTGCGTCCCAAGAAAAAAAAAAAAAAAAGGTGATGCAGTCATGAGGGCTCTGCCTTTATGAATGAATTAATCCATCCGTGGATTAATAAATTAATGGGTTAGGGTCAGGCACAGTGGTTTATGTCTGTAATCCCAGCACTTTGGGAGGCCAAGGTGGGCAGATCTCCTGAAGTTGGGAGTTCAGGACCAGCCTGACCAACATGGAGAAACCCTGTCTCTACTAAAAATACAAAATTAAGGCCGGGCGCGGTGGCTCAAGCCTGTAATCCCAGCACTTTGGGAGGCCGAGACGGGTGGATCACGAGGTCAGGAGATCGAGACCATCCTGGCTACACGGTGAAACCCCGTCTCTACTAAAAAATACAAAAAAACTAGCCGGGCGAGATGGCGGGCGCCTGTAGTCCCAGCTACTTGGGAGGCTGAGGCAGGAGAATGGCGTAAACCCGGGAGGCGGAGCTTGCAGTGAGCCGAGATCGCGCCACTGCACTCCAGCCTGGGCGACAGAGCCAGACCCCATCTCAAAAAAAAAAAAAAAAAAAAAAAATACAAAATTAGCCAGGCGTGGTGGCTCATGCCTCTAATCCCAGCTACTTGGGAAGCTGAGGCAGGAGAATTGCTTGAACCTGGGAGGGAGAGTTTGCAGTGAGCCGAGATAGCGCCATTGCACTCTAGTCTGGGCAACAAGACTAAAACTCTGTCTCAAAAAATAATAATAATAATTAATTAATTAATGGGTTAATGGATTAATGAGTTATCACGGGAATGGGACTGGTGGCTATAAAGCTATATAAATAAAAGGAGGAGAGACATGAGCTAGCATGTGGAGCCCCCTGGCCATGTGACATCCTACACCACCTCAGGACTCTGCAGAGTCCTGTCAGCAAGAAGGGCCTCACCAGATGCAGCCCCTTGACCTTGGACTTTTCAGCCCCCATCACTGCAAAAAATAATTTCTTTCTTAATAAATTACCCAGTTTCAGGTATTCTGTCATAAGCAACAGAAAATGGACTAAGTGACAACAGTGATTTCATCAAACTGACTTTTCAGTGCCACCTGGCCACTTTCAGTTCCTCTTACCTCTGAATCAACAGGCAAAGAAAGGAGTTACTGTGCTGGGTTGGGTGATTAATCCTGACTACCAAAGAGAAATTGGACTGCTACTCCACAATGGAGCTAGGAAAGGGTATGTCTGAAATACAGGAGAGCGCTTAGGGTATCTCTTACTATCAGAATGCCCTGTGATTAGAGTCAATGGAAAAACCGCAACAACTCAATCTTGGCAGGACTATGAATGATCCAGGAAAGAAGGTTTGGGTCACCACACCAGGTGACCCACAGCCAGCTGAGATGTTTGTTGAGAAGAATGGGAATACACGATGTGTGGTGCAAGAAGATGGATATAAACACCAGCTACAACCCCATCACCAGTTGCAGAAGTGAGGGCTGTAATTGCCATTGATTTTTTTTTTTTTTTTTGAGACGGAGTCTCGCTCTGTCGCCCGGACTGGAGTGCAGTGGCCAGATCTCAGCTCACTGCAAGCTCCGCCTCCCGGGTTTACGCCATTCTCCTGCCTCAGCCTCCCGAGTAGCTGGGACTACAGGCGCCCGCCACCTCGCCCGGCTAGTTTTTTGTATTTTTAGTAGAGATGGGGTTTCACCATGTTAGCCAGGATGGTCTCGATCTCCTGACCTCGTGATCCGCCCGTCTCGGCCTCCCAAAGTGCTGGGATTACAGGCTTGAGCCACCGCGCCCGGCCTCTTTTTTTTTTTTTTTGAGACGGAGTCTCACTCTGTTGCCCAGGCTGGAGTGCAGTGGCCGGATCTCAGCTCACTGCAAGCTCCGCATCCTGGGTTCCCGCCATTCTCCTGCCTCAGCCTCCCAAGTAGCTGGGACTACAGGCGCCCGCCACCTCGCCCGGCTAGTTTTTTGTATTTTTTTTTTAGTAGAGACGGAGTTTCACCGAGTTAGCCAGGATGGTGTCGATCTCCTGACCTCGTGATCCGCCCGCCTCGGCCTCCCAAAGTGCTGGGATTACAGGCTTGAGCCACCGCGCCCGGTGATGTTTCTTTTTGTTTTGTGATGGATGTGTGTGTGTGTGTGTGTATCACAAATGTCTTTGTTTTCATTCCCCACTTATCCTTTTACGTAACAAAAGATATATATTGACTTTATATCATAGTATTTCAATATTGTTAACCTTACAGCATACCATTTAAGTTATGAGATATCAAGGAGAAGCATAAACATCACCCAAGAAACTTACATCCTCTTCTGGGAGAGAGATTAGTGCAGTTTTCATTGTATTTACAAGATAGTTGTATCACGTTAGGTGGATAGTTATATCATGGTTGAAAAAGATGCGTATGGGCTGGGGGCAGTGACTCACACCTATAATCCCAGCACTTTGGGAGGCCGAGACAGGCAGGTCACCTAAGGTCAGGAGTTCCAGACCAGCCTGGCTAAAATGGTGAAACCCTGCTTCTACTAAAAATACAAAAATTATCTGGGCTTGGTGGTGCACACCTGTAGTCCCAGCTACTTGAGAGGCTGAAGCAGGAGAATCGTTTGAGCCTGGGAGGTAGGTGCAGGTTGCACTGAGCCGAGATGGCACCATTGCACTCCAGCCTGGCCAACAGAGCAAGACTCCATCTCAAAAAACAAACAAAATAAATAAATAAAAATAAAAAGATGTGCATGGATGCTGTTGATGAGAGGTGAACTTGCCATGGTTAATTTTTTTTTTTTTGAAACAGAGTTTCACTCTTGTTGCCCAGGCTGGAGTGCAATGGTGCGATCTTGGCTCACTGCAACCTCCACCTCCTGGGTTCAAGTGATTCTCCTGCCTCAATCTCCCAAGTAGTTGGGATTACAGGCATGTGCCACCACGCCTGGCTAATTTTGTATTTTTAGTAGAGACGGGGTTTCTCCACGTTGGTCAGGCTGATCTTGAACTCCTGACCTCAGGTGATCTGCCTGCCTTGGCCTCCCAAAGCGCTATGATTACAGGTGTGAGCCACCACACCCGGCCTGCGATGGTTAGTTTTATATGTCAACTTGGGTGGGCCACGATGCCCACATATTTGGTCAAAGATTATTCTGGGAGGGGCATAGTGGCTCATGCCTGTAATCTCAAAATTTTGGGAGGCCAAGGTGGATAGACAGCTTAAGCCCAGGAGTTCAAGACGGGCCTGGGCCACATAGTGACACCCTGTCTCTGTGAAAACTACAAAAATTAACCAGGTGTGACGGTACACACCTGTAGTCCCAGAAACTCAGTACACTGAGGCAGAAGTATGGTTTGAGCCCAGGAGGTTGAGGCTATAGTGAGCTGTGATCGTGCCACTGCATTCTAGCCTGGGTGACAGGGTAAGATTCTGAATCAAAAGACAAAAACAGCAACATTATTCTGGATGTTTATGTTAAGGTGTTTTTGGATAAGATTAACATTTATTCTTTTTTAACTTTCATTTATTTAATTAATTTAATTTACTTTTTATTTATTTATTTATTTTGAGATGGAGTCTCACTCTGTCACCCAGGCTGGAGTGCAGTGGCGCCATCTTGGCTCACTGCAAGCTCTGCCTCCCACGTTCATGCCATTCTCCCGTCTCAGCCTCCCAAATAGCTAGGACTACAGGCACCCACCACCACGCCCAGCTAATTTTTTATATTTTTAGTAGAGACAGGGTTTCACTGTATTAGCCAGGATGGTCTCAATCTCCTGACCTAGTGATCTGCCCACTTCGGCCTCCCCAAGTGCTGGGATTACAGGCGTGAGTCACCGTGCCCGGTCTATTTATTTATTCTTTTTGAAATAAAATCTCGCTGTTGCCCAGGCTGGAGTGCAGTGGCATGATATCGGCTCAGTGCAACATCCGCCTCCCAGGTACAAGCAATTCTCCTACCTCAGCCTTCTGAGTTGCTGAGATTACAGAAATGCAGCACCATGCCCTGCTAATTTTTATATTTTTAGTAGAGACAGGATTTCACCATGTTGGCCAGGCTGGTCTCGAACTCCCGACCTCAGGTGATCTGCCTGCCTCGGCCTCCCAAAGTGCTGGGATTACAGACATGAGCCACCACGCCCGGCCAGATTAACATTTAAATTGCTGGACTTGGTTTCTTTTTTCTTTTCTTTCTTTCTTTTTTCTTTTTTCTTTTTTTTTTGAGATGGAGTCTTACTCTGTCGCCAGGCTGGAGTGTTGTGGTGTGATCTCGGCTCACTGCAACCTCAAGCTCCCTGGTTCAAGCGATTCTCCTGCCTCAGCCTCTTGAGTAGCTGGGATTATAGGCACGCACCACCACGCCCAGCTAATTTTTGTATTTTTTGTAGAGACGGATTTTCACTATGTTGGCCAGGATGGTCTTGATCTTCTGACCTCGTGATCCACCCTCCTTGGCCTCCCAAAGTGCTGGGATTACAGGCATGAGCCACCGCGCCCAGCCTGTTTTTTTTTTTTTTGGTTTTGTTTTTTGTTTTTGTTTTTGTTTGAGATGGAGTCTACCTCTTGTTGCCCAGGCTGGAGTGCAGTGGTGTAATCTTGGCTCACTGCAAGGGTTCAAGTGATTCTCCTGCCTCAGCCTCTCAAGTAGCTGGGATTACACCACGCCTGCCTAATTTTTGTATTTTTAGTAGTGAGGAGGTTTCACCATGTTGGCCAGCCTGGTCTCGAACCCCTGACTTCAGGTGATCTGCCCGCCTTGGCCTCCCAAAGTGCTGGGATTACAGGCATGAGCTATTGCGCCTGACCTAAATCGGACTTTGAGTAAAGCAGATTGTCTTTATAATGTGGAGTATTGGAGGCCTCATTCAATCAGCTGAAAACTCAGATGTGGCAAAAAGACTGACCTGCCCTGAGGAAGAAAGAATTTTGCCAGCAGATAACCTTCTGACTCAAACTATAACATTGACTCTTCCTTCTCTGGGTCTCTAGTCTGCCAGTCTACTCTGCAGATTTTGGGTTTAGTCTCCATGATCCTATGAGCCAATTTCTTTCTTCTTTTTTTCGAGATGGAGTTTTGCTCATGTTGCCCAGGCTAGAGTGCAATGGTGCCATCCTGGCTCACCGCAGCCCTCCCGGGTTCAAGCAATTCTCCTGCCTCAGCCTTCCAGGTAGCTGGCATTACAGGCATGCACCACCATGCCTGACTAATTTTGTATTTTTAGTAGAGACGGGGTTTCTCCATGTTGGGCAGGCTAGTCTTGAACTTCCAGCCTCAGGTGATCTGCCTGCCTTGGCCTCCCAAAGTGCTGGGATTACAGGCGTGAGCCACCGTGCCTGGCTGAGCTAATTTCTTAAAATAAATTTATCTTTACCTCTCTGTTTTTTTTTTTTTTTTTTTTTTTTTTGAGACAGGGTCTTGCTCTGTCACCCAGGCTGGAGTGCAGTGGCACAATCTGGGCTTACTGCAAACTTCGACTTCTGGATTCAAGCAATTCTCATGCCTTAGCCTCCCGAGTAGCCCGAGTAGCTGGGATTACAGGCGTGCACCACCACACCCAGCTAATTTTTTGTATTTTTAGTAGAGTTGGAGTTTCGCTATGTTGGCCAGGCTGGTCTTGAATTCCCAGCCTCAAGTGATCTGCCTGCCTTCGCCTCCTAGAGTGCTGGGATTTCAGGCATGAGCCACCACTCCCAGCCAGATAAATTTCTCTAGATACATACACATCCTATTTTCCTGGTTCTTTTTCTCCAGAGAATCCTGACTAATATATTTGCTGTCTTGGAAAAAAATTGAAATATTTCAAACATATAAAAAGCTACTAAGAATAATGTGAGTAAACACCAATGTTTCCATAATCAAATTTAACAACCACTGATGTTACGCTATATTTGTTTGAGAATTGCTCTCTCTGTCACCCAGGCTGGAGTGCCCTGGCTCAATCATACCTTACTTCAGGCTGCACCTCCCATGCTCAAGTGATCCTCCCACCTCAGCCTCCTGAGTAGCTGGGAGTACAGGTACATGCCACAACAACCAGCTAATTCAAAAAAAATTTTTTTTAATTTTGTTTTGTAGAGATGGGGGTTTGCTACGTTGCCCAGGCTGGTCTTGAACTACTTGACTCAAGCAATCCTCCCCTTTAAGCCTCTCAAAGTGCTGGCATTACAGGCATGAGTCAAGGAGAATTTACAGGCAATTTACCTGGAGGAAAATTGCTTTTCTTAAAGAAATCATGGGCCGGGTGCAGTGCATGCCTGTAATCCCAGCACTTTGAGAGGCCAAGGCGGGCGGATCACCTGAGATCAGGAGTCCAAGACTAACCTAGACAAAATGGTGAAACCCCATCTCTACTGAAAATATAAAAATTAGTTGGGCACGATGACAGGTGCCTGTAATTCCAGTTACTCGAGAGGCTGAGGCAGGAGAATCACTTGAACCTGGGAGGCAGAGGCTGCAGTGAGTCGAGATTGCACCACTGCACTCCAGCCATGACAGGATTGAAGCTCCATCTCAAAAATAAATAAAAAAATGAATAAAATTAAAGAAATAAAGTTTACAGATATAGGTATATTCCAATGGTAACCCTTCCTGATCCTACTGTCTTCTCTCCCTCTCCAAATGTAATCACATTCTTTTTTTTTTTTTTTTTTTGAGACAGAGTCTTGCTCTCTCACCCAGGCTAGAGTGCAGTGGCTGGATCTCCGCTCACTGCAAGCTCCGCCTCCCGGGTTCACGTCATTCTCCTGCCTCAGCCTCCCGAGTAGCTGGAACTACAGGCGCCCGCCACCACACCCAGCTAATTTTTTGTATTTTTTAGTAGAGATGGGGTTTCACTGCGTTAGCCAGGATGGTCTTGATCTTCTGACCTCATGATCCTCCCGCCTCAGCCTCCCAAAGTCCTGGGATTCCAGTCGTGAGCCACCGAGCCCGGCCCAAATGTAATCACATTCTTAAAGTCAGGCATCATTTTCATCTTATTTTTACTAGTAAAGTATGTGTCCGTAAATAACATACTTTTTTTTTGAGACACAGTCTTGCCGTCTCCCAGGCTGGAGTGCAGTGGCTCAATCTCAACTCACTGCAACCTCTGCTTCCCGGGTTCAGGCAATTCTCCTGCCTCAGCCTTCTGAGTAGCTGGGGGTACAGGCGCCTGCCACTACGAATAACTTTTTGTATTTTAACAGAATTTCACCGTGTTGCCCAGGATGGTCTCGAACTCCTGAGCCCAGGCAATCTGCCCTCCTTGGCTTCCCAAGCTGCTAGGATTACAGGCATGAGCCACCGCACCTGGCCAACGTACATTTTTTGTATATACAAAATTTTTTACACACATGGCATCATTCACTTTTTTTTTTTTTTTTTTTTTTGAGACAGTCTTGCTCTGTTGCCCAGGCTGGAGTGCAGTGGCGCAATCTCGGCTCACTGCAAGCTCTGCCTCTCGGGTTCACGCCATTCTCCTGCCTCAGCCTCCCCAGTAGCTGGGACTACAGGTGCTCGTCACCATGCCCGCTTAATTTTTGTATTTTTAGTAGAGACGGGGTTTCACCATGTTGGCTGTGGACTCCCATAGTGCTGGGATTACAGGCATGAGCCACTGCGACCAGCCTAAAGAAATCATTTTTTTTTTTTTTTTTTTTTGAGACAGGGCCTCACTCTGTTACCCAGGCTGGAGGTCAGCAGCATTATCTTGGCTCACTGCAACCTCTGCCTCCTGGGTTCAAGCAATTCTCCTGCCTCAGCCTCCCAAGTAGCTGGGATTACAGGCTTCTGCCACCACGCTCAGCTAATTTTTGTATTCTTAGTAGAGACGGGGTTTCACCATGTTGGCTGTGGACTCCCATAGTGCTGGGATTACAGGCATGAGCCACTGCGACCAGCCTAAAGAAATCATTTTTTTTTTTTTTTTTTTTTTTTGAGACAGGGCCTCACTCTGTTACCCAGGCTGGAGGTCAGCAGCATTATCTTGGCTCACTGCAACCTCTGCCTCCTGGGTTCAAGCAATTCTCCTGCCTCAGCCTCCCAAGTAGCTGGGATTACAGGCTTCTGCCACCACGCTCAGCTAATTTTTGTATTCTTAGTAGAGACGGGGTTTCACGATGTTAGCCAGGAAGGTCTCTATTTCCTGACCTTGTGATCCGCCCACTGTGGCCTCCCAAAGTGCTGGGATGACAGACGTGAGCCACCGCGCCTGGCCTATTCTGCACTTTTTGAGGCTGAATTTAGAGTCAAAGTGCATGGGTATAAATTCTGCCTGCCAGAGATCTGTTTTTGGGGCAATGAGAGTGGTTAAAATTAGACAGTGGTGATGGTTGCGCAATTCTCTGAGTATGCTAAAAGCTGCTGAATTCTACACTTTAAGAGTGACTTTTATGGTATGTAAATTATATCTCAATAAAGCTATTATAAAAAGACAGGTAACAATGAAAGCTGATATGTGGGGGAAAAAAAAACCCTGGATGCACTATGAGTTGCGTGGCCTTGGACAAGGTATTTAAAAAGCTTTCATGGGTCCAGCACGGTGGCTCACACCTGTAATCCCAGCATTTTGGGAGACCTAGGCAGGCAGATCACGAGGTCAGGAGTTCGAGACCAGCCTGGCTAATATCGTGAAACCCCGTCTGTACTAAAAATACAAAAATTAGCTGGGTGTGGTGGCAGAAGCCTGTAATCTCAGCTACTTGGGAGGCCGAGACAGGAGAATTGCTTGAATCCAGGGGGCAGAGGTTGCAGTGAGCTGAGATCATGCCACTGACCTCCAGCCTGGATTACAGAATGAGGCCCTGTCTCAAAAAAAAAAAAAAGAAAAGAAAAAAAGCTTTCTTTACACTGTGCGCAGTGGCTCATGCCTGTAATCCCAGCACTCTGGGAGTCTGCATCCAACATGGTGAAACCCCATCTCTACTAAAAATATAAAAATTAAGTGGGTGTGGTGATGTGCACCTGTAGTCCCAGCTACTCGGGAGGCTGAGGCGGGAGAATTGCTAGAATCCAGGAAGTGGAGGTTGTAGTGAGCCGAGATGGTGCCACTGTACTCCAGCCTGGCTGACAGAGCTAGATTCCATCTCAAAAAAAAAAAAAAAAAAAAAAAAAGCTTTCTTTGCCTTCCTTTTCTTATCTATAAAATGAGATAATTATAGCTAGCATCTAGCTAGTAAGTTTGTTAAAAGAATTCAGTTAACACTTTTTCTTTTTTGTTTTTTTGAGACAGAGTTTCGCTCTGTCTGTAACCTCTTCCTTTCAGGTTCATGCGATTTTTGTGCCTCAGCCTCCCCAGTAGCTCCAGTAGCTGGGATTATAGGCTCCTGCCACCATGGCAAGCTAATTTTTGTATTTTTGTATTTTTTTTTTTTTTTTGAGACAGAGTCTTGCTCTGTCACCCCGGCTGGAGTGCAGTGGCATGATCTCAGCTCACTGCAAGCTCCGCCTCCCAGGTTCACACCATTCTCCTGCCTCAGCCTCCAGAGTAGCTGGGACTATAGGTGCACGACACCATGCCTGGATGATTTTTTTTTTGTATTTTTAGTAGAGACGGGGTTTCACCATGTTTGCCAGGATGGTCTTGATCTCCTGACTTCGTGATCCGCCCGCTTAGCCTCCCAAAGTGCTGGGATTATAGGCATGAGCCACCGTGCCTGACCTAATTTTTGTACATATATAGATAGTAGAGATTGTGTCTCACTGTGTTGCCCAGGCTGGTCTTGAAATCTTGGCCTCAGGTGATCTTCCCAACCTCAGTCTCCTAAAGTGCTGGGATTACAGGTGTGAGCCACCTTGCTGACTTAATATTTGTTTTCATATATAATACATATCTCTATTTTCCTATTGATGGGTATTAGGTTTTTTCCAATTTGTTATTATAAACAATGTTGCAATAAACAGGCTTATATAATATCCATGGACATACATAAGAGTGTCCAAAGGGAACCTAGAGGGGGCTTACTAGATCATGGGTATGCAACATGTTAATATAAAAAAGTATTAATAGGGTAGGTGTGGTGGCTCATGCCTTAATCCAAGCACTTTGGGAGGCCGAGGAGGGCAGATGCCTTGAGCTCTGGAGTTCGAGATCAGTCTGGGCAAGATGGCAAAACCTGTCTCTACTAAATATACAAAGGCATAGCAGTATGTATGGCCAGGCATAGCGGCACATGGTAGTGGTCCCAGCTACCCGGGAGGTTGAAGTGGGAGGATCACCTAAGCTTGGGAAGTTGAGGCTGCAGTTAGCCAAGATGTTGCTACTGCACTCCAGCCTGGGGGAGACAAAATGAGACTCCATCTAAAAAAAAAAAAAAAAAAAATTATTCTACCAGGTGCAGTGGCTCACACCTGTAACACCAGGACTTTGGGAGGCCAAGGTGGGTGGATCACCTGAGGTCAGGAGTTTGAGACCAGCCTGGTCAACACGGTGAAACCCTGTCTCTACTAAAAATACAAAAATTAGCCAGCCATGGTGGCGGGCGCCTGTGATCTCAGCTACTCAGGAGGCTGAGGCATGAGGATTGCTTGAACCCGGGAGGCAGAGGTTGCAGTGAGCCAAGATCGTGTCATTGTACTCCAGCCTGGGCGACAGAGTGAGACTCCATCTCAAACAAACAAACAAACAAACAAAAAACCCAAAACCTGAGACTGGGTATCTTATAAAGAGAAGAGATTTATTTGGCTCATAGTTCTACAGACTGTAGAAAAACATGGTGCCAGCATCTGCTTCTGGTGAGACCTCAGGAAGCTACCACTCATGACTGAAGGCAAAGTTGGAGCAGGTGTGTCACACGGCCAGAGAAGAAGCAAGGGAGAAAGAAGGGAGGCACCAGACTCCTTTTTATTTTACTTATTTTTAAATTTTATTTATTTATTTATTTAGAGACAAATCTCCCTCTGTGGCCCAGACTGGAATGCAGTGGCTCAATCTGGCTTACTGCAACCTCTGCCTCCCAGTTTCAAGTGATTCTCCTGCCTCAGCCTCCCAAATAGCCGGGATTACAGGCAGGTGCCACCACATCCGGCTAATTTTTGTATTTTTAGTTGAGACGGGGTTTCACCAGGTTGGCCAAATTGGTCTTGAACTCCTGACCTCAGGTGATCCACCCGCCCCAGCCTCCCAAAGTGCTGGGATTATAGGCATGAGCCATGGCACCCAGCCTATTTCATTTTTTTTTTGAGATGGGGTCTCCCTCTGTCACCTAGGCTAAAGTGCAGTGGTGTCATTTCTGCTCTCTGGAACCTCCACCTCCTGCCTTCAAGTAGTATCCTGACTCAGCCTCCCGATTAGCTGGGTCTACAGGTACACACTAACTTTTGAATTTTTAGTGGAGACTAGGTTTCTCCGTGTTGGCCAGGCTGATCTCAAACTCCTTACCTCAAATGATCTGCCCGCTTCAGTCCCCCGAAGTGCTGGGATTACAGGCGTGTACCACCATGTCCGGCCTCAGACTTCTTTTTAAACAACCAGATCTGGCCGGGTGCGGTGGCTCAGCCTGTAGTCCCAGCACTTTGGGAGGCCAAGGCGGGTGGATCACGACGTCAGGAGATCGAGACCATCCTGGCGAACACTGTGAAACCCCGTCTCTACTAAAAATACAAAAAATTATCCAGGCGTGGTAGTCCCAGTTACTCAGGAGGTTGAGGCAGGAGAATGGTGTGAACCTGGAGGCGGAGCTTGCAGTGAGCCGAGATTGCACCACCGCACTGCAGCCTGGGGGACAGAGCGAGACTCCTTTTCAAAAAAAAAAAACAAAAACAAAATCACCGTCAGATCTGACGTGAACTCGCAGAGTGAGAACTCACTCATCACCAAGAGGATGGCGCTAAGCCATTCATGAGGGATCCGCCCCTATGTCCAACACCTCCCACTAGGCCCCACTTCCAACATTGGGATTCACATTTCTTTCTTTTCTTTTCTTTCTTTCTTTCTTTTTTTTTTTTTTTGAGACGGAGTTTTGCTCTTGTTGCCCAGGCTGGAGTGCAGTGGCACAATCTCGGCTCACTGCAACCTCCGCTTCCCGAGTTCAAGCGATTCTCCTGCCTCAGCCTCCTGAGTAGTTGGGACTACAGGTGTCCACTACCACGGCCAGCTAATTTTTGTATTTTTGGTAGCGATGGGGTTTCACCATATTGGCCAGTCTGGTCTTAAACTCCTGACCTCAGGTGATCTGCCTGCCTTGGCCTCCCAAAATGCTGAGATTACAAGCGTGAGCCACCGTGCCCGGCCTCTTTTTTTTTTTTTTTTTTTTTTTTAATTGTAGCATATAGGTGTTAGATACTCACTTGTTTACAATGCCCACTTCCCAACGGGCTGCTCAACTGGAAACAAAGGTATCTATGGGTTAACATTTCATCATGAGACTTGAAGGGGACACAGAGCCAAACTATATCAGAGGAGTACTATAATGGCATTTTGTAGTTGGGGAGGAGGTCAGATTTAACTTCAAAGACAACAAGGAAAAGTGAGAATCTATAGCCAAATATAAGAGTGTTGGCAGGGGTGGTCAGTGCATGGAAATTTACCATGAGGAGGCCAGGCATGGTGGCTCACGCCTGCAATCCCAGCACTTTGGGAGGCTGAGGCGGGCAGATCACGAGGTCAGGAGATCGAGACCATCCTGGCTAACACGGTGAGATCCTGTCTCTACTAAAAATACAAAAAATTAGCCAGGCGTGGTAGTGGGCGCCTGTAGTCCCAGCTAGTCGGGAGGCTGAGGCAGGAAATGGCGTGAATCCGGGAGGCAGAGCTTGTAGTGAGCTAAGATAGCGCCACTGCACTCCAACCTGGGTGACAGAGCCAGACTCAGTCTCAAACAAAACAAACAAACAAACAAACAAAAATTACCACGAGGAAAATCAGGGGTTAAGGGCAGATTTCTGGCTGAATCCACCTAATAGGATTCTTGCTGAAAGCAGGCCAGGGTGATGAGACATCGACATCACCTGGGGGATGTTAGGGGAAGAGGAATCCAACCAGTTGTAGAGGATGACCAGATATTGAGAATGAGGGATTCAGGCTAAAGCGACTTACTAGGATTCTTGTGAGAATTGGACAATATAGAGATGAACATGTGAGCTCCAAAATCAGGGCCTAGTTGAGAAATCAGAGGGGTCTGACTAGAGATAAGTCAAGAAGAGAATCTTAATTAACCATTTGACTTTATTCAAGATTACTAAATTGCTCATTAGCAAAGTACGATCGTTTCTCTCTCTTTTTTTTTTTTTTTTGAGATAGAGTCTCGCTCCATCACCCATGCTAGAGTGCAGTGGCGCCATCTCCACTCACTGCAAGCTCCGCCTCCCGGGTTCACGCCATTCTGGTGCCTCAGCCTCCTGAGTAGCTGGGACTACAGGCGCCCACCACCACGCCCGGCTGATTTTTTGTATTTTTTAGTAGAGACGGGGTTTCACCGTGTTAGCCAGGATGGTCTCCATCTCCTGACCTCGTGATCCGCCCGCCTCGGCCTCCCCAAGTGCTGGGATTACAGGCGTGAGCCACTGCGCCCGACTGATAGTTTATCTTTTTTCGTATCCACACCAACACTTGGTATGAGAAAGTTTAAATTTGCAAATATATTTTGAAACGATATTTCATCCTTTAACTTGCATTTACTTGTAGCTAATGAAACTTGTGCAGCTTTTCTATCTTATTGGTCATTTGGTGTTCCTCTTTGGTTAACTGTATGTTTAATATCGCAAGCTGATATGCGCTATTGTATTTTTTTTTTTTTTTTTTTTTTTTTTTTTTTTTTTGAGGCGGAGTCTCGCTCTGTCGCCCGGACTGGAGTGCAGTGGCCAGATCTCAGCTCACTGCAAGCTCCGCCTCCCGGGTTTCCGCCATTCTCCTGCCTCAGCCTCCGGAGTAGCTGGGACTACAGGCGCCCGCCACCTCGCCCGGCTAGTTTTTGTATTTTTTAGTAGAGACGGGTTTTCACCGTATTAGCCCGGATGTCTCGATCTCCCGACCTTGTGATCCGCCCGTCTCGGCCTCCCAAAGTGCTGGGATTACAGGCTTGAGCCACCGCGCCCGGCCGCGCTATTGTATTTTTTTAAAAAAAATTAATTTCGGCCGGGTGTGGTGGCTCATGCCTGTAATCCCAGCACTCTGGGAGGCCGAGGTGGGCGGATCATGAGGTCAGGGATTTTAGAGCAGCTGTATAGAGTGTGTTGCTTTTTTTCTCTATGCCTTCAGTAACACTGGGCATTTCCATTGATGGTGGAAAATGGTGAGAACCAGATATTGCATATTAACGTTATTATTATTCGTTTCAAATTATAGAGAGGAGGTCTCACTAAATTGCCCAGGCTGGTCTCGAACTCCTGGCCTCAAGCAATCCTCCTGCATCAGCCTCCCAAAGTGCTGGAATTATAGGTGTGAGCCACCGTGCCTGGCCCATGCTAACATTTTTAATGCAAGTAAAGTGTGCCATTGTATGAATGTTCGTCGTCAGTTGAGCCAATTATCTTGTCTTCTAGTTTTGGCAATTATAAGCATTGCTTCAATCATTAGCTTTTAAACTATGTATTTTTGCTTGTTTTTAACTTTTTCCTTAAGATACATTTCTGACAGTTGAATTGTTGAAGAAAAAAAGTATTTTTATTTTTATTTTATTTATTTATTTTTGAGATGGCGTCTCACTCTGTCACCCAGGCTAGAGTGCAGTGGTGCAATCTCGGCTCACTGCCAGCTCCACTTCCCAGGTTCACGCCATTCTCCTGCCTCAGCCTCCCGAGTAGCTGGGACTACAGGCGCCCACCACGCCCGCCTAATTTTTTGTATTTTTAGTAGATTTCACCGTGTTAGCCAGGATGGTCTTGATCTCCTGACCTCGTGATCTACCCACCTCAGCCTCCCAAAGTGCAGGGATTACAGGCGTGAGCCACCACGCCAGGCCAGTATTTGTATTTTTTTTTTTTTTTTTTTTTTACAGTATTTGTATTTTTAAAGCTGTGAATACATGGAGACAAAACACTCCTCAGAAGGGGCGTGCTCTTCTGGAACATCAGCAAGGCACAGGAAGGAACATCTCTAATCTCTTTTTTTTTTGACACTGAGTCTTGCTTTGTTGCCCAGGCTGGAGTGCAGTGGCTGGATCTCAGCTCACTGCAAGCTCCGCCTCCTGGGTTCAAGCGATTCTCCTGTCTCAGCCTCCCAAGTAACTGGGATTACAGGCATGCACCACCACGCCTGGCTAATTTTTTGTGTTTTTGGTAGAGACGGGGGTTTTACCATGTTGGCCAGGCTGGTTTTGAACTCCTGACCTCAGATGATCCACCTGCCGTGGCCTCCCAAAGTGCTAGGATAACAGAGGTGAACCATCGTGCCTGGCCCAACTCTAATGTTTGGAATCTAATCTATCTGGAGGACTACACCTTTATTTTTTATTTTTCTTTATTTTCTTTATCTATCTTTACAGTACTTTGAGTTGCTGTTTAAGAGAACTACACCTTTAATTGCCTCTACCAGGCTGAGTGCATCCAAGTATGACTGTCTATGGAAAACAAGTTCAAATAGAATTCTTAAACAATACCACTTTTACACATTGTGCTGTGGTTGAGGTCCAAAATCTGAAATATTTTTATTTCAACTGTAGCTGATCCATGAAAATTAAGGATAATTTTTTCTTTTTCTTTTTTTTTTGAGATGGAGTCTTGCTCTGTCACCCAGGCTGGAGTGCAGTGTGCAGTGGTCTGATGTCTGCTCACTGCAACCTCTGTCTTCAGGGTTCAACCGATTCTCCTGTCTTAGCCTCCCGAGTAGCTGAGACTACATGCACCTGCCACCAAGCCCAGCTAATTTTTGTATTTTTAGTAGAGACGGGGGTTTCACCATATTGGCCAGGCTGGTCTCGGACTCTTGACCTCAGGTGATCCGCCCACCTTGGTCTGCCAAAGTGCTGGGATTACAGGTGTAATCCCACCTGTAATCCCACCGCGCCCGGCTTAGGGTGGATTTTTGAATCTGAGGGTTTCAAACCATAGTGGATGGAGTGTGGCCAGGGCGGGGGGTTTTAGTTTGGAAAACTAACCTGCACATGTATCCCTGAACCTAGAAGTTTTTTTTTGTTTTTTTTTTTTTGTTTCTTTTTTGTTTAAGGAAAACATTTCAGTTGTAAATTCTAAGAGGAATTTCTGTTAGGTTGAATTCACTTTGCATTTTGGAATGTAGTTGGCATCTCCCGTTTCTTTGTGGCATAACGGTTGACCAAAATAGGTTCAGGTCTCATTGAGACAGGTTTTGAAAATGCTTTTTAAAATTTTTTTCCTGGAAAAAGCAATGACCAAAGTCATTGCTGTACCCGCAAAAGGTAAATATATTTCGATTAGTCTCCGCAGACACCTGATTCTTACACTGACACTCGAGTCTGGGCGTGAAACGTGAGCATTAAACCCTTCTGGGATAGGTGGGAACTAGGCCACGCTTTACCTGGGCGCCGCTTAAGCCCCGCCGCCGGCAGATGAGCCCACTAGAGCGCATGCGCAGGGGGTGCTCCGGCATCAGACACGCCCAACTCTTCTGGTCCGAAAAAGGGCGGAGTCTGCTACAGGCCCCGCCTCCTAGTTAAGGTGCGCGCGTGGCTGGGGCTGGTCTTCCGCCTGGTGAGGGGCTACTTCCGGGTCGGACGGCGCTAGGTGCAGCCGCCGAGTGTGGTAGTGCTTGGCTGGCCGGGCTGCGGCCCGCGCGCGGCCGGCGATGCAGGGGGGCAACTCTGGGGTCCGCAAGCGCGAAGAGGAGGGCGACGGGGAGGGGGCTGTGGCTGCGCCGCCGGCCATCGACTTTCCCGCCGAGAGCTTGGACCCCAAATATGACGGTGAGGGATCGGATCGCAGTGTCGCCGCTCTGCTCTCTCTGTCCACCCGCATTTGCGGGCGGTATAGGCAGCCCTGAGGTTTACCTGAAGACCCGGGTGAATTCGGCTGCCTCTAGGGTTGAACCGGAGGACCAGCCGCGCAGTGCTGGGGGGCGGCGGGCGGGCCGTCGGGGTAAGGTAAATATTATTTGAAAAGGACGTCTGCTTCTCGCTCCTTTGTTTACATTTCTGTTCCTTGGCTTCCTCTCTGGGGACTGAGGCCCTCGGACGGCTGGGGACATCCCTGAGGTCACCGTCCTGCCCCCAACCTTGGGTTTTGTCATTGGTTGAGAACGATCTTCTTTCAATACTGCAGCGAGAGTTTGCAAACTGTAAGCTGAATAGTTTGGGTTAACAGTTGTGATTTGTAACTTTTCTTGTCTTTTGGTTAATTGGAAGGAGAACTAAAGATTTCTCATAGTGAGGCAGCGTGGAAATAAATAAACGTCTTTGGTTTAAAGAATAAAAAGGCCCAAGTTTTTTTTTTTGGAGACAGTCTTGCTCTGTCACCCAGGCTGGAGTGCAGTGGCACAGTCATAGCTCATTGCAGCCTCCAACTCCTGGGCTCAAGTGATCCTCCAGCTTCAGCCTCCCGAGTAGCTGGGACCACAGGTGCACACCACCATGCCCGGCTAATGTTTTAATGTTTTAATTTTTTTTTTTTTTTTTTTTGCAGAGATGGGATCTTGCTGTGTTCCCCAGGCTGGTCTCGAACGCCTGGCCTCAAGCGATGCTCCTGCCTCGGCCTCCCAAAGTGCCGGGATTATAGATTTGAGCCACCACTCTCAGCCCCCAAGTTTTCTTGAGGCTTTTGGTTACTAGGAGATATGGGGTAGCTAAGTTACTTAGCATAGAGTAAGAGAGGCTTAAAACATTGACTCTAGGTAAAAGTGTCCACTATTTTTATGAAAGTGAAATAGAGTCTTTAGTTGCTGCCAGGTGTTTTAGCAATATTAAAAATTAAATTGTGCTATTAAGAAAGAATACATTGGCTGAATGAGGTCACGCCTGTAATCCCAGCACTTTGGGAGCCTGAGGTGGGCGGATCACCTGAGGTCAGGAGTTCAACAACAGTCTGGTCAACATGGTGAAACCGCCTCTCTACTAAAAATGTAAAAATTAGCTGGGCATGGTGGCGGGCGCCTGTAATCCCAGCTACTTTTGAGGCTAAGGCAGGAGAATCGCTTGCTTGAACCCAGGAGGCGGAGGTTGTAGTGAGCCGAGATCGCACCACTGCACTCCAGCCTGGGAGACAGAGGAAACTCCGTCTCAAAAAAAAAAAAAAAGAATGTATTGATTCAGGGATTTTTTTTTTCCTCTTTTTTATGGAATGCTTCAGGAATTTGTGTTTCATTCTTGTGCGGGAGCTGTGCTAATCTTCTCTGTGTCATTCCAGTTTTTAGTATATGTGCTGCTGAAGTTTTTTTTTTTTTTTTTTTGAGACGGAGTCTTGCTCTGTCGACCAGGCTGGAGTGCAGTGGCCAGATCTCAGCTCACTGCAAGCTCCACCTCCCAGGTTCACGCCATTCTCCTGCCTCAGCCTCCCGAGTAGCTGGGACTACAGGCGCCCACCACCTTGCCCGGCTAGTTTTTTTGTATTTTTTAGTAGAGACGGGGTTTCACCGTGTTAGCCAGGATGGTCTCGATCTCCGGACCTCGTGATCCGCCCGTCTCGGCCTCCCAAAGTGCTGGGATTACAGGCTTGAGCCACCGCGCCCGGCCTTTTTTTTTTTTTTTTTGAGACGGAGTCTGGCTCTATCGCCCAGGCTGGAGTGCAGTGGCCGGATCTCAGCTCACTGCAAGCTCCGCCTCCCGGGTTTACACCATTCTCCTGCCTCAGCCTCCCAAGTAGCTGGGACTACAGGCGCCCGCCACCTCGCCCGGCTAGTTTTTTGTATTTTTTAGTAGATACGGGGTTTCACCGTGTTAGCCAGGATGGTCTCGATCTCCTGACCTCGTGATCCGCCCTTCCCGGCCTCCCAAAGTGCTGGGATTACAGGCTTGAGCCACCGTGCCCAGCCAACAGAAGAAAATTTTAAAAACTATTTTTTAACGGACAAACAACTTTTCCACCACATATAAGGTGGTAGGTATGTTATAGCCCAATAATACAGAAAGTGTTATGTCATGGGAAAAGTCCCAGCTGTAAACATGCAAGTGTGTCTTTTCTGTAACATTGTGATAAGCGTTTCTGCAGACTAAAGATTATTCTTGAAGGGAGTGATCTTAGATAAGCTTTTAAAATTTTTCTTTTCCTGGGTTGCCGATAATACTGTTGTGCTGACGTATGATGGCCTTTTCTTCCAAAGAGGCCTGGAATGTCCAGAGTTTATGTTTTTTGGTTTGTTTTTTTTTTTTTTGAGATGAAGTCTCACTGTGTCGCCCAGGCTGGAGTGCAGTGGCACGATCTCGGCTCACTGAAACCTCCTCCCCTCCAGGTTTAAGCAGTTCTCTGCCTCAGCCCCCGGAGTAGCTGGGATTATAGATGCCTGCCACCACACCCAGCTAATTTTTTGTATTTTTAGTAGAGACGGGGTTTCACCATCTTGGCCAGGCCGGTCTTGAACTCCTCACCATGTGATTCACCTGCGTCAACCTCCCAAAGTGCCGGGATTACAGATGTGAGCCACCGTGCCCGCCCTTTTTTTTTTTTTTTTTTTTGACACTGAGTCGTATACTGTTGCCTGGGCTGGAGTGCAATGGCTTGATCTTGGCTCACTGCAGCCTCCACCTCCTGGGTTCAAGCGACTCTCCTGCCTCAGCCTCCTGAGTAGCTGGGATTACAGGCGCCCGCCACCACTCCTGGCTAATTTTTTGTAGTTTTTAGTAGAGACGGGGTTTCACTGTGTTGGCCAGGCTGGTCTTGAACTCCCGACCTCGTGATCTGCCCGCCTCAGCCTCCCAAATTGCTGGGATTACAGGTGTGAGCCACTGCATCCAGCCCACAGTTTATGTTTTTAAACTTTTTTTAGAGGCAGAATCTCGCTCTGTCACCCAGTGCAATGGTATAGTCACAGCTTAATGCACCCTTGTTTTCTCAGGCTCAAGCTATCTTCCTGCCTCAGCCTTCTGAGTAGCTGGGTCTACAGGTGCGCACTACCATGCCCAGCAAATTTTTTATAGTTTTTCTTTGTAGGGACAGGGTTTCAGTATGTTACCCAGGCTGGTTTTGAACTCCTGGGCTCAAGCAGTCCTCATGCTTTGCCCTCTCAAAGTGCTGGGATTACAGTTGTGAGCCACTGCGCCCGGCCCATTTCATTTTTTTCCTTTTTATTTTTGCATGTATTTATTTTTAATTTTAGAACACTAGAATTCACCTGATCGTTTTTCACTCGATGTAAAAATGAATAAGTAAATAATTTCTGGCAGGCAGTCTGTATGATTTGAAGAAGTCACTCTGCCGGCTAATGGCAGAGTCAGAAAGTTCAAAACCTAAATGTAACTTTAACATTTTTGGCAATTTATTTATTTATTTATTGAATGAAATGGAGTTTGGCTCTGCTGCCCAGGTTGGAGTGCAGTGGCGCAGTCTCTGCTCACTGCAACCTCCGCCTCCTGGGTTCAAGCAATTCTCCTGCCTCAGCCTCCTGAGTAGCTGGGATCACAGGTGCACACCATCATGCCCAGCTAATTTTTGTATTTTTAGTAGAAACGGGGTTTCACCATGTTGGCAAGGCTGGCCTCAAGCTCCTGACCTCAGGTGATCCGCTTGCCTCGGTCTCTCTAAAGTGCTGGAATTACAGATGTGAGCCACCACACCTGGCTGGTTTTTTTTTTTTTTTTTTTGAGACAGAGTTTCACTTTGTTGCCCAGGCTGGAGTGCAATGGCACCATCTCAGCTCACTGCAACCTCTGCCTCCCGGGTTCAAGCGATTCTCCTGCCTCAGCCTCCCGAGTGGCTAGGATTACAGGCATGCGCCACCACGCCTGGCTAATTTTGTATTTTTCATAGAGACAGGGTTTCTCCATATTGGCCAGGCTGGTCTCGAACTCCTGACCTTATGTGATCTGCCTGCCTCGGCCTCTCAAAGTGCTGGGATTACAGGCATGAGCTACTACGCCCAGCCAGTTTTTTAAAACCTGTTTAATAATGTCTTAAATAAACAGTAAGTGAGAACTTACGACCTTCAGCCTTAGTGCCAACTTGTCTGTCTGCATGGTCTCATATGGCACAAAGAGGATGGGGTTGGGAGTCAGTCTGATCTGCCTGGTTCACTGGTTCCTCAGCCGCTCTGAGATCAGTGTTTTCATCTGTAAAATGGGGATGAACACGAACACTTACCTTACATTTTTTGAGCATTGAAGGAGATTGTGCATGTACATAAATGGCACATGCTCAACAAGAACAGTTTCCATTTTTCCTATCTTTCCCTCTCTCATCTGGCCAACTTCTTTTTTTTTTTTTTTTTTTGAGACGGAGTTAAATTCTTGTTGCCCAGGCTGGAATGCAATGGCGCAATCTCGGCTCGCCACAACCTCTACCTCCCAGGTTCAAGCGGTTTTCCTGCCTCAGCCTCCCTAGCAGCTTGGATTACAGGCGCCCGCCACCACGCCCGGCTAATTTTGTATTTTTGATAGAGACGGGGTTTCTCCATGTTGGTCAGGCTGGTCTCTAACTCCTGACCTCAGGTGATCCACCGGCCTCGGCCTCCCAAAGTGCTGGGATTATAGGCCTGAACCACCGTGCCCAGCCGTCTTCTGCCTAACTTCTTTCTTTATGCCTGGGTCTTGGCTGTCTTCTCAAAGGAAGGAAGCCATTCTAGTCCCACTTCCTTGCATATTGATTTATTTCTACTGTTGGACCCATCAGAAAACTGTTTCTCCTCTGTCTCATGGCATCTTTCTGCTGATCCTCCAGCTTCCAGGATTCAACTCCAAACTCACTTCCAGAAAGCCTTTCTTGATTAACCCAACTCAGCATAACTATTCTTTTGGTTTTTATCTGCTTACATTTAAATAGTTTGTGTTTCAGTAATTAGAATATACTGTTTTGTCATTATGAGACAGGTTTACCGTTAACTTAAAAATATTTTCCTTTTTAATTTTTAGAATCTGATGTTCCAGCAGAACTCCAGGTGTTAAAAGAACCCCTACAACAGCCAACCTTCCCTTTTGCAGTTGCAAACCAACTCTTGCTTGTTTCTTTGCTGGAGCACTTGAGCCATGTGCATGAACCAAATCCACTTCGTTCAAGACAGGTGTTTAAGTGTAAGTAAGAATAAATTAATCTTGCTAAATAAAGCTTGTAAAGGCTGGGCTCTGTGGTTCATGCCTGTTATCCTGGAACTTTGGGAGGCCGAGGTGGGTGGATCACCTGAGGTCAGGAGATTGAGATCAACCTGGCCAACATGGCGAAACCCCCTCTCTACTCAAAATATGGAAATTAGCTGGGTGTTGTGGCAGGTGCCTGTAACTCCAGCTACTTGGGAGGCTGAGGCAGGAGAATCACTTGAATGGGGGAGGTGAAGATTGCAATGAGCCAAGACAGTACCACTGCACTCCCATCTGGGCGACAGAGTGAGACTTTGTCTCAGAAATAAATAAATAAATAAATAAATAAATAAATCTTGTAAAAATACTGTGTTGCTGTTCTCACTTACTCATGGGAGGTAAAAATTAAAACAGCTTTTAATTAATGGAGATGGAGTAGAATGATGGTTACCAGAGACTGGGAGGATAGTGGAGGATGGTTAATGGGTATAAAAATATAGTTAGAATAAATCGAATCTAGTATTTGGTAGCACAACAGGGTGACTACAGTCAGCAATAATTTATTGTACATTTAAAAATAACAAAAAGACGGCCAGGCACAGTGGCTCATGCCTGTAATCCCAGCACTTTGGGAGGCCAAGGTGGAGGGATCACTTGAGGTCGGGAGTTTGAGACCAGCCTGACCAACATGGTGAAGGCCCGTCTCACTAAAAAAATACAAAAGTAGGCCGGGCCAGGTGGCTCACGCCTGTAATCCCAGCACTTTGGGAGGCCGAGGCGGGCGGATCACGACGTCAGGAGATTGAGACCATCCTGGCGAACACGGTGAAACCCCGTCTCTACTGAAAATACAAAAAAAAAAACTAGCCGGGCGTGGTGGCAGGCGCCTGTAGTCCCAGCTTCTAGGGAGGCTGAGACAGGAGAATGGCGTTAACCCGGGAGGCAGCAGAGCTTGCAGTGAGCGGAGATTATGCCACTGCACTCCAGCCTGGGCGACAGAGTGAGACTCCGTCTCAAAAAAAAAAAAAAAATCCAAAAGTAGCCAGTAGCCAGACATAATGGCGCACAGCTATAATCTCAGCTATTTGGAAGGCTGAGGCAGGAGAATTGCTTGAACCCAGGAGGTGGAGGTTGCAGTGAGCTGAGATCATGCCACTGCACTCCAGCCTGGGCAACAAGAGCAAAATTCCATCTCAAAAAAAAAAAAAAGAATGGGCCGGGCATGGTGGCTCATGCCTATAATCCTAGCACTTTGGGAGACTGAGGCGGGTAGATCATGAGGTCAAGAAATCGAGACCATCCTGGCCACCAAGGTGTAACCTTGTCTCTACTAAAAATACAAAAATTAGCTGGGCATGGTGGCGGGCACCTGTAATCCCAGCTATTCGGGAGGCTGAGGCTGGAAAATTGCTTGAACCTGGGAGGTGGAGGGTGCAGTGAGCTGAGATCGCGCCATTGCACTCCAGCCTGGTGACAGAGCGAGACTGTCTCAAAAAATAAAAATAATGAAGAGTATAATTGGATTGTTTGTAACACAAAGAAGGGATAAATGCTTTAGATGACGGATACCCCATTTATCCTGATGTGATTATTACACATTACATGCCTGTATCAAAATAAATCATGTACCCCCATAAATATATACACCTACTATGTACTCACAAAAATTAAAAATACAAAATAAAGTATGTTATTTAATGCTGGGAGTCTGGAAAGCAGCTGGTATACAAAAACTGGAGAAAATAAATATTAATGATTTCCCCACTTCAATTCAGCTTACATTTTCCTTTGAGTAATTCCTTATGAATATGTTAACTGTGGATCTCATAATTGCATAAAATTGGATAAATGAAAGATAATTCTTTTGCTATACTATGATAGTATTTCATCTATACTATGATAATGCACAAATTTTTTTTTTTTTTTTCTTGAAATGGGAGTCTTACTCTGTCACCCAGGCTGGAGTGCATTGGTGTGATCTCTGCTCACTGCAACCTCCACCTCCCAGGTTCAAGCAATTCTCCTGCCTCAGCCTCCCAAATAGCTGGGATTACAGGCGCGTGTCACCAAGCCGGGGTAATTTTTGTATTTTTAATAGAGATAGGGTTTCACCATGTTGTTCAGGCTGGTCTCGAACTCCTGACCTGATGATCTGCCTGCCTCGGCCTCCCAAAGTGCTGGGATTACAGGTGTGAGCCACCACCTGGCCCTTTTTTTTTTTTTTTTAAATTTAAGATGAAGTTTTGCTCTTGTCCGGGCTGGAGTGTGCAATGGTGCCATCTCTGCTCGCTGCAACCTCTGCCTCCTGGGTTCAAGCGATTCTCCTGCCTCAGTCTCCTGAGTAGCTGGGATTACAGGCACCTACCACCACGCCTGGCTAATTTTTCGTATTTTTAGTAGAGACAGATTTCACCATGTTGGCCAGGCTGGTCTCAAACTTTTGACCTCAGGTGATCCACCCACCTCTTCTTCCCAAAGTGCTGGGATTACAGGCCTGAACCACCATGCCCAACTAATTCATACAATTTTTGAAGCTCCGTTATGGTGTAGCTGGTGAGCAGGTAAAAGAAAATCACATAAACTCATTGTGAACCAATTCTTTTTTTTTTTTTTTTTTGAGACGGAGTGTCGCTCTGTCGCCCAGGCTGGAGTACAGTGGCACTATTTCGGCTCACTGCAAGCTCCGCCTCCCGGGTTCACGCCATTCTCCTGCCTCAGCCTCCCGAGTAGCTGGGACTACAGGCGCCCGCCACCTCGCCCGGCTAGTTTTTTGTACTTTTTAGTAGAGACGGGGTTTCACCGTGTTAGCCAGGATGATCTCGATCTCCTGACCTCGTGATCCGCCCGTCTCGGCCTCCCAGAGTGCTGGGATTACAGGCTTGAGCCACCACGCCCGGCTGTGAACCAATTCTTGACCAGAGAACTGGAACCAACTGCACATTGTGTGGTTGAAAATGTTTATTTTTGGCCGGGCGCGGTGGCTCAAGCCTGTAATCCCAGCACTTTGGGAGGCCGAGACGGGCGGATCACGAGGTCAGGCGATCGAGACCATCCTGGCTAACACGGTGAAACCCCGTCTCTACTAAAAAAATACAAAAAATTAGCCGGGCGAGATGGCGGGCGCCTGTAGTCCCAGCTACTCGGGAGGCTGAGGCGAGAGAATGGCGTAAACCCGGGAGGCGGAGCTTGCAGTGAGCTGAGATCCGGCCACTGCACTCCAGCCTGGGCGACAGAGCGAGACTCCGTCTCAAAAAAAAAAAAAAAAAAAAAAAAAAAAAAAAAAAGAAAATGTTTATTTTTATGCCTGCTGTAGGGTACTTATATGAGAAACTTGAGCACAAAAGTGAGTAGAATCATAGATTATGATGTTTATGGTTCAGTTTATTGACTGAGACCATTGTGGCTTCTTTAATAGTTCTGGTCACAAGTTGGGCATGGTGGCACGTGCCTGTAATCCCAGCTACCCGGGAGGCTTAGGTGAGAGGAGCACTCGAGCCTAGGAGTTCAAGGTTTCAGTGTGCTTTTTTTTTTTTTTGAGACGAAGTCTCGCTCTGTCCCCCAGGCTGGAGTGCAGTGCGCAATCTCGGCTCACTGCAAGCTCCGCCTCCCGGTTCAAGCCTCAGTCTCTCAAGTAGCCCAGCCTTCAGTGTGCTTTGATCATGCCTGTGAGTAGCCAGTGCGCTCCAGCCTGGGTGACATAGTAAGAGTCCGCCTCTAGAGAAAAAATAAAAAAAGAATAGTTCCAGCCAGAGATTCTGAGGTTCTTTTTTTTTTTACCAAAACAGTCTCAAACTTACACTTTTATGTGGTCTTAAAACTGAATGCGGTTTTAGTTAAAGATACATTATCAATGCTGGGCACAGTGGCTCACACCTGTAATCCCAGCACTTTGGGAGGCCCAGGCGGGTGGATCAGGTCAACCTAAGGTCAGGTTCAAGACCAGCCTGGCCAATGTGGTGAAACCCCATCTGTACTAAAAATACAAAAATTAGCTGGGCATGGTGACGGGCGCCTATAATCCCAGCTACTGGGGAGGCTGAGGCAGGAGAATTGCGTGAACCCGAGAGGTAGAGGTTGCAGTGAGCCGAGATTCCACCATTGCACTCTAGCCTGGGCAACACAGTGAGACTCCGTCTCAAAACAGAACAGGCCGGGCGCGGTGGCTCAAGCCTGTAATCCCAGCACTTTGGGAGGCCGAGACGGGCGGATCACGAGGTCAGGAGATCGAGACCATCCTGGCTAATACGGTGAAACCCCGTCTCTACTAAAAATACAAAAACTAGCCGGGCGAGTTGGCGGGCGCCTGTAGTCCAGCTACTCGGGAGGCTGAGGCAGGAGAATGGCGTGAACCCGGAGGCGGAGCTTGCAGTGAGCTGAGATCCGGCCACTGCACTCCAGTCCGGGCGACAGAGCGAGACTCCGCCTCAAAAAAAAAAAAAAAAAAAAAAAAAAAAAAAAAAACAGAACAAAACAAAACAAAAAGATACATTATCATTTTGATAAACTTGACTGGACATGAAAAATGGTACAAATATCTGTACATTGTATACTTACTGTTTCTTGAATAAAGCAAATAATACACTCTGCATTCCAAGCAGTGGCATATGTGGTGGGAGGTGGGGTAAACAGGAAGTGTGTTCCTTAGGTTCTGAAGCGTTGGTACCTGGGGATTATTGTATTAGTCTCATCAAATAGAGAAGCAGATTAGGATAATACAGCAATCTTCCCCATAATGAAAGCAATCCTGTGAATTTTACTGATTTAATTTATTAGTAGAATTTACTGATTTACTTTAATTTTAAGAGAACATTTTTTTTTTTTTTGAGACGGAGTCTCTCTCTGTCGCCCAGGCTGGAGTGCGGTGGCGTGATCTCGGCTCACTGCAACCTCCGCCACTGTGCCCAGCATTGATAATGTATCTTTAACTAAAACCGCATTCAGTTTTAAGACCACATAAAAGTGTAAGTTTGAGACTGTTTTGGTAAAAAAAAAAAAAAAAAAAAAGAACCTCAGAATCTCTGGCTGGAACTATTCTTTTTTTATTTTTTCTCTAGAGGCGGACTCTTACTATGTCACGCCATTCTCTTGCCTCAGCCTCCTGAGTAGCTGGGAGTACAGGCGCCCGCTACCACGTCTGGCTAATTTTTTGTCTTTTTAGTATTTTTAGTAGAGACGGGGTTTCACTGTGTTAGCCAGGATGGTCTCGATCTGGTGACCTGGTGATCTGCCTGCCTCGGCCTCCCAGAGTGCTGGGATTACAGGCGTGAGACACTGCGCCTGGCCTAGATGACTGAATTTTAAAACCAGGTTATGTAAATAAATGTTTTTGATGTGATCAGTGAGTTGATAATCTAAATGGAGAATTTCCTTTCTTTTTTTTATTTTAAGCAACAAATTTGGCTTTCATAAATGTAGAGTTTTTGATGTAGAAAGAATATCCTTGGTGGGGCATGGTGACTCATGCCTGTAATCCTAGCACTTTGGGAGGCCGAGGTGGGCGGATCACAAGGTCAGGTGTTCGAGACCAGCCTGGCCAACATGGTGAAACCCCGTATCTACTAAAAACACAAAAATTAGCCAGGTGTGGTGGCGGGTACCTGTAATCCCAGCTAGTCGGGAAAGTGAGGCATGAGAATCCCTAGAACCCAGGAGGCAGAGGTTGCAGTGATCTGAGATCATGCCACTATACTCCAGCCTGGGCAATAGGGTGAGACTCTGTCTCAAAAAAAAAAAAAAAAAATTAGCTGGGCGTGGTGGTGTGCACCTATAATCCCAGCTACGCAGGCGTCTGAGGTAGGAAAATTGCTTGAACCCTGGAGGTGGAGGTTGCAGTAAGCCGAGATTTTGCTATTGCACTCCAGCCTGGATGACAGAGCGAGACTCTGTCTTAAAACAACAACAACAACAAAAAAACCAACAATATCCTCTTTGGTATCTGTATTTGTTGAATGAGTAGGAGCGAAGACACCTTTGTGGAAACTTCTTTTTCTAAGGAGCTTGGTATTTGGTTTATACATGTGTGTACCATGGGCTCTTTGTATGTTGTTTAAAGGTATTTCATGACGACGAATGGTCACTTTGGTTGTAAGTTCTCATCATATGTTTGCTCTCCTGCCCTTATTCTCTTGCTGACTAACAGCAAAGGGTAATGTGTGGAATGTCAGAAGACTTTGTTTACTCTTTTTTTTGTTTGCCCTTGTTTTAGAAAGCTTAGTACTTTACTGACTAGTCTTGGTAAACAAGTGACTGCACAGGGTAAGAGAAGTAAGTATAGTTGTGCTTTTCATCAATGCGTGTAGTGTACTAGTTGCTCCTTTTAGAGAATCATTCCCCAAATTTCTTCGCTTTTTAAAAAAATTCATCTAAGAGCTGGGCATGTTGGCTCATGCCTGTAATCCCAGCACTTTGGGAGGTGGAGTTGGGCAGATCACTTGAGGCCAGGAGTTCGAGACCAGCCTGGCCAAGCCCCATCTTTACTAAAAATAGAAAAAGTAGCTGGGCATGGTGGTGCATGCCTGTAATCCCAGCTGCTTGGGAGGTTGAGGCAGGAGAATCACTTGAAACTGGGAGGCAGAGGTTACAGTGAGCCAAGATAATTGTCACTGCACTCCAGCCTGGGTGACAGAATGAGACTGTCCCTCCAAAAAAAAACTTTAAGTTATTCTAGAGAACATTCTCCAAGTTTAACGTGTTTATAAATGTAGTATTTTTCCTATTGAGGTTTTGGTATATATTGCTGTTATTACACACTCTTCTCTGTGTACGCTTTAAAATTGCCATTAAAGATGTTTCTAATAATAGTTTTTCATATTCTTTTTATAGTACTTTGCCAGACCTTTATCAAAATGGGACTGCTGTCTTCTTTCACTTGTAGTGATGAGTTTAGCTCATTGAGACTACATCACAACAGAGCTATTACTCACCTAATGAGGTCCGCTAAAGAGAGAGTTCGTCAGGTAAGCCCTAAAAAATGTACTTTGGGTATGACAAAAATATACTTTAATTTTAAGAGAACATATTTTAAAGCACTATGTAATTCTAATTATAAAACAAGTTTTTAAAAGTATAAACTCTAGGCCAGGGGTGGTGGCTCCTGCCTGTAATCACAGCACTTTGGGAGGCTGAGATGGGAGGATCATTTGAGGCCAGGAGTTCAAGGCTGCAGTGAGCCATGATCGTGCCTCTGCACTCCAGCCTGAGCAGCAGAGTGAGAACCTGCCTAAAAAAAAAAAAGAGAGAGAGAGAGAGAGGAGAGGCAAAGGAGAGGGCATAGATGGACTGGGATCTTGAGATGATTTTATTGTTTTTGTTTTGTTTTGTTTTGTTTTGAGACGGAGTCTTGCACTGTCATCCGGGCTGGAGTGCAGTGGCTTAATCTTGGCTCATTGCAATCTCTGCCTCCCAGTTTCAAGTGATTCTCCTGCCTTAGCCTCCCAAGTAGCTGGGACTACAGGCACCTGCCACCATGCCCAACTACTTTTTTATATTTTTAGTAGACACAGGGTTTCTTCATGTTGGCCAGGCTGGTCTCAAACTCCTGATCTCGTGATTCGCCTGCCTCAGCCTCCCAAGTGCTGGGAGTGCAGGCATGAGCCACCGCGCCCTGCCTAATTTATGGTTTTTACTTAGTAAAATAGGAGGTGGTACAGGATTTTGATTAGAGGAGTGACACAATCTGACTTACATTTTAGCAGGGTCACACTGACTGCTGTGGTGAGAATGAACTGAGGGGGCACAGGCAGAAGCAGGGTGCCAGGTGCCACCATACATGCAAGAGAGGTGGGCAGGCAGGGGGGTGGGGATCTCCTGCATGGATTTTGAAGATGATGTCAGTTTTGTCTGCTTCCTGGTCAATTCTCAGCTTTGAAATATTTTCATTTGTAAACTCTTAAGTAATACTGAAGAAGCCAATGGTTTTTAAAATACTGTTTGTGTATTTGGGGTTGTTATGTGATACTGAATTTTGATAGATTCTTTATTCCATGCAAGTTTTCCAAATGCTTTTAAAAAACAATTTTTTAATTGTAGGATCCCTGTGAGGATATTTCTCATGTTCAGAAAATCAGGTATGTGTGAGAAACTTTCTTGATTATGCAGACTATTGAAAAGAAATCAATATCAAGAAAATACTGGTTTGAGGTTAAAACATAATATCGTTAGTATTTTTTTTTTTTTTTTTTTTTTTGAGATGGAATCTTGCTCTGTCGCCCAGGCTGGAGTGCAGTGGCCGGATCTCAGCTCACTGCAAGCTCCGCCTCCCGAGTTCACGCCATTCTCCTGCCTCAGCCTCCCGAGTAGCTGGGACTACAGGCGCCCGCCACCTCGCCCGGCTAATTTTTTGTATTTTTTTAGTAGAGACGGGGTTTCATCATGTTAGCCAGGATGGTCTCGATCTTCTGACCTTGTGATCCGCCCGTCTCGGCCTCCCAAAGTGCTGGGATTATAGGCTTGATCCACCGCGCCCGGCCTAGTATTGTTTATGAACATGAAACACTTGGTTCTCAGCAATTGAGTACTGCTGCAAGACTTACTTTGCTTCTCATTCCCTCCTCTTTGATCCTCTGCCTTTCAGCATTTAGTGTGGATTCCATGGTCACACTCTTAATTCAGATTCCTGATACCCAGGCTCTGCTGGGGGACCATTGAATTTTGGCTAGTTTAAATACTAGTTTAAAATCTAACTGGTCTGACCTAAATATTCATCAGCTCGTGAATAGATAAGCATGTGGTCTATCCCTGCAATAAAGTGTTATTAATCTATTAAAAGGAGTGAAGTACTGATTCATGCTACAATATGGATGAATCTTGAAAGCATCCTACGTAAAAACAGCCAGTCATAAAAGGCCACATATTGTGTGATTTCATTTCTATGAAATGTCCAGAGTAGGTGAATCCATGGAGATGTAAATAGGGGTTTTATATGGGGTTGTGGGTAAATAGTCGGGTAAGGGAAGGATGGGGAGTGAAAGCTAATGGATATAGTGTTTATTTTGGGGGTGATGAAGATATTCTGAAATTAGGTAGCAAGGATGGTTGCACAACTCTGTGTACTAAAAACCACTGAATTGTACATTCGAGAGAGGTGAATTTGACAATGTGTGAATTATAGCTTGATAAAAATAAAGCACTCTATATTTAAAAAAAAAAAAAATCTAACTGGTCTACATCATTAAGAAATTTAAGTAGGCTGGGCACGGTGGCTCAAGCTTGTAGTCCCAGCACTTTGGGAGGCCGAGATGGGTGGATCACAAGGTCAGGAGATCGAGACCATCCTGGCTAACACGGTGAAACCCCGTCTCTACTAAAAAAATACAAAAAACTAGCCAGGCGAGGTGGCGGGCGCCTGTAGTCCCAGCTACTCGGGAGGCTGAGGCAGGAGAATGACGTAAATCCAGGAGGCAGAGCTTGCAGTGAGCTGAGATCTGGCCACTGCACTCCAGCCTGGGCGACAGAGCGAGACTCGTCTCAAAATAAAAAAAAAAAAGAAATTTAAGTAGCTGTGTGTGGTGGCACATACCTGTAGTCCTAGCTACTCGGGAGGCTGAGGCAGGAGGATTGCTTGAGCCCAGGAGTCCTGGGCTATAGTGCACTATGTCAGTCTGATGTCCGCATAAAGTTTGGCATCAGTATGGTGACCTTGATTTCCCCGGAGCAAGGGACCACGAGGTTGTCTAAGGAGGAGTGAACTAGCCCAGGTTGAAAACAGAGTAGGTCAGTACTCTGGTGCTGCTTAGTAGCAGGATCACACCTGGGAATAGCCACTGCAGTCTAGCCTGGGTAACATAGCTAGACCCTGTCTTAGAAGAAAAAGAAATAAAAAATACATTTCAGTGATTTTTTTTTTTTTTTTTTTGAGACACAGTCTTTCTCTGTCACCCAGGCTGGAGTACAGTGGCACAACCTTGGCTCACTGCAACCTCCGCCTCCTGGGTTCAAGCAGTTCTCCTGCCTCAGCCTCCCGAGTAGCTGGGATTACAGGAACCCACAACCACACCTGGCTAATTTTTGAATTATTACTAGAGACGGGTTTCACCATGTTGGCCAGGCTGGTTTTGAACTCCTGACCTCATGATTCACCCTCCTCGGCCTCCCAAAGTGCTAGGATTACAGGTGTGAGCCACCACGCCCAGCTGAAATTTCAGTAAATTTATTTCTGAGCTTAGCAAACCAACTGCTGGCTGTTAGTGATTCTTAGGATTTCTGCTGTAGAACACTGGTAATGATTTCTACTTGGAATACCAGTTACTGGTAAAACACTTGATTGTGTTTTCTTCATAGGGATGAAAAATTTCATTTTAGCCCATCCTTTCCAAATCAGCACAACTTAGTGATACATGAGGTTTGTGAGGTTAGTAATCCCGTGAGCATGAAGTATCCTAGAACATTTTGATTCTCTCACGTTTTAATATTGATTGATTGTATTTAACTTTCAGATCAAGGGAAGTAGCCTTTGAAGCACAGACTTCACGTTACTTAAATGAATTTGAAGAAGTTGCCATCTTAGGAAAAGGTGGATACGGAAGAGTGTACAAGGTAATCTTCCACGTACTTGTTTTGACCTAGTACCCTAAATAACTGTGTTTTCAGACATTGTTTTCATTATTCTTTTATTTATTTATTTATTTTGAGATGGAGTCTCGCTTTGTCGCCAGGCTGGAGTGCAGCAGCGCGGTCTCAGCTCACTGCAACCTCCGACTCCCTGGTTCAAGCTATTCTCCTGCCTCAGCCTCCTGAGTAGCTGGGATTACAGGCATGCGCCACTACACCCAGCTAATTTTTGTATTTTTAATAGAGACGGGATTTCACCATGTTGGCCAGGATGGTCTTGATCTCCTGACCTCGTGATCCACCCACCTCAGCCTTCCAAAGTGCTGGCATTACAAGTGTGAGCCACCGTGCTTGGCCTGTTTTCATTATTATTATATAAAGTACTCAAAGGAAAATTCCAAGAAATCACGTATATTTACTTTTCTTTAACATTTGTCATTTACGGGAAGTGGGCAGGTTGTAATGTTTTTCTAACTGTGTTGATTCTTTACATGGGTTTTGGAAACTTTGAATTTTTGACCTATAGTTAATTTTAATTAAAAGTGTGTTACTACAAAAAGTTGTGCCACTGTGTTTTGAGCTTACATAGACTTTTTGTTAACATTCCTGTTCTTCAACTGAGAGCTTCCTCGGAGCTACACTCCCAACACTATCTGAAAAGCTCTTGATCTGGCTGACTTCCCTGAACATAGTAAGGAGACATGTCTTTAGCTATATTTTAACTCTTTGGCTAGTTTGGATTGTCTAAGCTCAGATTAAAAGAACTTCTTTGTTCAGTTAAAGTTGAATGACACAATATACTTTGTCTTTTCTTCTACTTTTCAGGTCAGGAATAAATTAGATGGTCAGTATTATGCAATAAAAAAGATCCTGATTAAGGGTGCAACTAAAACAGATTGCATGAAGGTATGATTTTTTAAAATTACTTATTTTGAATAATTGTGTATTTAGTTCTTTTTGAAAGTTATACATGTATGTGTGTATATTTGGCAAAAGTAGGCAGTGTGGATTTCTAGTTTACTAGCAACGGGGTTACAGTAAAGTACCAAAATTAAATTATTATTATTATTATTTGAGATGGAGTTTCACTCTTTTGTCCAGGTTGGAGTGAAGTGGTGTGATCTCGGCTCGCTGCAACCTCCACCCCCCTGGGTTCAAGGATTCTCCTGCCTCCCAAGTAGCTGAGATTATAGGTGCCTGCCACCATGCCTGTTTAATTTGTGTGTGTGTATATATATATATATATATATATAATTTAAAAAATATATTAGTTCCTTAAAATGAATGATTGATATATAATATAGCTAGTTATGAAAAAACAGGAGCCCAGTTCCAGTTCAGTCTTCTCCCTGACATGCTGTGTGGTTCTGGATGAGTTGCCCAGTCCTCTGAGCCATTTCTGTCACCTGCCCTGAAATAGTAGTGACAGTAGTGATTTTACTTACCTTGGAGGACTGGGGTAGGAATCAAAAGAGAGAATGGTGATAAGTGTGCTATAAAAAGTGTAAAGTACTATATAAATATGTTATTTAGTTGCTATAACAATTGCCATTTGTCTCTCAAAAATATTTCCATTATATTGGCCGGGTGCAGTGGCTCACGCCTGCAATCCCAGCATTTTGGGAGGCCAAGGCAGGCAGATCACTTGAGGCCAGGAGTGTGAGACCAGCCTGGCCAACATGGCACAACCATGTCTCTACTAAAAACACAAAAATTAGCCGGATGTGGTAGTGCATGCTTGTAATCCCAGCTACTTGGGAGGCTGAGGCACGAGAATGACTTGAACCCAGCAAGACTTGAACCCAGCAAGCAGAGGTTGCAGTGAGCCAAGATGGCACCACTTCACTCCAGCCTGGGCAATAGAGCGAGACTCTGTCTCAAAAAAAAAAAAAAAGGCCGGGCGCGGTGGCTCAAGCCTGTAATCCCAGCACTTTGGGAGGCCGAGACGGGCGGATCACGAGGTCAGGAGATCGAGACCATCCTGGCTAACATGGCGAAACCCCGTCTCTACTAAAAACACAAAAACTAGCCGGGCGAGGTGGCGGCGCCTGTAGTCCCAGCTACTCGGGAGGCTGAGGCAGGAGAATGGCGTAAACCCGGGAGGCGGAGCTTGCAGTGAGCTGAGATCTGGCCACTGCACTCCAGTCCGGGCGACAGAGCGAGACTCCGCCTCAAAAAAAAAAAAAAAAAAAAAAAAATTCCATTATTTTAACATAATGTAGATGCCTTATACAGAGGAGTTTTCATTACTGATGCTCCTGCATCTTATGATGGGATTATGTCCTGATAAACCCATCATAAATTGAAAATATTGTAAATTGGAGACAGAGTTTCGCTCTGTCGCCCAGGCTGGAGTGCAGTGTTGCGATCTTGGCTCACTGCAGGCTCCGCCTCCTGGGTTCACGCTATGGAGATGCATTTTAATATGCATAACCTACCGAACTTTGTAGCTTACCCTGCCTACCTTAAATGTGCTCCAAACACTTACATCACTCAATAGTTGGACAGAATCATCTAGCACAAAGCCTATTTTATAATAAAATACCACATATCTCATGCACTGCATATTGCAAGCCAGGGAAAAGATCAAAATTCAAAGTATGTCAAAAATTGTGATGTCTTCACACCATTGTAAGTCAGGGGCCGTCTGTATTTTGCTCTGGAACAAGAAGTATTGCATAAACATTTAACAAGTTATCAGCAAAAGGCAGATCTAATTCCATTTGGTTTCTAGGTCCTACGGGAAGTGAAGGTGCTGGCAGGTCTTCAGCACCCCAATATCGTTGGCTATCACACTGCGTGGATAGAACATGTTCACGTGATTCAGCCACGAGGTAAGCCGTTTTTGATGACGTGGTAGTTGAAGCATTGGCAAACTTCAGCCCGTGGACTAAATCTGGCCTGCCCTTGTGTTTGTACATACCACAAGGTGAGAATGGTTTTTACATTTATTTTTATTTTTATTTTTTTCGAGATGGAGTCTTGCTCTGTTGCCCATGCTGGAGTGCAGTGGCATGATCTTGGCTCACTGCAACCTCTGCCTCCCAGGTTCATGCCATTCTTCTGCCTCAGCCTCCTGAATAGCTGGGGCTACAGGTGCCTGCCACCATGCTTGGCTAATTTTTTTTTTTTTTTTTTTGTAGTTTTTAGTAGAAATGGGTTTCACTGTGTTGGCCAGGATGATCTCAATCTCCTGACCTCGTGATCTGCCTGCCTTGGCCTCCCAAAGTGCTGAGGTTACAGGCGTGAGCCACCGCACCCAGCCAGTTTTTATATTTTTAAATATTTAAACAAAATCAAAAGATTTTGTGAAATTCATTTGTGAAAATAACTTCTTTTTTTGAGATAGAGTCTCGCTCTGTCACCCAGGCTGGAGTGTAGTGGCATGATCTTTGCTCACTGCAACCTCCACCTCCTGGGCTTAAGCGATTATTCTGCCTCAGCCTTCCGAGTAGCTGAGATTACATGTGTGTGCCACCATGCCTGGCTAATTTTTGTATTTTTAGTAGAGACGGGGTTTCACCATGTTGCCCAAGCTGGTCTCGAACTCCTCACCTCGAGTGATCCATGTGCCTCGGCCTCCCAAAGTGCTGGGACTATAGGCATGAGCCTCCGTGCCTGGCCCAAAATTTAAATGTCAATAAATAAAGCTTATTAGAACACAGGCTCATTCATTTATATATTGTCTATGGCTGCTTTTTACATTTATATTTAGCCGGGGGCGGTGGCTCATGCCTATAATCCCAACACTTTGGGAGGCCGAGGCAGGCGAATCACAAGGTCAGGAGTTTGAGACCAGCCTGGCCAATACGGTGAAACCCCATCTCTAATAAAAGTACAAAAATGAGCTGGGCATGGTGGTGAGGACCTGTAGTCCCAGCTACTCAGGAGGCCGAGGCAGGAGAATCACTTGAACCCGGGAGGTGGAGGTTGCAGTGAGCTGAGATCATGCCACTACACTCCACCCTAGGCGACAGAGCAAGAATCTGTCTCAAAAAAAAAAAAAAAAATTTAATTTTGTTTTAAAAATAGAGATCAGGAATCTCACTATATTGTGCATGCTGTTGTTAAACACCTGAGGTCAAGTGATCCTTGAGCCTTGGCCTCCCAAAGAGTTGGCATTACAGGCATGAGCCACTGGGCCTATGGCTGCTTTTGTACCATAATAGGATTGATCAGTTACAGCAGGGTCCCAGAGGGCCCTAAAACCTAAAATATTTACTATCAAGTCCTCTGTAATGTTTGCCGACCCCTAGTGTAGTTGCATGGCTTTGTTTTTATGGTTCCTAACACGTGCCATTTGAATAAACTTTTTGTACTTTGCCAGAAGGTCATGACAGTTTTAGACTTATAGTCTCATTTGACACAGTTTGTATATTTTAACTCAGTCTTTGACTACAAATTGAAAAACTGGGCTGTTTGAAGATGATTGTTTGTTTTTGTGCAGCAGACAGAGCTGCCATTGAGTTGCCAACTCTGGAAGTACTCTCCGACCAGGAAGAGGACAGGTATGTGAACTGGTGTGTCCTGTTGTATATTAGAACATTACCTCTTGTCACCTGCACTGGGTTTTGTGTGTGTGTGTGTGTGTGTGTGTGTGTGTGAGACACAGTCTCGCTCTATTGCCCAGACTAGATTGCAATGACTCAATCTCGGCTCACTGCAGCCTCCGCCTCCTGTGTTCCAGCGATTCTCCTGCCTCAGCTTCCCCAGTAGCTGGGACTGTAGGCGCCCACCAGCACACCTGGTTAATTTTTTGTATTTTTAGTAGACACAGGGTTTCACCATGTTAGCCAGGGTGGTCTTGATCTCCTGACCTTGTGATGCGCCCGCCTCGGCCTCCCACAGTGCTGGGATTATAGGTGTGAACCATCGCGCCTGGCCTGCTTTGAGCTATCTTTGTCTTTTGCTACAAGGACCTTAGGAGGAGTGTTTTCGACTTTGCTTATTTTCATTACAAAATGTTAAATTATTTCTTCCTTTCAGATATTCCTGTCAGTATTTTTTTTTTTTTTTTTTTGAGATGGATTCTTGCTCTGTTGTCCAGGCTGGAGTACAGTGACGTGATCTCAGCTCACTGCAACCTCTGCCTCCCAGGTTCAAGCGATCCTCCTGACTTGGCCTCCCCAGTAGCTGGGATTATAGACCTGCACCACTATGCCTGGCTAAGTTTTGTAGTTTTAGTAGAGACGGGGTTTCACCGTATTGGCCAGGCTGGTCTCGAACTCCTGAACTCAGGTGATCTGCCTACCTTGGCCTCCCAAAGTGCTAGGATTACCGGTGTGAGCCACTGCGCCTGGCCTATTTTTTATTATTTTTGTTGAGACAGGGTCTCGCTCTTTTGCCCAGGCTGGAGTGCAGTGGTATGATCTCAACTCACTGCAACCTCCAACTCCTAGACTCAAGCAATCCTCCTACCTTAGCTGCCTCAGTAGCTGGGATTACAGGTTTGTGCTACCATGTCTGGCTAATTTTTGTATTTTTTGTAGAGATGGGGTTTTGCCATGTTGCTCAGGCTAGCCTCCAACTCCTGAGCTCAAGTGATCCTCCCGCCTTGGCCTACCAAAGTATTGGGATTACAGGCGAGAGCCACTATTCCAGACCTGTACATTGACTTTTTTTTTTTTTTTTTTTGAGGCAGAGTCTTACTCTGTTGGCCATGCTGGAGTACAGTGGTGCGATCTCGGCTCGCTGCGACTTCTGCCTCCCAGGTTCAAGCAATTCGCCTGCCTCAGCCTTCTGAGTAGCTGGGACTATAGGTGCATGCCACCATGCCTGGCCAATTTTTGTATTTTTTAGTAGAGATGGTATTTCACCATATTGGCCAGGCTGGTCTCGAACTTCTGACCTTGTGATCTGCCTGCCTTGGCCATCCAAAGTGCTGGGATTACAGGTGTGAACCACTGCACCTGGCCAACTTTTTTTTTTTTTTTTTTTTTGAGACGGAGTCTCACTCACTTCGTCGCCCAGGCTGGAGTATAGTGGCACGATCTTGGCTCACTGCAACCTCGACCTCCTGGGTTCAAGTCATTTTCCTGCCTCAGCCTTCCCAGTAGCTGGGATTACAGGCGTATGCCACTATACCCGGCTACTTTTTGTATTTTTTAGTTGAGATGGGGTTTTACCATGTTGGGTAGGCTGGTCTCTAACTCCCGACCTTAAGTGATCCACCCGCCTCGGCCTCCCCAAGTGTGGGATTAAAGGCATGATCCCCTGCGCTCAGCCCATTGACTTTTATGTTTACTATTTTTTTTTTCAGAGAACAATATGATGTTAAAAATGATGAAAGTAGCAGCTCATCCATTGTCTTTGCTGAGCCCACCCCAGAAAAAGGAAAACGCTTTGGAGAATCTGACACTGAAAATCAGAATAACAAGTCGGTGAAGTATACCACCAGTTTAGTCATAAGAGACTCTGGTGAACTTGAGTCAACCCTGGAGCTCCAGGAAAATGACTCGGCTGGTTTGTCTACCAGTTCAATTGTGGAACAGCAGTTGCCACTCAGGCGTAATTCCCACCTAGAGGATAGTTTCACATCCACCGAAGAACCTTCCGAAGAAAATGTCAACTTTTTGGGTCAGACAGAGGTAGATTACTTTCCCAGACCTTCCTAGTTTGTCCAGTAGTGATTGTATTGAGGACTGTGCAGGTGTGTGGCCTTCTCTCACCCACTCTCAGCTCCGGCACTTCTGCCCTGCATTCGGTCTCTTGTGCTAGCCATGTTCCCCTTGCCATGTGACCTTTGTGTTCAGTTCTCCCTTCTTCACTTACTTAACTCCTCCACATCCTTTTCTGGCCTCCCCCCTCCCCGGCCATTTTCAGCTCCAGATCATCTTGAGTCTGTACCCTGGAGTTAGCGGCCTCACTCACGCTCTGTTTCTGTTGTATGTTAGCATCATGCCCTAAAGATATATTTATGCAAAAAGATTTTGCAGCATGACTTTAGGTGAGTCCCAGTAGGATTACCAGGTCAGTATTCAGGATACTCTTTTTCGTTTTAAAATTGATTTTATTTTAGTTGTAGTTTTCAGGGTGCTCTTGTTGAGGGTTATACTGATATAACCCTCCTTCCATGGCCATGCTGCCACCATGCTTTCACCAGTATTTTAAGTAGTAATATTAAAACCAGGAACATTGGGCTGGGTGCAGTGGCTCACGCCTGTAATCTCAGCAGTTTGGGAGGCCAAGGAGGGCAGATCACCTGAGATCAGGAGTTTGCGACCATCCTGGCCACCAAGGTGAAACCTCGTCTCTTCTAAAAATACAACAATTAGCCAGGCGTGATGGTGTGTGCCTGTAGTCCCAGCTACTCAGAAGGCTGAGGCAGGAGAATCACTTGAACCTGGGAGGTGGAGGTTGCAGTGAGCCAAGATTGCGCCACTGCACTCTAGCCTGGGTGACAAGAGCAAGACTCTGTTTCAAAATAAATAAATAAATAAATAAAACTAAAACCATGAAAATTAACAGGTCTACACATAATCTGTCTTGTTACGATTATAAAACTGTGTATACCATCTACATAGACACAGTGCAGAATTAATTCTTGTCATGGAATATGTGTTTCTGAGTCTGTTTTTTTTTTTTTTTTGAGACAAAGTTTTGCTCTTGTCACCCAGGTTGGAGTACAGTGGCATGATCTCGGCTCATTGCAACCTCTGCCTCCTGGGTTCAAGCGATTCTCCTGCTTCAGCCTCCCGAGTAGATGGGATTACAGGCACCCACCACCTTGCCCAGCTAATTTTTTTGTATTTTTAGTAGAGATGGGGTTTCACCATGTTGGCTAGGCTGGTCTTGAACTCCTGACCTCAAGTGATCCGCCCCCCTCGGCCTCCCAAAGTGCTAGGATTACAGGCATAAGCCACTGTACACAACCGAGCCTGTGCTTTTATTTTATTTATTTATTTATTTGGAGATGGAGTCTCCAAAAAATGTTGCTCTGTCGCCCAGGCTAGAGTGCAATGGTGCGATCCTGGCTCACTGCAACCTCCACCTCCCAGGTTCAAGCGCTTCTCCTGCCTCAACCTCCTGAGTAGCTGGGACTACAGGCGCCCGCCAGCATTCCTGGCTAATTTTTTTGTATTTCTAGTAGAGACGAGGTTTCACTATGTTGATCAGGCTGGTCTCGAACTCCTGATCTCATGATCTGCCTGCCTTGGCCTTCCAAAGTGCTGGGATTACAGGTGTGAGCCACCACGCCTGGCTGAGTCTGTGCTTTTTTATGAAACATAGAACTTTGAACACTTTCACCTGAATCTGGATGATTTGAGTTTGGGGGACTTTTAATCAGAATTGATTCATTTCTCTATTTTATTTGGAAAATTTTGTTCGATGCCTCATTCAGATGGTATATACAGTGGGCTACGGTAAGCTTAATGTTTGCTTACCTTTTTATTGAATAAGTTATTAGTTATGTACGATGTGAAGCCAGACAAAGTATATATACTTTGTAGAAATATATAGAGTAGTAGAATATCATACAGCCATTCTTTGTTGCTTTCTCTTAGCTTTAAAAACTGTTTATGTAGCAAGCAGCCCAGTTTCAGGACCAGTTACTCCGGGTCACAGTTGAGAGTTTCTGCCACTGGACTCCTGCCTGACTTCAGCCTGGCCCCCCCTTCTGCTGGTATTACAACACCCTGTTTTAATTATCGCTCTCATTATCTGTTGCTTTCATTAGACTTTGGCCTTCTTGGGTGGGCCTGTGTCCTCAGCAGTTCTGTCTTGCAAAGGGAAGTCCACACAGATTAAATGACTTCCCTAGAGGCCTACTGTCTTGGCCCAGAATAGGCAGATGAGTATTTGTTGGCTAAATGAATAATGCGAGTGAATCGTGCAAAGATGGGAGCCGGCACTACCTCCTCTCCTAGGCCCAATACCACCTGATGCTGCACATCCAGATGCAGCTGTGTGAGCTCTCGCTGTGGGACTGGATAGCCGAGAGAAACAAGCGCAGCCGGGAGTGTGTGGACGAGTCTGCCTGTGAGTACCATCTGGGTCTGCCGGGCCAGGAAATAGACACAGTCACATCTTCCCCATCTCATGTAGGAGTTGCCTCCAGGTGCTTTGTTTTCATTTTTCTTTTTTCTTTATTTTGTTTTATTTTTTTGAGACAGAGCCTTGCTCTGTTTGTTGCTCAGGCAGGAGTGCAGTGGTGCATTCACTGCTCACTATAGCCTTGGCCTCCCTGGCTCAAGCGATCCTCCCACCTCTGCCTCCTGAGTAGCTGGGACTACAGGTGCTTGTTATTATGTCTGGCTGATTTTGAAAAAAAAAATTTTGTAGAGACCAGGTCTCATTATCCTGCCCAGGCTGGTCTCCAACTCCGGGTCTCAAGCAATCCTCCGGTCCCCGCCTCCCAGAGTGCTGAGATTAATAGGCGTGAGCCTCTGCGCTTGGCCAGAATTTTTTCTTTACCAATTTTTGTGTTAGTGCTATAAAACCTCTCCATCCTCTAAATGTATGTCATCATATTAATAGATGAATTAATGGACTTACATTTTTGCGGCCATATGCTGTGTCATGTTTGGGAAGTGAGGCATTCTGGATGATTGACTCATACTCCTGGAACTAACATATTTTATCTTTTTTCTTACTCCGTTATTTGTAATAATATCTTTAATCCTCTGTGGGCTAGGATACCAGATTTATTAGCATTAAATCCCAGAATGTCAAGAATTGAAGGGAACTTAAACTTTATCACATCTAGTTGCCTGATACCCAAGAATTATTTTTAAAAAAGTCATGAATACAGGGGAGGGCTCTGAGTGAAGTTACAGGTACTTTCTTTCTGGTTGACAGAGTCCATCAACTGTTGAGTGCTGCTTTGTGATGGTGTGTTTGCTAGCTGAGGAACCCTTTCTGCTTATTTCTAGGTTTCAGACCATTCTGCCTTGACTTTGTTGAAAATCTGATTGTTCTTAAGTGTCAGATGTTAATGTATTTAGAATGACATTAATATTCAAATGCCAATGTAATGAGTAAAAAAATCACAGAAATAAAGCTATTTTTTTTACTTCAAGGTCCTTATGTTATGGCCAATGTTGCAACAAAAATTTTTCAAGAATTGGTAGAAGGTGTGTTTTACATACATAACATGGGAATTGTGCATCGAGATCTGAAGGTAAGTGGGGGTGATGAAATCATTGAAAGCAGTGGTAGCTTTGTATCAGGGATGACTTGATGTTGGTTCATTGAATTAAATAAGATTACATGTCCTAGTTCATTTGTTTAGGAGGTTATAATTACTGTCAGACAAATCATTGTTCAATAGATCCAGAGTGAGAAAACATTAGGTTGAATTTTTTTTTTTTTTTTTTGAGACAGCGTCTCACTCTGTCACCCACGCTGGAACGCAGTGGCACGATTACAGCTCACTGCAGCCTCCAACACCTCGGCTCACGCAATCCTCCCACCTCAGCCTCCCTGGTAGCTGAGACTACAGGCATGTGCTACCTTGCTCAGCTAATTTTTTTTTTTTTTTTTTTTTTTTTTGAGACAGAGTCTTGCTCTGTTGCCCAGGCTGGAGTGCAGTGGCACAATTTCGGCTTACTGCAAGCTCCGCCTCCCGGGTTGACACCATTCTCCTGCCTCAGCCTCCCAAGTAGCTGGGACTACAGGCGCCCACCACCACGCCCAGATAATTTTTTGTATTTTTAGTAGAGACGGGTTTTCACTGTGTTAGCCAGGATGGTCTTGATCTCCTGACCTCGTGATTCGCCCGCCTCGGCCTCCCAAAGTGCTGGGATTACAGGCATGAGCCACCGTGCCTGGCCAATTTTTTTGTAGAGATGGAGTTTTGCTGTATTGCCCAGGTTGATCTTGAACTCCTGGGCTCAAGTGATTCTTCCATCTCGACCTCCCAAAGTGCTGGTATTACAGGTGTGAGCCACTGCACTTGGTTGTAAGTTGACTTTTTTAAAGTAGTAATTTTTGGGCATTTGAAAATCCTCTGTGGAGTATGAATACTTTTTTTCAGGTAGTAAGTGTGCTCTGAGTACTGATAAAATCAGTGGTGCTAAATGTACTTAGTGCTGACAGAAATACTCATTTATTGTTGCAGACTTAGAGGTAAACTCTATAATTATTCATCTTAAAGTTTAACAAAATGGGAAGTTTTATTTTTTTTTATTTTATTTTTTTTTTTGCTGTTTTAAAAAAGTCTGTAATGACTATTTGTTTTTTATCTGCAAAAGACTATCAAGAAAGAGAGAAAATACATTTGTGTCTTTGGTTGAAGAGACTGACATTAATTTGCTTACTTTTCAGCCCGAAGTTAAATCATGGAAAGGGCACGAAAAAACAAACCTAGGAACAAAAATGTTACTAGGCACATCATTTTATTTTTTGGAAAGTGTTCAAGAACCAGTAGTTTGTACATTTGGGATGTCAAAGGTGATAGGTTAAGCATTTTCTGGGACATGTCTAGCCAGAAAATGCAGTTGGAGTGGCTGAAAGTCCCTGCTGCTGTGAAGCTCGGAGGTCTTGTTTCAGGAGGTTTGCCAGGTCGTAACAGCAGTAGACAGAATTCCATATTGCCACCGGGAGAAGTTGCTTCAAGTGCTGTTTGTATTTCTCCCCGTAAATATTCCTGATGTTTCTTTTGCAGATACCCTGTAGGGATAAAGGTTTTCGCGATTGCTTTGTTAGGGTGTCCCTTAAGAGGCGGAATTCTGGTAGCATGATTCCTGCAGGGAGAATTCCTTGGTTATTGGTCATTCTCAGAGGATAAGTGTGATCAAGTAGCCTGGCCAGAAGTGCCGTATCTCTTACATTGAAACTGCGCTGAAGGTACATATAAATTGGAGATTCCCCGTTTCTTGTTAAAATGTTAACATTTGCTTCAAAGTCAAGCAGGAGATTGATGATTGCCTCTCTGCCTCCAAAGCATGCCTCGTGGATGGCTGTTTGGCCTTTGTAGTCCTGGGCATTGACTTTGGCTCCGTGAGTGAGCAGCAGATGGATGCAGCTGACCCCCGCCCCGAGCAGTCGGCCTGCTTTGCTTGATGCGGTGCACACTGCAAGCTTCAGGGCCGTGTTTCCCGTGGAAGAGACAACACAGTTGACGTTTGCTCCACAGGCAATGAGCGTTTCCATCATCTCCTTATTCAGCATGTTTGCGGCCATGTGAAGGGGCGTCATGCTGGCTTCATTAATAGCATTGACATCGGCACCATTTTGGGCCAAAATGGAGAGAACTGGATAGCAATCATATGCTATGGCCAGGTGGAGTGGTGAACGTTTGTTGCTTTCCCCTTGAGCGTTAACTTGAGCCCCGTGTGCACACAAGATGCGGAGACACGTGATGGCGTTATTCTGAATGTCTGTTAGGATCCTGTGCATTCTGTTGCCTGGTTTTGCCCACGTGGTGGAAGTGACTGGCCAGTGCAGTAGCATTAAGTTGAGTGTGGTGAGGCCTGTCGTGTCCCTAGAATGGGTACTGATTACACGTTACACTGAATTCACAGTGGGAATGGCTCTACGTGAACAGTTAATGCTTAAGAAGCCAATATTTATTTGAAGTCAGACCCTTTAGTTACCTTAAGGATGTGTTTCACAATCTGTATTGCTGGGTAGTTTCTCGCTATCCCAGGGTTTTTCGGGGGATGTGGTGGGACGCATCCCTACACGATGGGGCCTAGCTTCATTTTTTGTATATATAAATTTTTTTTTTTTTTTTGAAAAATTCTTTTCACTTTTTTACAATGTCGTGAAGGAGGCCCAGCTTCTTGGAGCGGCCTATTTTTACCCGTGCTGCCCCCACTAGGGCTGTGTCCCTTCAAGGCTGTATCTTAGTGATTTCTGCAGCCTGGCACCTCACATAGTGCTGGGCTGGGTTACTGGCTTTCCCTGAACTTGTGTGGACTCGAGTGTGATCTGTTATCACCATAGAAGTGAGCCGTGAAGGCCCAAACTCCTTTTGACTCCTTTCTTAGTGGCTCTGTCTCTGCTCTCCTACCTGACATTTTTATGCGTGAGTGTGTAGGGAGCAGAAGAAGTGACAGGGGTTGAATCTGAAGACCTGTGGTCATTCCGAAGTTCATTCCCTGCTCCAAGCCAGGTGGAATGAGCATTTTACAACTTGGCCCTCATCGCAGAAGCACTTTCAAAAATTCCTTTGTTTTGGCAGAGAAAAGGGAAGGTTTATTATGTAAATCTAACTGCTCTGCTGAAATTAGAAAATGATTTTAGTTCACATATATTTGTTTAGCGTGAGGCCCTAGGCTATGGATATGGTGAAACAGCAGGTGGCCCCTACCTTTGTAGGGCTTACAGTCTAGTAGGGAAGATAGACGTGAAACAGTGAAACGCCTCAGTAAATATTGGAAGCCGGCAGAGTTCTAGAGGGGTGCAGAAGCCTCACATAGCGCATGCGGTATGCAGGGTAGGAAAGGGTCCCCTGAGGAGAACGGGGCGAGTCTGTGATGGTCGAGATGTGGAAGGGACTTCGAGAGGACTTGCAGAGCTGGGGTGAGGTGCTCAGGGAGAGTCTGGGAGCAAGACAGGTCGGGTGGGTTCTTCTGGAGCATGGTAAGGATTTGGGGCAAGAAGTTCTATTATTATTATTATTGGGATGGAGTCTCGCTCTGTCGCCCAGGCTGGAGTGCGGTGGCGTGATTTCGACTCACTGCAATTGCTGCCTCGTGGGTTCAAGTGATTCTCTTGCCTCAGCCTCCCTGGTAGCTGGGATTACAGGCGCCTGCCACCACGCCTGGCTAATTTTTGTATTTTTAGTAGAGATGGGGTTTCACCATGTTGGTCAGGCTGATCTCAAACTCCTGACCTCATGATCCACCCACCTCGGGGTCCCAAAGTGCTGGGATTACAGGCGTGAGTCACCGTCATCAATTACTACTTAATTCTTTCATTCACTCAGATAGTATTACTGGGCACTTGCTAAGTGTCAGGCATTGATTTGGTTGAGGTGGTGGAGATACAGTGGTGCACAAGGTGAACTTGTCTTTCATGCAACTTACCTTCTAGTGGAGAGTAATAAACAAGAAAATCCGTTATCAGCCGGGCACGGTGGCTCACGCCTATAATCCCAGCACTTTTTGAGGCTGAGGCGGGTGGATCACGAGGTCAGGAGGTCGAGACCATCCTGGCTAACATAGTGAAACCCCCGTCTCTACTAAAAATACAAGAAATTAACCAGGCATGGTGGCGGGCACCTGTAGTCCCAGCTACTTGGGAGGCTGAGGCAGGAGAATGGCATGAACCTGGGAGGCGGAGCTTGCAGTGAGCCGAGATTGCACCACTGCACTCCAGCCTGGGCGAGAGAGTGAGACTCCATCTCAAAAAACAAACAAAAAAGAAAATCTATTGTCTACCTATATTTTATTTTTCACACCTAACTTTGGTGGTTAAACTTATTGAGGGCCATGGCAAGGACTTTACTGCATTCCTCACAACACCACCATTGAACACTTAATCCTCAGAATGTGCATTAATTTGGCAAAATGTTTGTGATGTTGAATTTTTCTCAGTGTTTCAGATTATCTCATCTACTCAGTAAAGACATTGGTTCATTCATAACATGATAATGTGTAGTCTATCACCTTGAAGAACGAACAAGTCCAAACCTAAGTGGAAAAAAAATGTATGAACTGAAAAAAATCTACATCAGGTATATCCTCACTTAGAAATGATTGCCAGTGAGGCTGGGTGCTGTGGCTGAAGGCTGTAATCCCAGCACTTTGGGAGGCTGAGGCAGGTGGATCACTTGAGGCCAGGAGTTCAAGACCAGCCTGGCCAACATGGTGAAACCCTGTCTCTACTAAAAATACAAAAGTTAGCTGTGCATGGTGGTGCACGCCTGTAGTCCCAGCTACTCGGGAGGCTGAGGTGGGAGAAGCTCTTGAACTCAGGAAGTAGAGGTTGCAGTGAGGCGAGATTGTGCCACTGCACTCCAGCCTGGGCGACAGAGCGAGACCCCTGCCTCAAAAAAAAAAAAAACAGAAGAAAAAAAGATACGATTTTGGGTGGAGTTAACTTACCTGACTTCTGGGTCAGCGCCATGCTGTAATAGGCAGAGCAGACTCTGGGCCTTGTGGTACTTGGCAGCCAGATGGATGGGGATGATGGACTCTGTCTGCTTTGGAGGGAAAACAAAACACATTACAAGTGGCCCTGTGTAGTTAAAAATACTGTTTGTGTTAGCTTGCCATTTCAAAGGCAATACATTTATTTACTGTCTCATTGGCTCACTCTTTTTCTGGTATGTGCATTGAAAGTTTCCTTTTCTACTACCTGTTTTAAATGATCAAAACTCAGTGGATTCCCTACTATAAAATCTGTGTTTTACAGAAACGTACATTTACTGAGGCAACAGAAATAACACTCGAAAGCTTTGGAAAGTTTTGAAAGTTGATTCTTCAGAAGAGCCTGTGGTGTGATATTAATGGTACTTGCTATGAAGTCACTTAGTCCTTAAATTAACCCACAGGGTGATGGACAAGTAGGCGCTGTGTCATTGCCAAAGTCGTATTATCAGCAGTAAAACCTGAATCTTAAGGGTTTTCAAATATAACGCAGCATATGTTCTGTCTATGATTAGTAGAGCTGTTTGTGCCAACTTTTTTTTTTTTTTTTTTGAGACGGAGTCTCACTCTGTTGCCCACGCTGGAGTGCAGTGGCCGGATCTCAGCTCACTGCAAGCTCCGCCTCCCGGGTTTACGCCATTCTCCTGACTCAGCCTCCCGAGTAGCTGGGACTACAGGCGCCCGCCAACTCGCCCGGCTAGTTTTTTGTATTTTTAGTAGAGACGGGGTTTCACCGTGTTAGCCAGGATGGTCTTGATCTCCTGACCTCGTGATCCGCCCGTCTCGGCCTCCCAAAGTGCTGGGATTACAGGCTTGAGCCACCGCGCCTGGCCGATGATGCTCCTTTCTAAGCAGCCTGACTTTTTTCCAGAAGTGACTGAGCAGAAAAGAGGGTACCTGGCTCAGAAGTAATCTGCTGCTGGTGGAGTTGGGCAGAATGGTGATGGGCTGGTTGACAGGGTGATTTCTCAGGAGTACCTCGATCGTAGTGCAGTCTTCTCTCATGATGGCTTCATAGAGTTTCGAGTGAAGTGCTGCGGATGGGCCATCTTCCAGGGACATGGCACTGTCAACCACCAGGTCTCTGCTTCCTTTCCTGGGTATATTCCCCATGAGAAAAACGTTAAGATTTCAAGGGAAAATGTTGTTATGGAATTGGTCAGTTTCAGTCTCTTTATGATGATTCTTTCAGTTCAGTTCTAGAACTGTTCTAGAATTTGTCAAGAATTGTATCTGTGAAGGCAGTCCATCAAAGTTTGGAACCAAGCATCCAGACTTTGTTCCTTGATCATATAATGTCAAATGTCAGCAGTTTTAAGGGTTTTCTACTCTATCATAAAGACATATCCAAGCTATTATCTTACACCTTTATTTCTGATTTGTCTCCAGTTCAAGTGTAGCTGAAACAATGATCAAAGCTAAAAAAGAGGAATTTATACATTAAAATACAAAGTTAAAATTATTACTTTTAAAGTAAGAAAAGTTTTTTTTTTTTTTTTTTTTTTTTTGAGGCGGAGTCTCGCTCTGTCGCCCGGGCTGGAGTGCAGTGGCCAGATCTCAGCTCACTGCAAGCTCCGCCTCCCGGCTTTACGCCATTCTCCTGCCTCAGCCTCCCAAGTAGCTGGGACTACAGGCGCCCGCCACCTCGCCCGGCTAGTTTTTGTATTTTTTTAGTAGAGACGAGGTTTCACCGTGTCAGCCAGGATAGTCTCCATCTCCTGACCTCGTGATCCGCCCGTCTCGGCCTCCCAAAGTGCTGGGATTACAGGCTTGAGCCACCACGCCCGGCCTAAAGTAAGAAAAGTTTTAACCCATTTTTTAGTTTTTATTATGATAGAATCTTCCCTCTCCCCATTACAGGTTCCATTTTTCTCTGGCCTAGGAATAGTTTGAGAGATGTTTTGGGTCTGCACTCATTGCTTAAATAAAGCCATTTAGTGTGATTTATTAGTTCCTAACCCTGGCTAATACATATGAGTTATCTGGGAGCTTTTAAGAAATATTCAAGTTGCCTGGGCGTGGTGGCTTATGCCTGTAATCCCAGCACTTTGGGAGGCCAGGGCAGGCAGAACACGAGGTCAAGAGATTGAGACCATGCTGGCCAACATGGTGAAACCCCGTCTCTACTAAAAATACAAAAATTAGCTGGGTATGGTGGCATGCGCCTGTAGTCCCAGCTACTCAGGAGGTTGAGGCAGGATAATTGCTTGAACCTGAGAGGCGGAGGTTACAGTGAGCCAAGATGGCACCACTGCACTCCAGCCTGGCAACACAGCGAGACTCTGTCTTTAAAAAAGAAATCAAAGTTTTTTCATAGTGTAAGAAGCATGCTCACCCATCCAAACCCAAAGAATGAACTTGGAGGCACAAAGAACAGTGAAAGTCAGACTTTTAATAGCAGTCTTGTAAGGTCGTGTGTCTGGTAGGCAGGTACACCCAGGGCAGTTACAACAGGTAATTTATCTCCTGGCGTGCAAGTCCCTACCTCGGTTCCTCATTGGTCAAGGACTACAAGGTTACGGATCTTCCCAGAAGTCGCCTGAGTTGCATTATCCCCTTAGAAGTTTATACCCTGGTCCCTTCCCCACTTAAGTTTGGATTTTCCAATAACGAAACTGTCTTCCCTTTTATGGGCTGACTTCTCCTTTACATCCTGTTCGCTTATTGTGATCTTCTAGGTAGATGATCCAGGCGGATGCAGGCTAGCTGCCAGTGCTTAGATTTATCATGCCTTGAAAAAGCCATTTAAAATATTTTCTCACACATAGAAAATCACATCTCTGGATGTGACAAGACAGTTTTCCTTTCCTTCCCTTTCCCTTTCCCTTACCTTTTTTTTCTTTCTGTCTTTGAGACAGAGTCTCACTCTGTCGCCCAGGCTGGAGTGCAGTGGTGTGATCTCGGCTTGCTGCAACCTCTGCCTCCCAGGTTCAAGCAATTTTGCCTCCGTCTCCCAAGTATCTGGGATTACAGGCATGCACCACCACACCTGGCTAATTTTTGTACTTTTAGTAGAGACGGGGTTTCACCATGTTGGCCAGGCTGGTCTTGAACTCCTGACCTCAGGCGATTCACTCGTCTTGGCCTCCTGAGGTGCTGAGATTACAGGCGTGAGCCACCGTGCCCGGCCGAGGACAGTCATTTCTAAGAGCTTCTTGGGTAATGATGTGCAGTAAGGATTGGGAGGCACTTGTGTACAAAGCATGCTCTACATTAATATTCTCCAAATTTAGAATAGCCTTGGGACTTTTAGTAATACTGATGCTTGTGTCAACCCCCAGGAGTTCTGATGCAGTTGGCTTGGGGAATGGGTTGAATGTTGAGTTTGTTTGTTTTTTTTTTCTTGAGGCGGAGTCTTACTCTGTCACCCAGGCTGGGGTGCAGTGGTGCAATCTCGGCTCACTGCAACCTCTGCCTCCTGGGTTCAAGTGATTCTCCTCCCTCAGCCTCCTGAGTAGCTGGGACTACAGGCGAGCACCACCATGGCCAGCTAATTTTTATATTTTTAGTAGAGGTGGGGTTTCACCATATTAGCCAGGCTGGTTTTGAACTCTTGACCTCAGGTGATCTACCTGCCTCGGCCTCCCAAAGTGCTGGGTTTACAGGCGTGAGCCACCGTGCCTGGCCGAGGTTTTTTTTTTGAGATGGGGTTTTGCTCTTGTCGCCCAGGCTGGAGTGCAATGGCACAACCTTGGCTCACTGCAGCCTCTGCCTCCTGGGTTCAAGCCATTCTTCTGCTTCAGCCTCCCCAGTAGCTGTGATTACAGGCACGCGCCACCATGCCTGACTAATTTTGTATGTTTTAGAGATGGTGTTTCACCATGTTGGCCATGCTTGCCTCGAACTCCTGACCTCAGGTGATCTGCCTGCCTCAGCCTCCCAAAGCGCTGGGATTACAGGCATGAGCCACTGCACCCAGCTGGATGTTGAGATTTTTTAAACTCCTGGATGATAGTGATGTGCAGGCAAATTTGGAAACTATTCCTCAAATATTTAACTTTTGAGGGGCTGCTTGCTTCTGAGTTCCAAACACTTAAAAACATTTACAAGTTTTTACTATTTGTTTTAAGAAAGCCAAGGAGTTGACTTGTTTTGTTTGTTGATAGCCAAGAAATATTTTTCTTCATGGCCCTGATCAGCAAGTAAAAATAGGAGACTTTGGTCTGGCCTGCACAGACATCCTACAGAAGAACACAGACTGGACCAATAGAAACGGGAAGAGTAAGTTTTTGGTTTTGTTTTGTTTTCTTTGCATAAGCAAAAGACATGGTTGCACATGTTAGTATTTAAAGAGAATCATAAAGATTTAATAGCAAAGATAAAGATTAAAAGCAACCGTCGTTCCCTTAGGAGCTACACTGCTTGTTCATAGTAAATGTTATTTAATGTTGACAATGCTAACACTGCAGCGTTTAATATGTGACTTTTGAAATGATAGAAACACCAGCACATACGTCCAGAGTGGGTACTTGTCTCTACGCTTCACCTGAACAGTTGGAAGGATCTGAGTATGATGCCAAGGTAGTATTTGTTGCTTTCTGTCCTCTCATTCAACTTATTTGGCAGTCTTAAATAACAAACAGTACAGGGCCGGGCGCAGTGGCTCGTGCCTATAATCCCAGCACTTTGGGAGGCCGAGGTGGGTGGATCACCAGAGGTCAGGAGTTCAAGACCAGCCTGGTCAACATGGTGAAACCCCATCTCTACTAAAAATACAAAAATTAGCTGGGTGCCATGGCAGATGCCTGTAGTCCCAGCTACTCTGAAAGCTGAGGCATGAGAATCGTTTGAATCCAGGAGGCAGAGGTTGCAGTGAGCCAAGATCGCACCATTGCACTCCAGCCTGGACGACAAGATCAAAACTCTGTCTCAAAAAAAGAAAAAAAACAAACAAACAGTACAATGAAATGCAGAAGCTCTGTCATAGAGATGTTTTTGGAGATAACCGAGTACTGTAGATTACTAACTGGCTCAAACTGCCCTAAGAAGAAGCCTCACTTTCCAGTAGAATCTGTGTTGCCTACTTTACCATTTCAAAATCCACAGGTGTCACACATTGTTTTTGTTTGTTCATTTGTTGTTGTTGAGACAGGGTCTTTTTTTTTTGAGACGGAGTCTCACTCTGTCGCCGGGGCTGGAGTGCAGTGGCCGGATCTCAGCTCACTGCAAGCTCCGCCTCCCGGGTTCACGCCATTCTCCTGCCTCAGCCTCCCGAGTAGCTGGGACTACAGGCGCCCGCCACCTCGCCCGGCTAGTTTTTTGTATTTTTTAGTAGAGACGGGGTTTCACCGTGTTAGCCAGCATGGTCTCGATCTCCTGACCTCGTGATCCGCCCGTCTCGGCCTCCCAAAGTGCTGGGATTACAGGCTTGAGCCACCGCACCCAGCCAAGACAGGGTCTTACTCTGTTGCCCAGGTTGGATTGCAGTGGTGTCATCATAGCTCATGGCAGCCTCCAACTCCGGGGCTCAAGTGATCCTCTCACCTCAGCCTCCTGTGTAGCTGTGACTTCAAGAGTTGTGCCACCACACCCAGCTAATTAAAAACTATATATCTCTATATTTGTAGAGATGGGGTCTTGCTTTGTCCAGGTTGATCTCAAACTCCTGGCCTCCAGTGATTCTCCTCCCTTGGCCTCCGAAGTGCTGGGATTACAGGCATGAACCACCGCGCCTGGCCTAAATCTATTTTGAAATGAGCTTTCCCTTTAAAACATCACGGCTCACCTCAGGACGCTAGACTTCTTGGAAGGCTGTGTTCAGCCTTTCTTCTGATTGTCTTTTTTTTTCAGGCTTCGGTGAATAAACCCCATGGGGAAGCCTGCCCCTTGACTCTCCTTGAAATAGAATGAACATGCTGTAAAGTTTGAATCCCCATTGTTCCTTGAAGAAATGCTAAAATCCATTTTTCAAAACAACAGCCTAGTAAAATTTTCTTCCTTTTGATGGCTCCTTGAGCTTTTCAGTGATTGGGAAAGAGCTGTCAGAAAAAAATGATGGCTGCCCCTAAAATCTTGTCTAGTGAAGACCTTTCTAAAAAAATCTGTTTTTAGGAGTAGTATCACAGATTTTATGCAGTTTGTTAAATGTCACCAAGGACACTTCGTAAGTATGAGTGGAGGCAGAGGTGAGACCGGAGGAGAACCCGCGACCCACTGTGGCTTCCCCGCAGCTGACACTAGCAGGCGTGAGCTCACGTCCCTCTCCCTGGGTCAGGCCTGGATTGTTATGGGGTGCTGAAGACAGTTGTATGGTCGTGACTGCTGTGGGTGGGGATTATCCCTGCCCTCCACCTGACCATCCATTCTGTGTGCCCACGGATGCCCCTTTTTGGGGTCGTGAAAGTCCCTGTCTCTGATGAGCCATCTTGCTCTGTTCCCTTCCTTGTGGGTGACTGTATATCCTCATTCTTAGAAACCCTCTCCTGTTTGGAGGGTGGAACATGGAAATGGAAACGTTCTTCTCACTCTGTATTTCACTACTGAGTTCCCCCTTTTTTTCTTTTTCCAGTCAGATATGTACAGCTTGGGTGTGATCCTGCTAGAGCTCTTTCAGCCATTTGGAACAGAAATGGAGCGAGCAGAAGTTCTAACAGGTTTAAGAACTGGTCAGTTGCCGGAATCCCTCAGTAAAAGGTGTCCAGTGCAAGCCAAGTATATCCAGCACTTAACGAGAAGGAACTCATCGCAGAGACCATCTGCTATTCAGCTGCTGCAGAGCGAACTTTTCCAAACTTCTGCAAATGTATGTGCTTTTGTTTTTCTTGGTCCTGGAGTGAAGGTGGTTTTTATTTCCTCTCTTGGGGAAGGAAGGGGTGGGTGGTGCCCCTGGAGGCTGGGGCTGGAAGAGCCAGATGATGGTTCTGGAGGCGGGGCCTATTTGTTCTCATCCACTTCCTGCCACTCACCTGCAGGGCGTGCTCGCAGCACTCACTCCCCTTAGGGTAGCAGCTCTGGCCCCAGCAGGCACAGGAGGTATCTGCTGGTGTTCACAAAGAGGAGTGGAGGGCTGGGGGCCAACCCTACAGCTAAGGCCGGGTAGGAAAGCCTCCTGAGGCTTGGTGGGTGTGACTCTTCCCCAGAAAGGCCAGAGGGGCCCATCGGGTTTGCCCCTTCTGATGGCTGGGCCTTTAAATGTCCATGTCAAAGTCTGACTCTTCACCACCTGCCTGCTGTTCTGGGCTGTCTGGGTGTCAGTTGGGGGCTCATCACTGGCAGGGCTGGTGAGCCCTGAAGTGGTGGGCGGGTCCCTTGAGGGTGTTTTGGTCACTGATGAGTTTAGCACTCTGTCGGAATTTCGGGTTGTAGAAGATCCTGGCATCTCCCTGGGTCGTGCTGAAGAGTGTGCCCCGGGGGGCTGCTGCTGTCCCTGCGCAGTACACAGCCACTGCGGACCACCCAGGAGAGGCCGGGGTGGCCTGGTGTGGGGGTCTGGCTGCAGCTGCTGCCCTGGACATGGTCTCTGTACATGTTTTTTTTTTAATGCTGAGGAAAATATGAAGCTTAAAATAGAATTTGTTTAAATTGTGAATCCTGGCCGGGCGGGGAGCTCATGCTGTAATCCCAGGCATGGGATTTTGGGAGGCCAAGGTGGGAAGATTGCCTGATGTCAGGAGTTCGAGACCAGCCTGGCCAACGTGGTGAAAGCCCTTGTCTACTAAAAGTACAAAAATTAGCCGGCCATGGTGGTGCACACCTGTAATCCCACCTCCTCAGGAGGCTGAGGCAGGAGAATCACTTGAACCTGGGAGGTGAAGGTTGCAGTGAGCCGAGATCACACCACTGCACTCCAGCCTGGGCGACAGAGCGAGACTCCGTCTCAAAATAAATAGTGAATCCTGTTTCAGTGAATAGTCGAGCTTAGACTCATATTTGTGCAAACAAAGTATTTAAACCCATTCTCAGAGTTCCCTGACTGTATCAAGCACTAGGTTGAATGCCAGTAGCATGCTTGTATTCACTGTCCACGTAAGCAGGTTGACTCCCTACCACCTGTCTAAGAGTTATAAGCACCAGGTGCGGTGGCTTACGCCTGTAATCCCATCACTTTGGGAGGCCAATGCAGGCGGATCATGAGGTCAGGAGTTCAAGACCAGCCTGACCAACATGGTGAAACCCCCGTCTCTACTAAAAATACAAAAATTAGCCAGTTGTGAGCCTCCACGCCCAGCCACAGATGTGGTTCTTAAAACCAAGTATAAACATTTATCTTCACACATGAAGGGGATTTTCTAATGCTCAGTTAAGACAGCTATTAGAGACCATAGTTATTTAGTATTTATGGTAAGGATTTCTACTATCTTGCAAAAGTTTTTTGTATAAAATGAAACCTTGGCTGGGTGTGGTGGCTCATGCCTGTAATCCCAGCACTTTGGGGGGTTGAGGCGGGTGGGTACTCGAGGTAAGGAGTTCAAGACCAGTCTGGCCAACATGGCGAAACCCCATCTCTACTAAAAATACAGAAACTAGCTTCGCGTGTACGAGAGCGCCTGTAATCCCAGCTACTTGGGTGGCTGAGGCACGAGAATAGCTTGAACTGGGGAGGCACAGGTTGCAGTGAGCCGAGATCATGCCACTGTACTCCGGCCTGGGCAACAGCAAGATTGTCTCAAAACAAACAAAAAACAGGGCCGGGGGGAAAAACAGTCCAGGCGTGGTGGCTCACGCCTCTAATTCCAGCACTTTGGGAGGCTGAGGCGGGCAGATCACTAGGTCTGGAGATCGAGACCATCCTGTCTAACATAGTGAAACCTTGTCTCTACTAAAAATACAAAAAATTAGCCAGGCGTGGTGGCAGGCGCCTGTAGTCCCAACTTCTCTGGAGGCTGAGGCAGAAGTATGGCGTGAACCTAGGAGGCGGAGCTTGCAGTGAACCGAGATCACGCCACTGCACTCCAGCCTGGGCGACAGAGCAAGACTCTGTCTCAAAAAAAAAAAAAAAAGTAAGTTATTTTAATGGAGTTTAAAATATTTTCTCTTTACAGGTTAACCTCACTCTACAGATGAAGATAATAGAGCAAGAAAAAGAAATTGCAGAACTAAAGAAGCAGCTAAACCTCCTTTCTCAAGACAAAGGGGTGAGGGATGACGGAAAGGATGGGGGCATATCTGTCTAGCCTTCCTCAGGCTGTATCTGTAGGATGTAAGTGGACTTAACTTTTAAGGTAGTTAACTGGAATGTAAATTTTTAATCTTCATTAGGGTGTAGTTGGTATAATTCTTAGTTGTATTTAGTAAGCCTTTAGAAGACTTAATCAAGATGTCAGAGTGCCCCAAGCTGGTGCTCCTTCCTTTCCTACCTCGCAAGCTCCTTTTCCTGAATTTCCTACCTAAATATTACCATATGCCCAGTCTCTGAAACAAAAAACTTGGACCTCATCCTCAATTATTTTCTCCTTTCAACTCTGTTGACCCTCTGTTTGGTCTTTCTCTAGAAGGTTCTACCACAGAAATTGACGTGTGCCCCTGTCACTGCCCAAGCCCAGGCCTACACATACTCACTGGACTGTTCCAGTTTTGACAGCTGCCAGTCTTCCTACCCCTTTCGCACTGCAGCCGAAGTTCATTACCTGAAAGACACCTGATCATTTCATTCCTTGGCTCCAAACCTTCTGCTGCCTCTAAGATAAAAGCTCAACTTCTTAACAGTGTATAGTGTGCAACTTGCAATGTTTTTTTTTTTTGGAATGGAGTCTCTGTCGCCCAGGCTGGAGTGCAGTGGCGCGATCTCGGCTCACTGCAAGCTCCGCCTCCTGGGTTCACGCCATTCTCCTGCCTCAGCCTCCCGAGGAGGGGACTACAGGCACCCACCACGCCCAGCTAATTTTTTTCTATTTTTAGTAGAGATGGGGTTTCACTGCATTAGCCAGGATGGTCTGGATCTCCTGACCTCGTGATCTGCCTGCCTTAGCCTCCCAAAGTGCTGGGATTACAGGCGTGAGCCACCGCATCTGGCCGCAACTTCCAATCTTTTTATCTGTTCTCTCCACCTTCAGTTTAGCGTCGTTCCAAAACCACACCCTTGCAAAGCTTTGTACTCCTCACCCCAGGTGATCTCCAGGCAGCTCAGATCTCTTTCCTGCCTTTGCCCTGCACCGTTCCCTGGTACTTCCTCCTTTATGGTAGCACTCAACTCCCCAGCCAATCTGTATATCCCTCAGAGGCAGCGATCTGAAGAAGTGATTTTTGAATCCCAGAAAGGGTCTGCCATGGAGTTGGCAGTCATCACGGTAGATGGCATATGATTTTGCTGAATTTTAAATAAAATGAAAACCACAAATTACATGATGCTTTTATTGACATTTGACAACTGGCCTAAATAAAAAGACTTTGACTCTAATACAAGTCCCCTTACTGATAATAGGCATGAAAGAGCACCATTCTTAAAATCTAAACCCTTTAAAATCGGTAACGGAAATTCACTTAAGGAGCTTGAGGGCCGTGTTAAAAGGAGCCAGGTTTTCACAAGACCTCATCCACCTCTGCACGTTGGCTGGCACTGTCACACTGCAGCCTCCGGTCTGCTGGAGCACAGACCACAGCACCACGTCTGCTACGGTGAGTTCATTCCCGGCGAGCCAAGGGCTCTTCCCAAGAGCTGAGTTCATAGAACGGAAAACAGCAGATTTTTCTTTACTGCTTCCCTCTTTTAACTGAAAAATCGCAATATCTACCCAGCTATCTATAAGGGTTGCGTTGACAGCATTATGCTTCTGGCCAAACAGAGAGAACAAGAAACGTGCAATGTTCCCTTCTCCTTCGATGGGGCACATCGTCTGGACGCTGAATTTCATCTGCGTCTTCGGCACTGAAAAGAAAAAACACACGCGAGGTAGCATCACCAGAGCAGCCCTGTGAGGGAAGTACTCGCACAATGGGGAAGGGGACAGTCACCAAGCACCACAGACTGATGACACGGGAAAGGGTGTTTTCAATAAGAACATCACATTTTCAGTCAGTCTCTTAAGATGCTTAATACTGAAAAGGGTTTAAGTGCAAACTATGTTAACAAAGTAACCAAAGAGCCATTCCTGGTATTTGATTATGACAGTTCTGAAGCTGGAAGGGACCTCAGACCACCTGCTCCAATCCCTGCTGCCTAAGGATTTGGGGGCTGAGGGCTGGAAACCCAGGAGTTGCATCTCCCAGGCTCTTGGCCTCATAATCGCTTTCTGTGAGGCTGAGGGCAGTTAAGGTATGAATGACATGAACTTGCTTCCTTCCATATCAACATAACCAGAAGAGGCATACATCTGTGGGATAGTGAGTACCTGACATCCTATCTTTATATGGCCATATGAGAAGATAATTTCAATGTCCCTATGATAGTAAGTTCTAGAATGTGAGGGCAAGATGGCTGTGATAGCCATGACTCCCCTGCTTTGCCTGGTTGGACAGAACCCCCTTCCTCCAATACTCACAGTCCCCCCTTGAGCTGTGTCTCACTCAGAGACCCTAAACTTTGCAGAGGAACAAGGGCATCTTTGCGGTGCTTCATCTCTGCTCCTCCTCTAGAACTACCCCACAGGCTTTCTAGACTTAGAATATCTGACCTGATACAAATCGCTGTATGGCCGGTATGCCACACAATGTCCTAACCCCTTGCTGCCTCATATCAAAACCATGTTGCACATCTCATCATACAGTACAGCTGACCCTTGAACAGTGTGGGGGTTAGGGGCACTGACTCCCCACTGCTGTGCAGCGAAAATCCACATAAAACTTTTGACTCGGCCGGGCGCGGTGGCTCAAGCCTGTAATCCCAGCACTTTGGGAGGCCGAGACGGGCGGATCACGAGGTCAGGAGATCGAGACCATCCTGGCTAACACGGTGAAACCCCGTCTCTACTAAAAAATACAAAAAAAATTAGCCGGGCGAGGTGGCGGGCGCCTGTAGTCCCAGCTACTCGGGAGGCTGAGGCAGGAGAATGGCGTGAACCCGGGAGGCGGAACTTGAAGTGAGCTGAGATCCGGCCACTGCACTCCAGCCTGGGCGGCAGAGCCAGACTCCGTCTCAAAAAAAAAAAAAAAAAAACTTTTGACTCCTCCAAATCTTAAGCACTAACAGCCTACTATTGATGGGAAGCCTTACCCATGACAGTTGACTCACACACTTTGTATGGTCTATATATCATATGCTATATTCTTACGATAAACTTGAGAAAATGTTAAGAAAATAATAAGGATGCTGGGCATGGTGGCTCACACCTGTAGTCCCTGCTGCTTGGGAGGCTGAGGTGGGAGGATCACTTGAGCCCAGAAGGTTGAGGCTGTGGTGAGCTGTGACTGTACCACTGCATTCCAGCCTGGGTGACACAGCAAGACCCTGCCTCTTAAAAAGAAAATGATAATGAATTTACTATTCATTAAGTTGAAGCGGATCATCTTAAAGGTCTTCATCCCACTGTCCTCATGTCGCTAAGAGGGGTTGGTCTTGCTGTCTTGGGTGGCAGAGGTGGAAAGGGAGGCAGGAAAGGAGGAGAGGCAAGCATGGTGTAGCTTTAGGGAAATACATCATAATTTGTCTGACTGTTTGCCTTTTGATTTCTCTAAAAATAGTTCTATGCAGCATGAACCCTTCCACCGTTTGCTTTAGTTTCACTGCTTGTATCTTAGAAGACTCCAGGTCATAAAAGAAGTCAAAAGCAGCCTCGAATGATCAGAAGCCTTCTCCCAGACTGTCTAATGGAAATCTGTTTTCCAGCCCGGCTTCTCCTAGGTCTTCTTCCTTAACATCTGGCACTGGCTTGGAAACACTTCTTCCCATTAAGCTGTCTTATGTTAACTCTTCTGTGCAGTGTCTGTCAGCCCTTGAATTTCTCCAAGATCTGTACCCTGAAACTCTTCACCATCCAGTTTTGCCCCATCTGTGATCTATTTCATGGTTTCCTTGGTTGTCGTAGATCCTATGAAGTCACGCACATCTGGACACAGGTTTCTCCAGCAGGAATGTACTGTTTCACCGTGATGGCTTTCACAGCTTTGTATACAATGATGGCCTCTTCAATGATGTAATCCTTCCAGACTCTTCAAGATGTTCTATCAGGGTTCTCTCTCTTTTGCTTTTTGTTTTGAGATGGAGTCTTGCTCTGTCACCCAGGCTGGAGTGCAGTGGCAGGATCTCACTACAACCTCCACCTCCCGGGTTCAAGCAATTCTCCTGCCTCAGCCTCCCAAGTAGCTGGGATTACAGGCATGCCTAGCCAGGGTTCTCTTTCATAGCACTGACAATTCTTTCATATAATACTGTGTGTAATGAGCCTCAAAGGTTCTTACGACTTTTTGATCCATGTTGTGTTAGGGGGCAAGCAGATGGCTTTGACACCCTTGGTGTTAACTCATGGGGCTCTGAGTGACTGGAGCACTGAAGAACTTTCAAAGGTGTCCCTTACTGGCAAGGTACATCCTGACTTCAGGGACAAGGCACCAATGGAATTAATCCAGAAAAAGGGTTCTTGTCCAGGTGTTGTAGAACCAAAAGACGAGCAGCTGTGTTTATCTTTTCCTGTGAAGTCTTGGGTGTTAGCAGCTTTACAGGTAAGAGCTCTCCTGATCATAAACACAGCTGCACCTGCACAAAACAGGAGGGTTAGCCTAGCACTCCCTGCCTTCAATCCTGGGACTCACTTCTCTTCTTTACTAATAAATGTCCTTTGTGGTTCCCCGCCCCCACCCCAGATTAGGGCAGTTTTGTCTGCATTAAAAACATGTTGACACAGGTATCCTTTCTCCTCCATGATTTTCTTAATGGCATCTGGGAACTCGTCTGCTGCCTCTTGGTTAGCAGAAGCTGCTTCTCCTGTGATCTTGACATTTTTAAAAGCCAAACCTTTTCCTAAAATTATCAAACCATCGTTTGCTGGCATTAAACTCTCCAGCTTTAGATCTTTCACCTTCCTTTGGCTTCAAGTTGTCATATAATGACTTTGCTTTTTCTCAACTCATAAGAGAGTCTATAGGTATGCCTTTCTAACAGGAATCCTGCACCCCACATAAAAGCTGCATTTTCTTTTCTTTTTTTTTTTGAGATGGAGTCTCACTCTGTATCCCAGGCTGGACTGTACTGGCGCGATCTTGGCTCACTACAACCTCTGCCTCCTGGGTTCAAGCGATTCTCCTGTCTCAGTCTCCCGAGTAGCTGGGACTACAGGTGAAGGTCACCATGCCGGGCTCCTTTTTGTGCTTTTAGTAGAGATGGGGTTTCACCATGTTGGTCAGGCTGGTCTCGAACTCCTGATCTCAGGTGATCCACCCACCTTGGCCTCCCAAAGTGCTGGGATTACAGGAATGAACCACCGCACCTGGCCAAAAGCTACATTTTCAATACAAGATAAATAGGTATTTTGCAAAATGCAAGGTTTTTGCACCTCCTGGTGCAGCTATAGTGATGCCTTCATGAATTTCCCTTTTTTTTTTTTGAGACGGAGTCTCGCTCTGTCACCAGGCTGTGAAGTGCAGTGGTGCAATCTCGGCTCACTGCAACCTCCACCTCCCAGGTTCAAGTGATCCTTCTGCCTCAGCCTCCCAAGTAGCTGGGACTACAGGCACACACCACCAAGCCCAGCTAATTCTTGTATTTTTAGTAGAGACGGGGTTTCACCATGTTGGCCAGGATGATCTTTATCTCTTGACCTTGTGATCCGCCCACCTTGGCCTCCAAAGTGCGGGGATTACAGGCGTGAGCCACTGTGCCTGACCGAAAATTTCCCTTTTTTAAAACAATGGTTCTTACACTGAATTCATTTATCTTGAAGTGGCAGCTGCAGACCTCTGGTATATATCAAGCAATTCAACTTTTTCATGTAATATCTTGACTTTTCTCTGCTTCTTGGGAGCACTTTCAGTATCACAAGAGACACTCTGTAAGTGCCCCACAGTGTTAGTCAAGGTTTATGGCCATGCACGATGGAAACATACCCAAAACATGATGAAAAATACCCAAGAACCTCAAGAGATCACTTTTTTTTTGAGACGGAGTCTCGCCCAGGCTGGAGTGCAGTGGCGCAATCTCGGCTCACTGCAAGCTCCACCTCCCGGGTTCACGCCATTCTCCTCCCTCAGCCTCCCGAGTAGCTGGGACCACAGGCGCCTGCCACCATGCCCGGCTAAATTTTTTTGTATATTTTAGTAGAGACGGGGTTTCACCGTGTTAGCCAGGATGGTCTCGATCTCCTGACCTCGTGATCCACCCACCTTGGCCTCCCAAGAGATCACTTTTGACTGCAACATGCAATTTGCCTGGAGAGGTGAATTAGCTGCTCACACCAAGATGACTGGCGTCACAGGGTGTCTGAAGCAGAATGAAGCAGACACTCCCCACGCTTGAGGCGACTGTGAAATTATTCCAGCAGTACAGTATGTTTGTTCTACAGTTAATGTTACGCAGTTGGGATTTCATGCTGATCCTCACGTTTGTTTACATTTCTGTCAACTGCAGGTGGTGCCAGGTATAGTGTGTGTGTAAGTTTTGATACATTTTAACTTCTTAAAATAGATTTGTGTACATTTTGTGGTAGCAAATAACAGACTAGTATGTAAATTTTTTTTTTTTGAGACGGAGTCTCGCTCTTTCGCCCGGGCTGGAGTGCAGTGGCTGGATCTCAGCTCACTGCAAGCTCTGCCTCCCGGGTTTACGCCATTCTCCTGCCTCAGCCTCCCGAATAGCTGGGACTACAGGCGCCCGCCACCTCGCCCGGCTAGTTTTTTGTATTTTTTTTTTAGTAGAGACAGGGTTTCACCATGTTAGCCAGGGTGGTCTCGATCTCCTGACCTCGTGATCCGCCCATCTCGGCCTCCCAAAGTGCTGGGATTACAGGCTTGAGCCACCGTGCCCGGCCTAGTATGTAAATATTTTATGCCTCATAGCTTTTTCTTACTTGTTTTGATATTTTTCTTCTTTCTTGTTTTTTTTTTTGAGATGGAGTCTTGTTCTGTCGCCCAGGCTGGAGTACAATGGCATGATCTTGGCTGGCTGCAACCTCCGCCTCCCGGGTTCAAGAGATTCTCCTGCCTCCGCCTCCCGAGTAGCTGGGATTACAGGCGCCCGCTACCACACCTGACTAAGTTTTGTATTTTTAGTAGAGACGGAGTTTCACCATGTTGGTTAGGTTGGTCTCAAACTCCTGACCTTGTGATCTGCCTGCCTTGACCTTACAAAGTGCTGGGATTACAGGCATGAGCCACCGCACACAGCCTTGATTTGATATTTCTAGGCTATGTGGTTTGTCTGCTAGTTTTTTCAAATTGTTGCAAATCTCCAAAAAATTTTCCAAGATAGTTATTTGAAAAAAAATCCACATGAGGCCCAGGCATGGTGGCTCACGCCTGTAATCCCAGCACTTTGGGAGGCCAAGGCAGGTGGATCACGAGGTCAGGAGTTTGAGACCAGCCTGACCAACATGGTGAAACCGTCTCTACTAAAAACACACAAAAAATTAGCTGGGCATGGTGGCACGTGCCTATAATGCCTGCTACTCAGGAGGCTGAGGCAGGAGAATCGCTTGAACCCAGAGGTGGAGGTTGCAGTGAGCCAAGATTGTGCCACTGCACTCCAGCCTGGGTGACACAGCGAGACTCTGTCTCAAAAAGAAAAGAAAAGAAAAGAAAAAAATCCACATGTAAATGGACTCATGCAGGTCAAACTCGTGGTGTTCAAGGGGCAGCCGTGTGTAAGTTTAACTCAGTCCCATCTACTTACCATTCTTCCAAATTAAAGTGAATCCCAGCTGATACTCTTGGCGGGGCTGTTTTTTATTCTGTTCTCCAAAGCACTTGAGAAGGTTTTCAGGCACACTCTTGACTGAGGAGTGTGTGTGCACCGTGGACAGGACCCTAAAGTGCTCACAGAGCAGCCTGTGCAGCACGAGCAGGGAGAGAGGAGGGGATGCCGGGTTCGCGTTGATCACGATGTCTTTCAGCGCCCCATAATCCTGGGGAAAGAGCAAGACATTGTACGAATAACAGTAATCGGAGAGTGCCACTGTGCCAGGTGCGAGTCTAAGAACCTAACCGGGGTTATCTGACTCCTCCACTTCCATGAAGAAGGCACTAGCATCTTCTCCAGGTTGCAGCCAGTAACTTCGCCAAGGCCACTTGCTCAGGATGGAGTGGAGCTGGGATATGAGCTGACTCCACCCCCTTACCCCCAAAGAATAAAAAGTTGACTCCACTGTCAAATAAAACAGCATATCAGAAATGACACTTTTTTTTTTTTTTTTTTTGAGACAGAGTCTCACTCTATCACACAGGCTGGAGTACAGTGGATGATCTCTGCTGCCTGCAACCTCTGCCTCCCCAGGTTCAAGTGATTCTCCTGCCTCAGCTTCCTGAGTGGCTGGGACTATAGGTGCCTGCCACCACGCCCGGTTAATTTTTTTTAAAAATTATTTTTAGTAGAGATGGGGTTTTGCCGTGTTGCCCAGGCTGTTCTCAAACTCCTGACCTCAAATGACCTGTCTTGGCCTCCCAAAGTGCTGGGATTACAGATGGGAGCCATGGTGCCTGGCCTAGGAATGACACTTCTATTTGCCCCTTTTAACCTGCAATTATTCCAGCTACTGAATCTTTCCAGCAGAACAGCTGACCACAGCCAATTTGTGTAAAGATGTTTCCATGAAGAACCCCTTAAGAAGGGGTGTTGGCTAAAGGTATCATTGGTGATGAGGGATGGGGAGATTCTAAAATACTAGGCATTAACTGAAGTGCTCAGACTCATAGCCTTGTTTTTTCCCACTGGGTAACCCTCTTCAGTGCCAGTGGCCCATGGGCACAGAGGCCAGGCAATGGTTCGGGGCCACAGTTTGCTCTGGCATGGGGCACTATGAGAGGTCCAGGGGGATGGGCCTGTTATAAATCCAAACCCATGCATGACAGCCTTTTTAGATAAAGACTCTCTTATTTCTTCTACACTTTCACTCGAAATAATGAATGCGATGATGTGAACACTCACAGCCAAACTCCTTGGCTTTCTGTACCCCGCCTGCCACTCCTGACCAATGTCCCACATGTCAGCCTACGCGGAATGCCTTGCAGTTCCCTGAACATATTGTATTACTTGACGCTGGGTCTTCTGAGGTATCAAAATTCATCTTGAGCACCACGTGCTCTGAGATGCCTCCCCAGCACCCTGAGAAATGACTGTTATGGCTGCTCATGCTCGAAAACTCATCTGCTAGGCTCCGGCTCCCCGAGGGCCTGGTTGCACCTCATCTGAGTCCTCAGTGCATGCCAATAAGTACTGGATGAATGAGGGAGCAGTGGAAGGAATACATGAATGCAGAGGTACTGAGGTTATCAAATATCCCAGCCCTGGGTGAGACACCACAATGCTTGCATTTTTCAGGGCTTTAAGTAGTGCTATTCTATCATCCATTCTAGAAGAGGCTATTGGTAGGGATTCTTGGGACAAACGCTTTTTGCATCCTCAAATAAATACCACTTCATTGTAACAAACGAGATGGTCTTCCTTTGCATATCAGATTCTCCCCTAAATTAGCTGAACCCTGTAAACTTCAATCCTGAGAGCCGGCTGATGCAACTTACTTGTAATACAGCAAACTGAATTCAAGCAAAATGCACTTGAAATATGAGACTGTGACTGGCCTGAGCAATACATTTCAAAAGGACGGGTAGGATTTTTGTGCTTGGGCAGTCATGGTTCTAAAAGTTGGCCTACTATCAAAGAGAGTCTGGGCTGCCTCTGGTGAACCTCTGGGGAACACTGAACAAACAAGCTGAGATCTGTTCTTCCAGGGCTCAGAGGCTGCTGGACCCATGCCTGGACTGGCAGAGGCTGTAACTCTCCTCCACTCCTTCTCTGCCTACACATCCTCCCTGTCCTCTACTTGGTCTGAGAAGTCAAGAAGAAGCTTTAGAGCTTGTTTTGACTTCACTCCTGCCTTGTGAATCTGTTCTGTGCAAAGGCACACTCATTTAGAGGAGGAAAAAATACGAATATGCTCTTGGCTTTGCCTTTGAAAATCAGAAAGCTAAGGCTTTTTTTTTTTTTTTTTTTTTTTGAGACGGAGTCTCGCTCTGTCGCCCGGGCTGGAGTGCAGTGGCCGGATCTCAGCTCACTGCAAGCTCCGCCTCCCGGGTTTAGGCCATTCTCCTGCCTCAGCCTCCCGAGTAGCTGGGACTACAGGCACCCGCCACCTCGCCCTGCTAGTGTTTTTTTTGTATTTTTTGGTAGAGACGGGGTTTCACCGTGTTAGCCGGAATGGTCTTGATCTCCTGACCTCGTGATCCGCCGTCTCGGCCTCCCAAAGTGCTGGGATTACAGGCTTGAGCCACCGCGCCCGCCTTTTTTTTTTTTTTTTTTGAGACGGAGTCTTGCTCTGTCACCCAGGCTGGAGTGCAGTGGCGCGATCTCCGCTCACTGCAAGCTCTGCCTCCCGGGTTCACGCCATTCTTCTGCCTCAGCCTCCTGAGTAGCTGGGACTACAGGCGCCTGCCACCACACCCAGCAAATTTTTTGTATTTTAGTAGAGATGGGGTTTCAGCATGTTTGCCAGGATGGTCTGGATCTCCTGACCTCGTGATCTGCCTGCCTCTGCCTCCCAAAGTGCTGGGATTACAGGTGTGAGCCACCACACCCGGCCTGAAAGCTAAGGCTTTAATCACAGTAGCACAATTTCCCTGTACTAACCACTCAGCACCTACTAACATTTCAGCTTTCAAAACGAACTTACCTTCCCAAGCACTGAATTCAAGTCCAGCACATTGGTGGTTAAGGTCATGGGCTCATCCGCTTGGATTATGTTGGTTACATCCAAGTCTGCATCTGGTGTTTGAATCATCTTGGAGAGACCATCAACTGCAGCTTTCAACTCATACAGACGTTTTAAAATATCATCTTGGCGGGACTCAAGTGCTTGCAGAGATGGGTTAGACTCTTCCTAAACAAACCAACAGCCAAATGTTCATTTCCTCTCCCATCAGAACAGTGTTGTTTAAATTTGATCACTTGTCTTACTTTGCCATGCGCTCACCAAACCTCCCACCCTTTAAAAGAAGACATTATGGGCTGGGTGCGGTGGCTCACGCCTGTAACCCCAGCACTTTGGGAGGTCCAGGCAGACAGATCATCTGAGGTCAGGAGTTCAAGACCAGCTTGGCCAACATGGTGAAACCCTGTCTCTACTAGAAATACAAAAATTAGCTGGGCGTGGTGGCGCATGCCTATAATCCCAGCTACTCTGGAGGTTGAGGCAGGAGAATCGCTTGAACTCAGGAGGTGGAGGTTGCAGTGAGCTGAGATCATACCATTGCACTCCAGCCTGGGTGATAGAGCAAGACTCTGTCTCAAAAAAAAAAAACAAAAATGAAAACAAAAAAAACTTAAAAGTTGTGGCTGAAAGCCACTCTGAAATTGTATGGTTCTGATTTCACGTAATTTAGTCTAAGAACAGGGAAAGATAGAAAATGAACACAATTTTTAGTTCTTTGTTCTTAACAAACTAAGAATACTTTGCTTAAATAAGTAGCAATGAGAATGTAAGTCAGTAATTTATACAAATAGGGAAAAGGGAACATGGGTTAAAACAGTTTTTTAGCTTGGAAGCATACCCATGGAGCTAATCAATTCCCCAAATCGTTTTATTGGCTTTTCTTTTGTCCTGGAGACAGGGTCTCATTCTGTTGCCCAGGCTGGAGTGCAATGGTGTGATCATGGCCCACTGCAGCCTTGACTTCCTGAGCTCAAGTGATCCTCCTGCCTTAGTCTCCTGAGTGCCTGGGACTACAGGTGTGCACCACCAAGCCTGACTAAGTTTTAATTTTTTTTTGTAGAGACAGAGAACTGCGCTGTGTTGCTCAGGCTGGTCTCAAACTCCTGTCCTCAAGCCATCCTCCCACCTCAGCTCCCAAAGTGCTAGGAAGACAGACGTGAGCCACCACGCCCAGCCAGTCCACCATTTCACCTAGCCTATTCCACCTTGCACCCATTCTAGTCCATCCCTGCAATCCATCCTTTAAGATGGCAGCTAGAAAGATTTTTAAAAAGAAACTCAGGGCCGGGCGCAGTGACTCATGCCTGTAAGTCCTAGCACTTTGGGAGGCCGAGGCGGGCAGATCACCTGAGGTCAGGAGTTCGAGACCAGCCTGGCCAACACTGTGAAACCCCGTCTCTACTAAAAGTACAAAAAATATAGCTGGGTGTGGTGTGGGTGCCTGTAATCCCAGCTACTCAGGAGGCTGAGGCAGGAGAATTGCTTGAACCTGGGAGGCGGAGGTTGCAGTGAGCAGAGATCGCGCCACTGCACTACACCCTGGGTGACAAGAGTGAGACTCCGTCTCAAAAAAATTATTTCAGATATTGTCACTGTCTCCCCCTTGCTAACCTCCTAGGTGCTTAGGATAAAATGTCAAACATTTAACATGGCTTTACAGACATCTTGTATCATTTGGCCTCTGGCTACCTTACCTCACCCAATTTCCTCCTTTGCTCTGTACTCTAGCTACACTGTCCTAGGAGTTCCTAAAACACCACGCTGGCTCCGACCACAGGATCTTCCCGTGCTATTCCCTCTATCTGCATCGCTCTTCCCTCTTCTCTTGTTTGCTTAACTCCTATTTACCCTCGGGCTTAATCAGCACTTTCTCACCTCTCCTAGCCTGCTGCTCTTATTTAAGATCAAACAGCAGAGCAATGTGAAGTCCACTGACTTCTGGGTGGAACAGAGTTCAGTATGCCAATTAAATTATTGGGTGCTGGCCAGGCACGGTGGCTCACACCTGTAAATCCAGCACTTTGGAAGGGCCAGGTGGGTGGATCACTTGAGGTCAGGAGTTCAAGAGGACAGCATGATGAGACTCCATATCTACTGAAACACAAAAATTAGCTGGGCTTGGTGGTGGGCACCTGTAGTCTCAGCTACTCAGAGGCTGAGGCAGGAGAACCACTTGGACCCAGGAGGTGGAGAGTGCAGTGAGCCGAGATCGCACCACTGCACTCTAGCCTGAGAGACAGGGCGACTCCATCTCAAAAAAAAAAAAAAAAAAATTAGGTGCTGACTGAAAATAAATTTGAAAGCAAGATGTGTAACAGGGAGGGCTACTACCTGTGTAATATTCTGTTACTTAATGGTAAGTCCTGAGTCATATTTCCAATCTCTCTTAACCAGCTTATATCTGTACATTGTTTGTGTATAAGCTTGCTAATTTCCACAAATGGCAGTAGGGTGTCTGCTCCAATAGGGCCAAAAATGCACCTACTGGATTCAAAGCTCAGTCAGGGCCAGGCGCGGTGGCTCACGCCTGTAATCACAGCACTTTGTGAGGCCAAGGCGGGCAGATCACTTGAGGTCAGGAGATCAAGACCAGCCTGGCCAACATGGTGAAACCCCGTCTCTACCAAAAATACAAAAATACAAAAAATTAGTCGGCCGTGGTGGCGGGCACCTGCAATCCCAGCTACTGGGAAGGCTGAGGCAGGAGAACTGCTTGAACCCGGGAGACAGCAGCTGCAGTGAGCCGAGATCGCGACACTGCACTCCAGCCTGGGCGACAGAGTGAGATTCCGTCTCAAAAACAAAACCCAGTCAGGAATGAAGACTGTCTGAAGTACTATATGTGTAATGTGGCTTGTGATTTTTAAGCCCTGAGTGCAGCCTGATCTAGTCCTTCATGATCTGAGTAATACCAAAATGTTCAAGATCTGTTTTATGTCATTGGTGCCTTGTAATGTTGGCCTGCTGTTTTCCTTGCTGAGACTAGATTGTGATGTGGTATACTGTTTTTATCAATTTGTTTCAATTTATATGTATTTATAAACAGCTTATTCTTCATGTTGCTCTCCTTTACCCTGGAGATGCTTGATGGCTTTTTTTGAGACAGGGTTTCACTCCACTGCCCAGGCTGGAGTGCAGTGGCACGATCACAGCTCAATGCAGCCCTGACCTCCTGGGCTCAAGTGATCCTCCCACCTCCGCCTCCTGAGTAGCTGGAACTACAGGCACATGCTACCACACCTGGCTAAGTGTTGTACTTTTTGTAAAAATGGGGTTTCACCATGTTGCCCAGATTGGTTTTGAACTCCTAGGTTCAAGTGATCCTCCTGCCTTGGTCTCCCAAAGTGCTGGGATTACAGACGTGAACCACCGCGCCTGGCCAAGATGTTTTATTGCTAATTATTTGTCCACATTGTTATCATCTCCTAGAAAAATTGCTGGAAGAGTGGGATTACGTGTCCTCTAAGTTGTAAGTTCACAAAAGGCCACAGGAAGTTAGGCAGCAGACTTAAACACAAGTAAAACAGACCCTGCAAAACTTGGCCTTCAATGAAAGGTGACATTCTCCAACCTGGGTTGTCTTTCTGGTTTCATGGAACTGTGCAGTTGGAGGGTGACTGGGCCCTGTTTCCATGGCACTGTCTAGGTGCAGGGACCATTGAACCATGTCTGCTATTTCTGTCTTAGCTCTGTACTGAAATAACACGTAGTGTTACTGGGTTTCAAAAGAAAGTCCGTCCCTCCTGATCTAGGCAGAAAGCCATTAAAGAAAGCAGAAGGATAACAAGCAATGGGAAAACAGACCAGAAAAGTTACCGATTCACCCATCTTGTGTCAGAATAGACAGGCCTGTTTCTCCTGCTGGAAACCTAGGATGTATGTTTGCAATGAGAAAAGAGTGAAAGACTTGAGCAGGTACATTACAAAAGAGCAATCAAAGCGGCCAGTGAATATGAAAAGGTCCTCAACTTAGAGAAGTCTGGAGAAATCCAAACTAAAACTACCCTAGGATACCACACTACACCCACCAGTTTTGGGCAGGGTGCAAATATCAGGAATTCTTCCACCCTGCCGGTAAGCAGTGAGCGAGGTAAGCAGTGAGTGAGCATGTAAACCAGTATAACAACTCTGGAAAACAATTTAGTAGAGTGGAAAGCCAGGTGGGCCACTGAGCCAGGAGTCCCATTCATTAGTACATACCCCATGCTTGCTCCTCTGTATAAGAATATTCACTGCAGGCCGGGCGCGGTGGCTCAAGCCTGTAATCCCAGCACTTTGGGAGGCCGAGACGGGCGGATCACGAGGTCAGGAGATCGAGACCCTCCTGGCTAACACGGTGAAACCCCATCTCTACTAAAAAATACAAAAAACTAGCCGGGCGAGGTGGCGGGCGCCTGTAGCCCCAGCTACTCGGGAGGCTGAGGCAGGAGAATGGCTTAAACCCGGGAGGCGGAGCTTGCAGTGAGCTGAGATCCGGCCACTACACTCCAGCCTGGGCGACAGAGCGAGACTCCGTCTCAAAAAAAAAAAAAAAAAAAAGAATATTCACTGCAGAATTGTTCATAGCAGGTTAAAATGGAAAATAATCCAGGGTCCCTGAGCAAGTAGGATGGATAAGTGTATGGTGGAGAGCCATGCAATAGAACAGTATACTACAGAGAAGATGAATACTTCTGATGTTACAATAAAATGACTCCTAAAATAATGTCTACAAAAAAGAAGCCAGGGCTGGGCACCAGTGGCTCATGTTTATAATCCCAGCACTTTGGGAGGCTGGGGTTAGAGGATCGCTTGAGGCCAGGAGATCGAGACCACCTTGGGTCTCGATAACCACCTTTTAGGTAGAGATGGGGTGAGACCCCATCTCTACATATAAAAAAAAAAAAAAGCCAGACACATCAGACTATATGCTGTATGCTTACCTATATCAAGACTATTGTTTAGGGGCCAGGTGCAGTGGCTCACGCCTGTAATCCCAGCACTTTGGGAGGTCGAGGCGGGTGGATCGCTTGAGGTCAGGAGTTCGAGACCAGCCTGGCCAACGTGGTGAAACCCCGTCTCTATTAAAAATACAAAAATTAGCCAGGTCCAGTGGACGGTGCCTGTAATCTCAGCTACTCAGGAGGCTGAGGCGGGAGAATTGCTTGAACCTGGGAGGCAGAGGTTGCAGTGAGCTGAGATCGCACCACTGCACTCCAGCCTGGGTGACAGAGCAAGACTCCATCTGAAAAAAAAAAAAAAAAAAAAACCAAAAAACCAGACTATGTTGTTTAGGGATAAATACTGAGTTGACAAAATAATAGAGACAAGCAGGACATAATTACCATAAAAAATCAGGACCTGGCCGGGCGCGGTGGCTCAAGCCTGTAATCCCAACACTTTGGGAGGCCGAGACGGGCGGATCACGAGGTCAGGAGATCGAGACCATCCTGGCTAACACGGTGAAACCCCGTCTCTACTAAAAATACAAAAAAAACTAGCCGGGCGAGGTGGCGGGCGCCTGTAGTCCCAGCTACTCGGGAGGCTGAGGCAGGAGAATGGCGTAAACCCGGGAGGCGGAGCTTGCAGTGAGCTGAGATCTGGCCACTGCACTCCAGTCCGGGCGACAGAGCGAGACTCTGCCTCAAAAAAAAAAAAAAAAAAAAAAAAATCAGGACCTGGGGTTGGGGGTGGGGAGGGAAGGTTTAAGTGGAAAGAATTGAGGGGTGACAATGTGTGTCAATCTGGACCGTGGTGACCCTGGGGTTCGCTTTGTAATTCCTCAAAATGAGCATTTATGTGCTATTCACTCTTCAGAGGGTAGAATCTCTGAACTAAAATGTTTAAGCAACCATATATATATATATATATAAAAAGGACAGATTTTTATTTTAATTAAAACATTTAAAAAATAGAGACAAGGGTCTCGCTATGTTGCTCAGGCTGGTCTCAAACTCTTGGGGCTCAAGCGATCTTCCCACCTCGGTCTCCCAAAGCGCTGAGACTCCAGGCATGAACCACCGCGCCCGACCCGGAAAGATATATATATATATATATTTTTTTTTTTTTTGAGACAGTTTCGCTTTTGTTGCCCAGGCTGGAGTGCAATGCAATGACTCGATCTCAGCTCACTGCAAACCCCGCCTCCAGGGTTCAAACGATTCTCCTGCCTCAGGCTTCCGAGTAGCTGGGATTACAGGCGCCTGCCACCACACCCGGCTAATTTTTGTATTTTTAGTAGAGACGAGGTTTCACCATGTTGGCCAGGCTGGTCTCGAACTCCCAACCTCAGGTGACCCGCCAGCCTCGGCCTCCCAAAGTGCTGGGATTACAGGCGTGAGCCACAGCGCCTGGCCTGGATAAATCTTTTAAAAGAGAAAAGTTTGGGTGAGTCCCTGGCCGGCCGGCACAGATGCCGGGGTGGGGCCGTGAACTGGGTGGGACGCATTCGCTCCGGTCTGTGGGAACCCGGTCCAGCAGCCGGCCGCCGCGCGTGCGCACTGGGCGGGGGAACCCGCGCTCCTACCTGCACGTGGCCAGCGCCGGGCGCCGGGCCGCCGCTCCTGCAGTGCACGTTGGGGAGCCGGTACATGCAGGTGGGAAGCTCCACACGGAGAGGCGCGCCACCCCCGTGATAGGGCTTTACCTGGTACATCGGCATGGCAGAACCAAAGCAAGAGAGGGGAGCGCGTGCCAGCCACCAACGCTCAGAAACCGTCAGAGGCCACGACGGAGGCCGGCCACCTCCCTTCTGACCCTGCTGCGGGCGTTCGGGAAAACGCAGTCTGGTGTGCTCTGATTGACCCAGGCTTTTTGACGTCACGGACTCGACCTCTGACAGAGCCAATAGGCGAAAAGGAGAGACGGGAAGTATTTTTGCCGCCCCGCCCGGAAAGGGTGGAGCACAACGTCGAAAGCAGCCAATGGGAGCCCAGGAGGCGGAGCGCCTGTGGGAGCCGTGGAGGGAACTTTCCCAGTCCCGAGGCGGATCGGGTGTTGCATCCATGGAGCGAGCTGAGAGCTCGAGGTGAGCCGGGCTCGCGGTCTCCCCTCTCGCGCGCCCTCTTTGACACCCACGGCGTTCCAGCCTCCCTGGAAATGCGGGAAACATGGCCGAGGCGCGTGGCGAAGCCACCGCGTGGAGGCCCCGGAGCAGCGACCTCAGCGCCCCAGCGATCCGGTGCCCCTTGGGTGCGCCTTGAGGCCGAAGCAAGCTCCTTCGGGGTCCTGGGCTGCGGGCAAAGGATTCGGCCCTGTAAGGAGTTGGGTTCGACCCGTCCCAGACAGGCCTTGCCCACATCCCATCACAGGGCCGTGGACTTGAAACTGGAGCGTGAAATCCCCATAGACTGAATGCATTTTCTTTCCACCTGTTCTCTCTTCCTTTTTATTTTTATTTTTATATTATTTTATTTTTAATTTTTTTTGTAGAGACGGGGATTTCGCTGTGTTGCCCAGGCTGGTCTCAAACTCCTGAGCTCAAGCAGTCTGCCCGCCTCGGCACCCCTAAGTGCTGGAATTACAGGAGTGATGCACTGTGCCTGGCCTTTTTTAAAAATTGAGATTATTTTGGGGACGGTAAAGCGTCCAGACACATCCTAATTTGCATAGCCGCGCAGTTTTAAAAAAATGTAATGCATTTCTACCCGTTAGGGTATGTGATTTCTACCTGTTAGGGTATGTGATTTCTGGCTGGTAAGCTACACCGAATCTTGGCTAGCACAGTTGCATTCCGTGTCAGATTTGTAAACGCAAATTTGCTTTCTGCATTTAAATATATTAGATATATTTAGGTAACTACATTTAAATGTATTGAGACATTTAAATAAATCTGGGGTCTGTATCTAAATGCGCTTCCTCCTCAAAACAAATATCTGAAGTGGACCAGGTGCGGTGGCTCACGCCTATAATCCCAGCACTTTGGGAGGCCCAGGCGGGTGAATCATGAGATCAGGAGTTCATGACCAGCCTTGCCAACATGGTGAAATACCGTTTCTACTAAAAATACAAAAATTAACCGGGGATGGTGGCGGGACCCTGTAATCCTAGCTACTTGGGAGGCTGAGGCAGGAGAATCTCTGGAACCCAGGAGGTGGAGGTTGCAGTGAGCTGAGATTGCGCCACTGCAGTCCGGCCTGGGCGACACAGCAAGACTCCATCTCAAAAAAAAGAAGAAGTGGACCTGTAGCCTATAGTGTGTTGCCAAATAAACTTATTTTTAGAGATACTTCTTTCCATTTTCTTTGAGATCATCTGCAGTTTCACATGGTAGACAGACTTGCGTGAGATTCTTAGCAGGGTAGAATGAAGAGTAAAGAGGTTTGGTTATTTCATAAGGGTTTATTGAAGGCCTCTGATGTGTTAAATGCTGTAGGAAACACCCAGTGATTTCTCTTTCATGGAGGTTTCCTGCCTTCTCTTAACAAGTTATCAATTAAACTGTTTACTGGAAATTGCTAAGTTAATGAACACACAGGATACATTCTTTGGATGAGCAGACATTGGTTGGGCAGAGGAGGAAGAGGAGAGCAGTTTAGACAGAGACCTGCTTATACAATGTAGTGTCTAAAAGAGCTTGTGATGTTCAGGAAGCAGTTGTTCACTGTGCTACAATGTAGGGGACGGCCGGTTGCGGTGGCTCACGCCTGTAATCCTAGCACTTTGGGAGGCCAAGACAAGCAGATCACCTGAGGTCAGGAGTTCAAGACCAGCCTGGTCAACATGGTGAAACCCGGTCTGTACTAAAAACACAAAAATTAGCCGGGTGTGATGGTGGGCGCCTGTAATCCCAGCTACTTGGGAGGCTGAGACAGGAGAATCGCTTGAACCTGGGAGACAGAGGTTGCAGTGAGCCAAGATCATGCCATTGCACTCTAGCCTGGGCGACAGGGTGAGACTCTGTCTCAAATGATGATGATAATAATAATAATATTAATGTAGGGGACTTGATGAAGGGAAAGGATTAGAGAGATTCTGAAAAGAAGGTAGTTTTGGGCTCAGTGATGACTAGATTTTAAATTTCATATAGTAGGAAGTGGGGCACTAGTAAATTTTTAAGCAGAAAAATTATTTGACCAGATCTGTGATTTCAAAAATAGCTCTGGTGATAGAGTGGAGGATGGATTGGAGCAGGGAATGAGGGGAGATGAAACCGTTATAAAACTCTTAAAGCTCGTACAGCAAGAACTTTGAGGGTCTTTGCTGAGATAGCAGCTGGCAGCTTCAATTTGGAGTAAGGTATCAAGGCAACTGTGTAGAAGGAAGAGTTTTATAACTGGTACCCAATTTCCAATATGATTTTGACTTAAACATTGTGTATTTTCTAGCATACTGTTGGTTTTTCTAATTATGTGGGAAATTATGTTGCTTTCACTTTTTTTTTTTTTTTGCTCTTTCGCCCAGGCTGGAGTGCAATGCCGCAATCTCGGCTCACTACAACCTCCGCCTCCCGGGTTTAAGCGATTCTCCTGCCTCAGCCTCCTGAGTAGCTGGGATTACAGGCGCCCACTACCATGCCTGGCTAATTTTTTGTATTTTTAGTAGAGATGGGGTTTCACCATGTTGGCCAGGCTGGTCTCGAACTCCTGACCTCAAGTGATCCACCTGCCTCTGCCTCCCAAAGTACTGGGATTACAGGCATGAGCCACTGCAGCCAGTCATGGTTTCACTTTTCAAGAAAGAAGACACCATTGTTGCCAAAGATTTTGGTAATTTGAGAGATACAATGTATGTTTTCTCCATGTGGATCCTAGTATAATTAGATAGTAAGGATCTGTTGAATTTGAAGTATCTATCCAGAAGTATTTTGGGTACATGTTTAAGGATTGTAAAGCAGTGTTTCTATTTCTGGATATAATAAATGTGTTTGCTAATATAATAAATGAATAGATTAGACCCATAAACTATTTACAGTGTTGAGTCATTTCCCACAGTGAAAATCAGGATGAAAATATATAGCTGAATACTTGCTTTGTTTCTTGTAACTGATTTCTTTAGTACAGAACCTGCTAAGGCCATCAAACCTATTGATTGGAAGTCAGTCCATCAGATTTGCTCTGGGCAGGTGGTACTGAGTCTAAGCACTGCGGTGAAGGAGTTAGTAGAAAACAGTCTGGATGCTGGTGCCACTAATATTGGTAAGTTTGGGAGAGTTTTAAGCCACAAGAAATGATCAGTGAATGTTGTAGTCAAGAAACATTTGTTATTGAAACAAGACTGTCAAGTGTTGATGTAGTCATAAAGTATTATTTTTAAGTTAAAATTAGCACCTATTATGTGCCTAGTACTTAGCTAGGTAGTAATAACAGCCTTTTTTGTGTTCTTATGGTGTGCCAGGCAGGTGTTATGCTAAGAATTACACAGAAATATTTAATACGCAAAATAGCTGGGCGTGGTGTCTCACGCCTGTAATCCTAGCCCTTTGAGAGGCTGAGATGGGGGAATTGCTTGAGGCCAAGAGTTCAAGACCAACCTGGCCAACATGGTGAGACCTTGTCTCTATTAAAAATTAAAGTAGGCCGGGCGTGGTGGCTCACACCTGTAATCCCAGCGCTTTGGGAGCCAAGACGAGTGGATACCTGAGGTCAGAAGTTCGAGACCAGCCTCTCCAAAGTGGTAAAACTGTCTCTACTAAAAATACAAAAATTAGCTGGACCTGGTGGCAGAAGCCTGTAATCCCAGCTACTTGGGAGACTGAGGCACGAGAATTGCTTGAACCCGGGAGGCGGAGGTTGCAGTGAGCCGAGATCGTGCCACTGCACACCAGCCTGAGGACAGAGCAAGACTCTGTCTCAAAAACATAAAATAAAATAGGCCTGGAGTAGTGGCTGACATCTGTAATCCCAGCACTTTGGGAGGCTGAGGGGGGCTGATCATTTGAGGTCAGGAGTTCGAGACCAGCGTAACCAACATGGTGAAACCCTGTCTCTACTAAAAATACAAAAATTAGCCAGATGTGGTGGTGCGTGGCTGTAATCTCAGCTCCTCAGGAGGCTGAGGGAGGAGAATTGCTTGAACCTGAGAGGTGGAGGTTGCAGTGAGCCAAGATCATGCCACTGTACTCCAGCCTGGGTGACGAGCAAAACTCCATCTCAAAAAAAAAAAAAAAAAACAAGAAAAGAAAAAAAAGAAAGTAATAAAATAAAAAAACATAAAAAGTTAATCTGCAGGATAACTTTATGAGATAGAACTTATTATCTCCATTTTACAGATAAGGAATTAAGGGATAGGAAATTTCCTTTTTTTGAGATTATAAAGCTAATAAAATAGGATCCAGGAAGTCTGATTCCAGAACCCATTCTCTCTCTTTTTTTTTTTTTTTTTGGAGGTGGAGTTTTGCTCTTGTTGCCCAGGCTGTAGTGCAATGGCACGATCTCGGCTCACTGTAACCTCCGCCTCCTGGGTTCAAGCGATTCTCCTGCCTCAGCTTCCCGAGTAGCTGGGATTACAGGCATGCACCACCAAGCCTGGCTAATTTTGTATTTTTAGTAGAGACAGGATTTCTCCATGTTGGTCAGGCTAGTCTCCAACTCCTGACCTCAGATGATCTGCTCACTTTGGCCTCCCAAAGTGCTGGGATTACAGGCATGAACCACTGTGCCCAGCCCCTGTTCTCTTTACTGGGTATGTTAAAATTATTTCTTTCAAAAGAAAAGGCTGGTCAAAGTGCAACGGTTTTACAACTAATTGATCACAACCAGTTACAGATATTTTTTGTTCCTTTTCCACTCCAACTGCTTCACTTGACTAGCCTAGGGAAAAAAAAAAAGAGGAAAGAAAGAAAAAGCTAAACTATTTAGTCTGGGCTAGTAAATAACCAGAAAGGACTTTATAAAAATGAAATATACAAAACGACACTAGTATATGTAACTAAAGGTATTGTTATGACTCTTAAATTTGCATATGTTATAAATAATGTCAATATAAAAACTTATAGCATGGGTCCATTTTTAATAAATATGTAAACATTTTAAACTTTCTAGATCTAAAGCTTAAGGACTATGGAGTGGATCTCATTGAAGTTTCAGACAATGGATGTGGGGTAGAAGAAGAAAACTTCGAAGGCTTAAGTAAGTTGACTTTTTCTAATCCTATTATAAAATAATTGGGCTACATGTCCCAGAATTGTGAGTAACACTGTCTTGGGAAACGCAAAAGCAGTTTTTTAAAGCCAGTTACTAGATATCATGTATATTTGTTGTTACAGCACTTGAGAGATCTTAATCCTTACTTTACACTCTCTTTCAGCTCTGAAACATCACACATCTAAGATTCAAGAGTTTGCTGACCTAACTCAGGTTGAAACTTTTGGCTTTCGGGGGGAAGCTCTGAGCTCACTTTGTGCACTGAGGTGATACAATATTTTTATCCATTCACTTGACCCCTTAGAAAAACCTCTCTGAAAATTAATTAGAATCGTCATTATTGACAATTTTCTATCTCAGCATCTCAGCTTCTAGCTTCTGAATTCTGTTTTGTCTCACTGCCAATCTAAGTCATAGTACTTCTGAAATGTGAGCAATAAATGAATGAAACGAAGCAAATAGTATTGTTGAAAAAAATGGTTACCCTTATTAAAACAGTAACTTCTCAATTTTAACATAACATATAGGTAATAAATGATAGTTACCATTGGTTTTCATTATCAGTTTTTAGGGAAACATTTAACCAAAGCACTATTTAATTATAGCACAGATACTGAATTTTTATAAATAATTATATACATATATATATATGTGTGTGTATATATATGTATTTTTTTTTTTTTTAGAAAGAGTTTTGCTCTGTCACCCGGGCTGGAGTGCAGTGGCACAGTCTCGGCTCACTGCAATCTCTGCCTTCCAGGTTCAAGTGATTCTCGTGCCTGAGCCTCCTGAGGAGCTGGTACTATAGGCGTGTACCACCATTCCTGGCTAATTTTTGTATTTTTAGTAGAGATGGGGTTTTGCCATGTTGCCCAGGCTGGTCTCGAACTCCTGGCCTCAAGTGATCTGCCCGCCTCGGTCTCCCAAAGTGCTGGAATAACAGGCATGAGCCACCGCACTCTGCCCTACATATACATTTTAATTATAATGTATTTTAGATTCTTTTAAAAAAATTTGTTCGAAGAGTAATAACAAAACAAATCTCTATTTGTGAATAAATGAATCTTGAGATCATTTATGGTTTTGCAATTCAAGCTGAAAAACGAAATCAAAGCTCGTATCAAAACAAAGCATGTTTAGTGCTCTCTGTCTCACTGTCTTTTAGATGCCAAAACTTAGATTTTATGATGACTCCTCAGCCATTTAGATCTTGATGATCTCTAAGGGATCATCAGCTTTTTAGGAAGTTTTGAGGGAAAAGCAAGCGAAGGAAAGAGTAGTCAGTGCCCAACATCATGGGCCTGTCACTGAACACACCATGCCTGGTATTCTCTCACAGCGACATCACCATTTCCACCTGCCATGCATCAGCAAAGGTTGGGACTCGACTGGTGTTTGATCACAATGGGAAAATCATCCAGAAAGCCCCCTACCCCCGCCCCAGAGGGACCACAGTCAGCGTACAGCAGTTATTTGCTACACTACCTGTGCGCCATAAGGAATTTCAAAGGAATATTAAGAAGGTACAGCAAATTAATCCTGGTTTTCAAAAGTATTAGTTAATGCACATGAGCAAAAGATTTACTAAAGATGTTTATTCTGCAGTTGATTCTCTTCTCGTAATTTACTGAGACACGATTTATTTGCATTTCTCATTAAAGACTTAACATTAAAGACTTTAGGGTGATTTACTTTTTTCTTTTCATCACATAGTGTTTATTAGGCCTGGGCAACATAGTGAGACCCTGTCTCTATGAAAAATTAAAAAAAAAAAATTGGGCATGGTGGCATGCACCTGTAGTATCTAGCTATGTGGGAGGCTGAAGTGGGAGGATCACTTGAGCCCAGGAACTTGAGGCTGCAGTGAGCTATGACTGCGCCCTTGCACTTCAGACTGGGAGACAGAGTAAGACCTTGTCTGGAAAAATATATGTACGTATATATTTATTTTTTATTTTTATCTTTTTTTGAGATGGAGTCTCACTTTGGTGCCCTGGCTGGAGTACCGTGGCGCAATCTCGGTTCGCTGCAACCTCCACCTCCCGAGTTCAAGTGATTCTCCTGCCTCAGCCTTCTGAGTAGCTGGGATTACAGGTGTGCGCCACCACGCCCAGCTAATTTTTGTATTTTTTATTTTTATTTTTTTTGAGACGGAGTCTTGCTCTGTCGCCCAGGCTGGAGTACAGTGGCCGGATCTCAGCTCACTGCAAGCTCCGCCTCCCGGGTTCACGCCGTTCTCCTGCCTCAGCCTCCCGAGTAGCTGGGACTACAGGCACCCGCCACCTCGCCCGGCTAGTTTTTTGTATTTTTTAGTAGAGACGGGGTTTCACCGTGTTAGCCAGGATGGTCTCGATCTCCTGACCTCGTGATCCGCCTGTCTCGGCCTTCCAAAGTGCTGGGATTACAGGCTTCAGCCACCGCGCCCGGCCAATTTTTGTATTTTTAGTAGAGACGGAGTTTGAACATGTCGGCCAGACTGGTCTGGAATTCCCGACCTCAGGTAATCCACCCACCTCGGCTTCTCAAAGTGCTGGGATAACAGGCATGAGCCACCATGACTGGCCTTATGTACTTACATTTTAATAAGAATATTTCTTGGCCAGGCTCCGTGGCTCATGCCTGTGATCCTAGCACTTTGGGAGGCTGAGGCGGGCAGATCATGAGGTCAAGAGATCAAAACCATCCTGGCCAAAATGGTGAAACCCCGTCTCTACTAAAAATACAAAAATTAGCCGGGCCTGGTGGCGTACGTCTGTAGTCCCAGCTCCTCGGAAGGCTGAGGCAGGAGAACCACTTGAATCCAGGAGGTAGAGGTTGCAATGAGCTGAGATCATGCCATTGCACTCCATCCTGGGCACAGAGCCAGACTCCATCTCAAAAAAAAAAGAATATTTCTCTTGGTTTTCTGAGAAATGAGTTATTGGAACCCTTATGAATTTGAATGCAAATGAAAACAGCTAAATGTTGTATAGTTGTAGTGTTTAAAAAGCAGATTATAAAACTGTCTGTATTACATGATTCCAGTTTTATAAAAACAAAACAACAGGCCTAGATGTGTATAGTATAAAGGCTGGAAGAGTCAGCACTTTCATGTTCTCAGCGGTTATCCTTGGATGTGAGATCCCATGCAGTTTTTGCTGTCTTTGTGCCTTTCTGTTTTGTATGTGTATTTTTTATAATCTAAAAAGTTATTTAAACATATGTAGCTAAAAACTTTATTTTACCTATAAAGCATTTGGTGCTAATTTTAACTTTTTTTTTTTTTTTAGATGGAGTCTTCTCACTCTGTCACCCAGGCTGGATTGCAGTGGTGTGATCTCGGCTCACTGCAACCTCTGCCTCCTGGGTTCAAGTGATTCTCCTGCCTCAGCCTCCCGAGTAGCTGGGATTATAGGTGTGTGCCACCACGCCCAGCTAATTTTTGTATTTTTAGTAGAGATGGGGTTTCACCATGTTGGCCAGGCTGGTCTTGCACCCCTGACCTCAAGTGATCCGCCTGTCTCAGCCTCCCAAAATGTTGGGATTACAGGCCACTGCACTCGGCTGCTAATTTTAACTTTATTACATTTTTTCAAAATTTAAATTTTTTAAAATAGAGAAAACTTACTCTTTTTTTGTATCTTATGGTAAAAAAGTTAGTGCCTTAGCAAAATACAGGAATGTAGAACTTATGTTTGTTGGAGATAACCATTACTTACCGTTTGTATATCTTTTCAGACTCCTTTTAATTTCATGTGTTTGTAACTGCTGGAATAATTTTCAAGATAAATTCATAAGTTAATATAATGAAAGCAAGTAATATAGTATGTACAGCATGCAAGTAATACAGAATTGTATGTGGTTGAAAGTTTTTTTTGGTTCTTGTTTTTTTTTTAAATTGAGACAGGGTCTTGCTCTCTCACCCAAGCTAGAATGTAGTGGCACAATCTCAGCTTACTACAGCCTTGATCTCCCAGGCTTAATGGATCCTCCCACTTTAGCCTCCCAAGTAGCTGGGACTCCAGGCCCATGCTACCATGCCTGGCTAATTTTTGTATTTTTTGTAGAGATGGGTCCATCTGTGTTGCCCAGGCAGGTCTCAAACTCCTGGGCTGAAGCGATCCTCCCGCCTCAGCCTCCCAAAGTGCTGGGATTACAGCTGTGAACCATCATGCCTGGCCCTATAACTGACTTTTTACTTATCATATTGTGATTGTCTTCTTTAGTTGGTGTGCACTGCCTTCTTCTTTGTCATTCTGCTGCAATATGGCTATACCACAATTAATTAATTAACTCCTTGATGATGCTTGCTTAGGTTGTTTCTATTTTTTCATAGAGACTGTTTCAGTGAACATTTTTGTGTATCTCTTTGCATATCAAAATGCTTGTGCCAGTCTTTCTATTATACAAAGATACATTTCAAAAGGAGAGATTATAAAATCAAACACAATGTACGTTTCAGTTTTTTAATTTTCATTTTTAGAGATAGGACCTCTCTCTGTCACCCAGGCTGGAGTGCAGTGGTGCAGTCATGGCTCACTGCAGCCTCGAACTCCTGGGCTCAAGTGATCCTCCCACCTCAGCCTCCTGAGTAGCTGTGACTACAGGCGCATGCCATGACGCCCGGCTAATTTTTTTTTTTTTTTAATTTTTTGTAGAGACAGGGTCTTGCTGTGTTGCCCAGGCTGGTCCTGTACTCCTGGTCTCAAGTGATCCTCCTGCCCTCAGCCTCCTGAGTAGCCGGGATTACAAGCTGTACTTTTTAGGTGTTTTACCAGGACACATGGCACATTGGGAAGTGAGAGGACTGTGACCAGGAGCCAAAAGCTCTGCGTTCCTTTCTGTAGAATATAGGAAGATACCTCTTTACAGATCATTCTGTCAACAGTGCTTCCCTTGATTTGTGCAATGATGTGAGAACCTTGCATTGGATGTAATAACTTGAGCTGTGTAATTCCTATAATATTAAAGTGACGTAGAATATTGTGTTTGTGTTTTTTAAACAGGAGTATGCCAAAATGGTCCAGGTCTTACAGGCATACTGTATCATTTCAGCAGGCATCCGTGTAAGTTGCACCAATCAGCTTGGACAAGGAAAACGACAGCCTGTGGTGTGCACAGGTGGAAGCCCCAGCATAAAGGAAAATATCGGCTGTGTATTTGGGCAGAAGCAGGTAGTGTTCGCTGGTTACTTCAACGCCTCTTACTGCTCTAGATGTTATGGCAGCTTTCCATTGTCCCTTCCAGTAGAATGGAGAATAAAATCTAAGAGTTGATTTTGTTTTTGAGACGGAGTCTCGCCCTGTCACCCAGGCTGGAGTGCAGTGGTGCTCTCTGGGCTCACTGCACCCTCCGCCTCCCAGGTTCAAGCAATTCTCCTGCCTCAGCCTCCCGAGTAGCTGGGATTACAGGTGCGTGACACCACGCCCGGCTAATTTTTTGTATCTTTAGTAGAGACAGGGTTTCACCATGTTGGCCAGGCTGGTCTTGAACTCCTGACCTCGTGATCCACCTGCCTCAGCCTCCCAAAGTATACAGGTGTGAGCCACTACACCTGTCGATTTTTTTTTTTTTTTTTTTTGAGATGGAGTCTTGCTCTGTCACCCAGGTTGGAATGCAGTGGCGTGATCTTGGCTCACTGCAATCTCTGCCTCCTGGGTTCAAGCGATTCTCCTGCCTCAGACTCCTGAGTAGCTGGGATTACAGGCATGTGCCACCAGGCCCAGCTAATTTTTTGTATTTTTAGTAGAGACGTGGTTTCATCTTGTTGGCCAGACTGCTCTCAAACTCCTGACCTTAAGTGATCCACTTGCCTCGGCCTCCCAAAGTGCTGGGATTACAGACGTGAGCCACTGCGCCCATACTAAGAATTGATTTTTAAAGCACCTGTCACGAGGCCCAGTGCAGTGGCTCACGTCTATAATCCCAGCACTTTGGGAGGCCAGGGTGGGCAGATGATGAGGTCAGGAGTTTGAGACCAGCCTGGCCAATATGGTGAAACCCTGTCTCTACTAAAAATACAAAAATTATCTGGGCGTGGTGTTGGGCGCCTGTAGTCCCAGCTACTCGGGAGGCTGAGGCAGGAGAATCGCTGGAACCCAGAAGATGGAGGTTGCAGTGAGCTGAGATTACACTACTGCACTGCAGCCTGAGCCACAGAGCGAGACACCATCTTAAAAAAAAAAGTACCTATCACAAAATTAATGTTCAGAGCTGAATGTGTTCCATTTTATTCTTCCAGAGACACTCATGTACTGCATCCTTTCAATCTCTCTCTGAAAAAAATACAAGTTATTGTGGTCAGTGTGTGGGTTATGAATAAGTAGCTACTTGTTTCATCTTTCTCGTATCATAAAATCAAAAGTGTTGTCCCGATGGCTCACACATGTAATCCCAGCACTTCAGGAGAAGAAATGGTTGGGATTATGTGTTTGAACCGCCCGGCCAACAATTCTGAGGTTGGAGAATCGCTTGAGCCCAGGAATTTAAGACCAGCCTGGATAACACGGCAAGATCCCATCTCTACAAAAAAATTAAAAAATTAGCCAGGTGTGGTGATGTGCACCTGTAGTCCCAGCTGCTCACTCGGGAGGCTGGGCAGGAGGATGGCTTGAACCCATGAGTTTGACGCTGCAGTGAGGTATGGCTGAGCCATTGCACTCCAGCCTGGGCAATAGAGGGAGACCCTGTCTCAAAAACCAAAACAAAAAAAAGATTCTTTTAATTTTTTTGTGCTTGTAATGCGGATAGCTTGACTAAGAAAAAAAACAAGTAAGTCCACTCTGTCTTTATTAGGAAGTAACTGTAGTAACTGAATTTTTTTTTTTTTTAGTTGCAAAGCCTCATTCCTTTTGTTCAGCTGCCCCCTAGTGACTCCGTGTGTGAAGAGTATGGTCTGAGCTGCTCGGATGCTCTGCATAATCTTTTTTAGTAAGTATTGCTGGCAAGAGAACTACAATTGAACATTTTATCCTGAGAGTTTTTTTTTTTTTTTAAGATAGTGATTTTAGGGCTATTAGTTTCATGGATTTTTTTTTTTTTTTTTAGAGACGGAGTCTCACTCTGTTGTCTAGGCTGGAGTGCAATGGTGCTGTCTCGGCTCACTGCAACCTCTGCCTCCTGAGTTCAAGCAATTCTCCCGCCTCAGCCTCCTGAGTAGCTGGGACTACAGGCACGCACCACCACGCCTGGCTAATTTTGTATTTTCAGTAGAGACAAGGTTTCACCATGTTGGCCAGGCTGGTCTCAAACTCCTGACCTCAGATGATCCGCCCACCTTGGCATCACAAAGTGCTGGGATTACAGGCATGAGCCACCGCGCCTGGCTAGTTTTGTATTTTTAGTTGAGATGAGGTTTCACCATGTTGGCCAGGCTGGTCTCGAACTCCTGACCTCAGATATCTGCCCACCTTGGCATCCCAAAGTGCTGGGATTACAGGCATGAGCCACCGCGCCTGGCTAGGGATAGTAGTCTTTTATGTCCTTTATAAAACTGTGAGCAGTGCTATTGCTAAGAAAGATGATTTATACAAAGGACTCAGTTACTTAATTCAAACCATGTTCCCAGTAATTGATACATTTCAGGTGGTTTTCTGTTGAGTTAGTCTTCTTTAAGGCTCTGTTTAGTTAGACTAACTTTTAAATTATTTTATCATTTTAAATGATTTTGACTTTTCTGGCATCTGATGAAGGCAGTTCAGTGTCATTAGTTTTAGTATAAGAAAATAGACACTTCCTGACCAGGCGCGGTGGCTCACACCTGTAATCCCAGCACTTTGGGAGGCTGAGGCGGGCGGATCACGAGGTCAGGAGATCGAGACCTTCCTGGCTAACACGGTGAAACCGCGTCTCTACTAAAAATACAAAAAATTAGCCGGGTGTCGTGGCGGGCGCCTGTAGTCCCAGCTACTTGGGAGGCTGAGGCAGGAGAATGGCATGAACCTGGGAGGCAGAGCTTGCAGTGAGCCGAGATCTTGCCACTGCACTCCAGCCTGGGCAACAGAGCGAGACTCAGTCTCAAAAAAAAAAAAGGAAGAAAATAGACACTTCCATAAATGGGATTGGTCCTGTAAACATCTCTCCGTCTCTCTCCCTCTGTCTCTCTCTCTCTCTATATATATATAATATGTATATAAAATATGTATTTATAAAATATATATAATATATACTACGTATATTATATATTGCATACTATATATATATATATTGTATATTGCATACTATATATAATATATATTGTATATTGCATACTATATATAATATATATTGTATATTGTGTATTATATATATATGGTGGGTTTTTGGGGGTTTTTTTGTTTTTTTTTTTTTGAGATGGAGTCTCACTCTGTTGCCTAGGCTGGAGGTCAGTGCCATGATCTTCGTTCACTGCAACCTCTGCCTCCCAGGTTCAAGCGATACTCCTGCCTCAGCCTCCTGAGAAGCTGGGGCTACAGGTGTGCACTACCAGGCCCAGCTGATTTTTTGTATTTTTAGTGGAGACGGGGTTTCACCTTGTTGCGCAGGCTGGTCTTGAACTCCTGACCTCAGGTGATCTGCCCCCCTTGATCTCCTAAGGCTCTGGGATTTCAGGCATGAGCCACCGCACCAAGCCTAAGATCTCTATTTCTTTTTGTTTGTTGTTTGCGTTTAGATCTATATTTCTTATTCTTCCACTTGCTTTTGGCCTATGCCTGAGACTGTAAACACGGAGCTTCATGTCTTCGTGTGAAGGTGGTGTTCTTCCGGAAATGCCCGTGTCCCCGGGGTGGGTCTCGTGAAGCAAGCGCTTTACCAAGACGTGAGATACAAGCTTCCTAACCGGGAGATTGTGAAAGGGGAGGGAATGTGGGCAGAATCCTGAGCACAAGTGGTTAGACTTCATTGACAAACCGGGGGTGGCAGTACGGAGGTTCTGAGCATGCATTTGAAGTGAGATCCACTCCTCTTACGGAGGATTTATCAGGAGGGATAAGGAGAGCTGCAGCACATCAGTGTTGGACCCACTGCATCGCCTGTGGTGCATTGGTTGACTGTAGGAGCTTCAGAGTATTCCAGGAGGTCTGGTTCTTTGATGACTCATCAAGATTTGGAACACAGATACCCATGCACTGCAATAGTAATACTTATCAGCACGTCACCTGGGGTTTTGTTTTCATTTCACTTTAAGAATGTGCCATGTTGGCCGGGCGTGGTGGCTCACGCCTGTAATCCCAGCACTTTGGGAGGCCGAGGCGGGCAGATCACAAGGTCACAAGTTCAAAACCAGCCTGACCAACATGGTGAAATCCCATCTCTACTAAAAATACAAAAAAAGTCAGCCAGGCGTGGTGGCGCATGCCTGTAATCGCAGCTACTGGGGAGGATGAGGCAGGAGAATCGCTTGAACCTGGGAGACGGAGGTTGCAGTGAGCCGAGATCATGCCATTGTACTCCAGCCTGGGCAATAAGAGTGAAACTCCATCTCAGAAAAAAAAAAGAATGTGCCATGTGATCGTATTTCTAATCCTTTTCACTTTGGAATCCTGTCCTCACCATATTAATGTTGAATAGCATCTCAGGTTTCATTTCACAATGCACCCATGGAGTTGGAAGGAGTTCAACAGACAGACAGTTTTTCTTTATCAACCGGCGGCCTTGTGACCCAGCAAAGGTATTTACAATTTTTTTGTATTAGTTTATTCTTTATGCCTTTGACTTTTAATGGATAACTTTTTTTCTGATAATAGGCAGTTTACATGGAACTCGGGACTTTCAGAAACTGGCTTTAACATTATCTAATTTTGGGCATTTACAGAATTCTACTGCAGATGGCCCCCAACTTAAGATGTTTCAACTAAAAAAAAAAAAAAAAGATGTTTCAACTGAAGATTTTTCTTACCGGGCACAGTGGCTCATGCCTGTAATCCCAGCACTTTGGTAGGCCAAGGTGGGTGGATTGCTTGAGGTCAGGAGTTCGAGACCAGCCTGGCCAACATGACAAAACCCTGTCTCTACTAAAATACAAACAATACCCAGGCGTGGTGCCGCATGCCTGTAATCCTAGCTACATGGGAGGCTGAGGCAGGAGGATTGCTTGAACATGGGAGATGGAGGTTGCAGTGAGCCGAGATTGTGCCACTGCACTGCAGCCTGGGTGACAGAGTGAGACTTGTCTCTCAAAAAAAAAATTTTTTTTCTTTTTTTTTGAGGCGGAGTCTCACTCTGTCACTCTGGTGTGATCTTGGCTCACTGCAAGCTCCGCCTCCCGGGTTCACACCATTCTCCTGCCTCAGTCTCCTGAGTAGCTGGGACCAGAGGCGCCCACCACCTTGCCCAGCTAATTTTTTGTATTTTTAGTAGAGACGGGGTTTCACCATGTTAGTCAAGAAGGTCTTGATCTCCTGACCTTGTGATCCGCCCGCCTTGGCCTCCAAAAGTGCTGGGATTACAGGCATGAGCCACCGCGCCTGGCCAAAAAAACACAAATATTTTTCTACTACTTTACCTTGTTGCAGAAGTTATTTTTGCAGTAGATACCATCCTTCAAGTACCTATGGAACCATTGTTTTTCGGTATAGTATTCAATAAATTACAGAAGATACTCAACATTTTATTATAAAATAGGTAGTGTGTTATTTTGCCTATAGACTAATGTAAGTATTCTGAGGCAAGGCTGAGATAGGACATTCAGTAGGTTAGGTAATCACAAAGGCATTTTTGACATGCAATATTTTCTTTTCTTTTTTTTTTTTTTTTGAGACAGAGTCTCGCTCTATTGCCGGGGCTGGAGTGCAGTGGCCGGATCTCAGCTCACTGCAAGCTCCGCCTCCCGGGTTTACGCCATTCTCCTGCCTCAGCCTCCCAAGGAGCTGGGACTACAGGCGCCCGCCACCTCGCCTGGCTAGTTTTTTGGATTTTTTTTTAGTAGAGATGGGGTTTCACCGTGTTAGCCAGGATGGTCTCGACCTCCTGACCTCGTGATCCGCCCGTCTCGGCCTCCCAACGTGCTGGGATTACAGGCTTGAGCCACCGCCCCCGGCAATATTTTCAATTTATGCGTTTATCAGGACATAACCGTATCGTAAGTCAAGGAGCGTATCTATCTGTGTACAGTTTTTGTTGTTGTTGTTTTTTGGGTTTTGTTTTGAGGCAGAGTCTTGCCCTGTTGCCCAGGCTGGAGTGCAATGGCGCACTCTTGGCTCACTGCAACCTCCACCTCCTGGGTTCAAGCGATTCTCCTGCCTCAGATTCCCAAGTAGCTGGGATTACAGGCCTGCGCCACCACGCCTGGCTAATTTTTTTGTATCTTTAGTAGAGACAGGATTTCACCATCTGGCCGGGATGGTCTTGAACTCCTGACCTCGTGATCTGCCCGCCTTGGCCTCCCAAAGTGCTGGGATTACAGGCATGAGCCACCGTGCCTGGCCTCTGTGTATAGTTGTTTAAATTGCATATACGTGAGTGTGTTTGTATGTGTATATATACATTATATATGTTGTGTGTACATATACATAAATATATAAACACTTATTAATTACCAGTATATTTATTATTATAAAAACTAAAACTATTTGAAGAAACTAAACATTTTATAACATTCTGTGTCACCTTTCAGTATAAACTGTGATTACATGGTTTCTATATTTTCTCCAGATTTCTATATTTTCTCTTCATTCTTTCTATTTTCCTAGGAAAATAAGGGTTCAGATTGCTTCTGCCTCAAATTTAAACAGATCATCTTGATATGTTTATAGCACAACATTGTACCTCAGTAATATTTTCTGTTTCTCTTTTTCTCTTTTTATTTTTTTTGAGATGGAGTCTCGCTCTGTCGCCCAGGCCGGAGTGCAGTGACGTGATCTCGGCTCACTGCACCCTCTGCCTCCCAGGTTCAAGCAATTCTCCTGCCTCAGCCTCCCGAGTAGCTGGGATTATAGGCACATGCTGCCATGCCCGGCTAATTTTTTGTATTTGAGTGAAGACGGGGTTTCGCTGTGTTGCCCGGGCTGGTCAAGAACTCCTGAGCTCAGGCAATCCACCTGCCTTGGCCTCCCAAAGTGCTGGGATTACAGGCGTGAGCCACCACTTCCGGTCCCTGTATTTCAGTGATGCTTTAGAGTTCGCGTATAATCTGCCAGATGTGGTTGATCTTCTAAATTTTTTAACCTATAGTGTGATGGATTCATAATTATTAATTGTAACTATTAATAATTAATGTGATATTTTGGTTTATTTCTAATGACATTTTAATGTCATAAATATGTTTCTATGTACATTGAATGTGTTTTATGAATATTTAAGCTGTGCCCACATTTCACTAGAATTTCTCATAGAGCAACTTTAGGTTGGAAAAAGATTCAGTTTTAGGGATCTGTGATTAGGGAAATATATCACTTCATGAGTTTTGAGGAAACTTTTGGTGATGGATATATTCATTATCTTGATTGTGGGGATAGTTTCACAGGTGTTTGTGTATATGTCAAAATTTGTGAAATTGCACACTTTAAATGTGTAGTTTATTCTATGTTAGTCATATCTCAGTAAAGCTATTAAAAAATGTATTCTTAGGCCAGGTGTAGTGACTCACGCCTATAATCTTAGCACTTTGGGAGGCCGAGGCAGGCGGATCAACTGAGGTCAGGAGTTCGAGACCAGCCTGGCCAACTTGGTGAAACCCCTTCTCTACTAAAAACACAAAAATTATCTGGTTGTGGTGGCATGTGCCTGTAATCCCAGCTACTCTGGAGGCCGAGTCAGGATAATCACTTGAGCCCTGGAGGTGGAGGTTGCAGTGAGCCAAGATTGCGCCATTATACTCCAGTCTGGGTAACAAGAGTGAGACCCCATCTCAAAAAAAAGAAAAAAGAAAAAAGAAATCCTGCCTGTAGTCCAAGCTACATGGCAGGCTGAGGCAGGAAGATGACTTGAGCCTGGGGGGTTGAGGCTGCAGTGAGCCATGATTGCTCCACTGCACTCCAGCCTGTGACAAGGCGAGACCTTGTCTCACTAAAACAAAAAAAAAACTCCTTCTAAGAACATACTGGTTGGTTAGAATAGTATGTTGTTAGAATGTGGAGGGCCGGGAACATTTGTCATTTATTCTTTTCTACTCCTTGTATTTTGTGCAGGTCTCCAGACTTGTGAACGAGGTCTACCACGTGTATAATCGACATCAGTATCCATTTGTTGTTCTTAACATTTCTGTTGATTCAGGTAAGTTCCATTGGCATTTCAGTACAACTAGTGACTAATGCCTCAAAGAATAAAATTAAATTATACAGCTCTTTTCTGACTGGAATGAGATAACAATTTATAGTCATGTAAGTTTGTTGGTTTTCTTTTTTTTTTTTTTTGAGACGGGGTCTTGATCTGTCGCCCAGGCTGGAGTGCAGTGGCACAGTCTCGGCTCACTCCAAGCTCTGCCTCCTGGGTTCAAGCGATTCTCCTGCATCAGCCTCCCAAGTAGCTGGGACTACAGGTGTGTGCCACCACACCTGGTTAATTTTTTGTATTTTTAGTAGAGATGGGGTTTCACCATGTTAGCCAGGATGGTCTCGATCTCCTGACCTCATGATCTGCCCGTCTTGGCTTCCCAAAGTGCTGGGATTATAGGCTTGAGCCACCATTCCTGACCCCGTAATTTTGTTTTTTTTTTTTTTTTTTTTTTTTTTTTTTTTGAGGCGGAGTCTCGCTCTGTCGCCCGGACTGGAGTGCAGTGGCCGGATCTCAGCTCACTGCAAGCTCCGCCTCCCGGGTTTACGCCATTCTCCTGCCTCAGCCTCCCGAGTAGCTGGGACTACAGGCGCCCGCCACCTCGCCCGGCTAGTTTTTTGTATTTTTAGTAGAGACGGGGTTTCACTGTGTTAGCCAGGATGGTCTCGATCTCCTGACCTCGTGATCCGCCCGTCTCGGCCTCCCAAAGTGCTGGGATTACAGGCTTGAGCCACCGCGCCCGGCCAATTTTGTTTTTTTTAAACAGAGTTCCCGCTTTCTACTTGAGACTATGTTAATTGTATTATTAGGAAAATGTAATTTTTTTTATGCCAATCAAGGGAGAAAGTAGACTAAATGTTCTTCCTAATTTCACAAATAATTCATTTCATATAGGTTTTTTTTTTCTGATTGTTAAAATTTTGGTTTATTATCATTGAGTATTTTTTCTAGATACTTAGAAATACATATGTACATACCTTAAAAAATATCTTCTCTCCTCTTTTTCTTTCCCTCTCCCCTCCTCCCGTATTCTTTGGAATGAGAAAATAACTTTGTATACTGTGCTTTATCCTTAGATATGAATGTTTTTCTCTTCCATGTTACTAAAAATTAATCAGAAATGTGATTTTAATAGGTGAATTATATTCCAATGCATGGTTATAGTTTGGTATTTTAATTTTTTAATTTTTCAAAATTTAAGTTGTTTTTAGTTTTTGGAAATTACAAATACTTTCCTTATAATTAAATCATTATCTGCATCTTTATTATTGTATTTTTTTTGAGACAGAGTCTTGCTCTGTCTCTCAGGCTGGAGTGCAGTGGTGTAATCTCAGCTCACTGCAACCTCCGCTTCCTGAGATCAAGCGATTCTCCCACCTGAGCCTCCTGAGTAGCAGGGATTACAGGCGCCCACCACCAGGCCTGACTCATTTTTTGTATTTTTAGTAGAGACGGGGTTTTGCCATGTTGACCGGGCTGATCTTGAGCTCCTCATCTTAACTTATCCATTCGCCTCAGCCTCCCAAAGTGCTGGGATTACAGGGCGTGAGCCACTGCGCTCAGCCTACATCTTTAATTATTCTTAAGATAAATTGCTAGGAGTAGAATTACTGGGTCCGTGAATATGATCATTTTAAGGCTTTTTCTATATTGCATTCTAGATGTACCAATTTACACATCTACCTATAATGTGTTAGGTATTATAATGGTTAAGCTAAATTCAGTAGGGGATTAAAATACCTTATTTTAGTTTGCATATTTAAAAATTATTTTTATGTGTTTATTTGCTTTTCCTTTAACAATTCAGCTTTTCAAGCCCTTCTATATTGTGTCTATTCAAAAATTGTCTTTTGCTCATTTATTTGAGAGACAGAGTTTTGCTCTTGTCACCAAGGCTGGGGTGCGATGGCATGATGTCGCCTCACTGCAACCTCTGCCTCCCGGGTTCAAGCGATTCTCCTGCCTCAGCTTCCCAAGTAGCTGGGACTGCAGGCATGCGCCACAACGCCCAGCTAATATTTGTATTTTTAGTAGAGATGGGAATTTCACCATCTTGACCAGGCTGGTCTCGAACTCCTGACCTCGTGATCCACCTGCCTCGTCCTCCCAAAATTCTGGGATTGCAGGCATGAGCCACCGTGGCCAGCATGAGAATGGTGATTTCATAATTTATGAATATTAACCTGGACACTGTATTTTTTTAATAGTACTTGTGATAAATACAAGTGAATGAAATAATAGATGGGGAAATTTCTATTGTTAAAAGTGAATTTGGGGCCGGGCGCGGTGGCTCAAGCCTGTAATCCCAGCACTTTGGGAGGCCGAGACGGGTGGATCACGAGGTCAGGAGATCGAGACCATCCTGGCTAACACCGTGAAACCCCATCTCTACTAAAAAATACAAAAAACTAGCTGGGCGAGGTGGCGGGCGCCTATAGTCCCAGCTACTCGGGAGGCTGAGGCAGGAGAATGGCCTAAACCCGGGAGGCGGAGCTTGCAGTGAGCTGAGATCCGGCCACTGCACTCCAGCCTGGGCGATAGAGCGAGACTCCGTCTCAAAAAAAAAAAAAAAAAAAGTGAATTTGGCTCGGCGCAGTGGCTGATGCCTGTAATCCCAGAACCTTGGGAGGCCAAAGTGGGTGGATCACTTGAGGTCAGGAGTTCAAGACCAGCCTGGCGAAAATGGTGAAACCCCATCTCTACTAAAAATACAAAAATTAGCCAATATGGTGGCACTCGCCTGTAATCCCAGCTACTTCGGAGGCTGAGGCCGGGAGAATCACTTGAACCCAGGAGGCGGAGGTTGCAGTGAGCTGAGATCGCGCCACTGCGCTCCAGCCTAGCCGACAGAGTGAGACCCTGTCTGAAAATAATAATAAATAAAAGTGAATTTAAACATAGTAAGTGTGTTTTCTTTTTTTCCTTAGAATGTGTTGATATCAATGTTACTCCAGATAAAAGGCAAATTTTGCTACAAGAGGAAAAGCTTTTGTTGGCAGTTTTAAAGACCTCTTTGATAGGAATGTTTGATAGTGATGTCAACAAGCTGAATGTCAGTCAGCAGCCACTGCTGGATATTGAAGGTAAGAAAAATACTGTGTACAAACAGCTTCTAAAGCTTTCAGCTAATGTGTTTCCTTATTTTTTCCAAGGCAAGCTTTTTTTTTGACATGAAACAAAGTCTCTTATACTATCATTTTTAATTTTTTTTTGAGACAGGGACTTGCTCTGTCTTACCCAGGCTGGACTGCAGTGGCGCCATCGTAGCTTACTGCAGCTTCATACTCCTGGGCTCAAGCCATCTTCCTGCCTCAGCCTCCCAAGTAGCTGCCTCCAAGTACCTCTAGTTTTTTGTAAATTGTAAATGGATGACGTAATATAAGATATATGATTGGAAGAAGTCTACAGTGACTGCATTTTTAACTCCCTAGTCATGTCTGTTTTTTTGAGATGGAGTTTCACTCTTGTTGCTCAGGCTGGAGTGCAGTGACGTGATCTCAGCTCACTGCAACCTTGAAGCCTCCTGAGTTCAAGAGATTCTCCTACCTCAGCCTCCCGAGTAGCTGTGATTACAGGCGCCTGCCACCACACCTGGCTAATGTTTGTATTTTCATTAGAGATGGGGTTTCTCCATGTTGCCCAGGCTGGTCTCGAACTCTTGAGCTCAAGCAATCCTCTAGCCTTGGCCTCTGAAAATGCTGGGATTTCCTGACTTCTAACAGAATTTAGGCCAGGCGTGGTGGCTCACTCCTGTAATCCCAGTACTTTGGGAAGCTGAGGCGCGCAGATCACGAGGTCAGGAGATCGAGACTATCCTGGCTAACATGATGAAACCCCATCTACTAAAAATACAAAAAATTAGCCAGGCGTGGTGGCGGGCGCCTGCAGTCCCAGCTACTTGGGAGGCTGAGGCAGGAGAATGGCGTGAACTCGAGAGGCAGAGCTTGCAGTGAGCCGAGATCCCGCCACCGCACTCCAGCCTGGGCGACAGAGCAAGACTCTGTCTCAAAACAAACAAACAAACAAACAAAAAAACCGTAACAGTATAGTTTAATCTGTTTTTAATTTGAAGTTATTCAGTCTGTCCTTTTCTGTGATTTGTTGCTTTCTCTCATTATTTTGTTTGTGAGATTCACCCAAGTCATGCGGCAAAATTCATTTATTCGTTCACTGTACAGTGTTCCATTATAGTCAGATACCGTAATTTGTGAATATTGGAATTGTTTCCAGTTTGGGGCTATAATGAAGAATGCTGTCATGAAAATCCTTATCCATGTCTTTTGACAAGCATGCATAGTTAGTTCTTCTTTTTTTTTGTTGCGAGGGAGTCTCGCTCTGTCACCCAGGCTGGAGTGCAGTGGAGTGATCTTGGCTCACTGCAACCCCCACCTTCCAGGTTCAAGTGATTCTCCTGCCTCATTCTCATCCTCCATAGCAGCTGGGACTATAAGTGTATTCCACTATGCCCTGCTAATTTTTTTTTGTATTTTTAGTAGAGATGAGGTTTTACCATGTTGGTCAGGTTGGTCTTGAATTCGTGCAGTGGCACAATCTCGCCTCACTGCAACCTCTGCTTCCTGAGTTCAAGAGCTTCTCCCACCTCAGCCTCCCGAGTAGCTGGGACTACAGGCATGCGCCACCACGCCCAGCTAATTTTTGTATTTCTAGTAGAGACAGGGTTTCACCATGTTGGCCAAGCTGGTCTTGAACTCCTGACCTCAGATGATCTGCCTGCCTGGACCTCCCAAAGCGCTGGGATAACAGGCGTGAGCCACCACACCTGGCCCATATTATAGTTTTGTTTTGAACATTGAACCGTGTTCATCTGTGTAATTAGCATGCGGATCTCCTGTTTTGTGAAGTATCTGTTCACATAAGCACGTCCTCTCACCATTTCAGGATAGTCCCTGACCCTCTTCTCCATTCACGTTTGCTTAGGTAACTTAGTAAAAATGCATGCAGCGGATTTGGAGAAGCCCCTGGTAGAAAAGCAGGATCATTCCCCTTCATTAAGGACTCGAGAAGAAAAAAGGGACGTGTCCATTTCCAGACTGCGAGAGGCCTTTTCTCTTCGTCACACAACAGAGAACAAGCCTCGCAGCCCGAAGACTCCAGAAGCAAGAAGGAGCCCTCTAGGACAGAAAAGGGGTGTGCCATCTTCTAGCACTTCAGATGCGGTCACTGACAGAGGCTTCCCGAGACCTCAGAAAGAGGCAGCGAGTTCCAGTCAGGGACCCAGGGACCCTACGGACGGAGTGGAGGTGAAGGATTTGGGGCACGGCAGCACTTCTGTGGATTCTGAGGGGTTCAGCATCCCAGACACGGGCAGTCACTGCAGCAGTGAGTGTGCGGCCAGCTCCCCAGAGGACAGGGGCTCGCAGGAACACGCGGACTCACATGAGAAAGCGCCTGAAACTGACGACTCTTTTTCAGATGTGGACTGCCATCCAAACCAGGTAGACACAGGGTGTAAATTTCGAGTTTCGCCTCAGCCAACTGATCTTGCATCCCCAAACACAAAGCGTTTTAAAAAAGAAGAAATTCTTTCCAATTCTGACATTCGTCAGAAGTTAGTAAATACTCAGAGTGTGTCAGCCTCTCAGGTTGATGTGGCTGTTAAAATTCATAAGAAGGTTGTGGCCCTGGACTTTTCTATGAGTTCTTTAGCTAAACGAATAAAGCAGTTACATCATGAAACACAGCAAAGTGAAGGTGAACAGAATTATAGGAAGTTTAGGGCAAAGATTTGCCCTGGAGAAAATCAAGCAGCCGAAGATGAACTAAGAAAAGAGATAAGGTAACGTTTTAATTTTTTACTTTTTTACTTTTATTTAAATTTTTGTTTATTTTATTTTTTTGAGACAGAGTCTCGCTCTGTTGCGCCAGCTGGAGTGCAGTGGCGTGATCTTGGCTCACTGCAGCCTCCACCTCCCAGGTCCAAGTGATGATTCTCCTGCCTCAGCCTCCTGAGTAGCTGGGATTACAGGTGCACACCACCATGCCTGGCTAATTTTTGTATTTTTGGTGAAAACAGGGTTTCACCATGTTGGCCAGGCTGATCTCGAACTCCTGACTTCAGGTGATCCACCCACCTCGGCCTCTGAAAGTGCTAGGATTACAGATGTGAGCCACCACCCCCGGCCAGATTTTTTTTTTTTTTTTTTGAGACTGAGTCTCGCTGTCGCCCAGGCTGGAGTGCAGTGGCCGGATCTCAGCTCACTGCAAGCTCCGCCTCCCGGGTTTATGCCATTCTCCTGCCTCAGCCTCCCGAGTAGCTGGGACTACAGGCGCCCGCCACCTCTCCCGGCTAGTTTTTTGTATTTTTTAGTAGAGACGGGGTTTCATCCGGTTAGCCAGGATGGTCTCGATCTCCTGACCTCGTGATCCGCCCGTCTCGGCCTCCCAAAGTGCTGGGATTACAGGCTTGAGCCACTGCACCCGGCCAAGTTTTTTCTTAAGAGTATTTTGGGCCGGGCCCGGTGGCTCAAGCCTGTAATCCCAGCACTTTGGGAGGCCGAGACGGGCGGATCACGAGGTCAGGAGATCGAGACCATCCTGGCTAACACGGTGAAACCCCATCTCTACTAAAAATACAAAAACTAGCCGGGCGAAGTGGCGGGCGCCTGTAGTCCCAGCTACTCGGGAGGCTGAGGCAGGAGAATGGTGTAAACCCGGGAGGCGGAGCTTGCAGTGAGCTGAGATCCGGCCACTGCACTCCAGTCCCGGCGACAGAGCGAGACTCCGCCTCAAAAAAAAAAAAAAAAGAGTATTTTGAAGCTGGGTGCGGTGGCTTGCGCCTGTAATCCCTGCACTTTGGGAAGCCAAGCCGAGGAGGGAGGATCACTTGAGCCCAGCAGTTCAAGACCAGCCTGGGCAACATAGGGAGACCCTGTCTGTATAATAAAATTGGCCGGGCACGGTAGCGCACAGTTGTAATTCCAGCATCTGCGCTTGGCCAGATACTGTTCTCTGTGGCAGGAAATAGACTCCAAAGACATGGAAGACTTGGGTCTTTTAGGCCAGCACCAGCTTTTGAGCAGATTATCTGTGTACTGGGAACCAGGGCTTATTCAGACAATTCCCGGGAGAGCCTGGGATCAGCACCGGGGAGGTGGTATTTGTGCTGGTATCTGGGATGCTTCTGGGATGTGCTTTCCCTTCCCTCCTGCGGTACAGGAGTTCCTGCGTCATCACTCACTCTGGCAGCTTCTCTCCATCCAGCAGGCTGCAGCCACTCCTGCTCCAAGGAGATCTGAAACTCAGCCTGAGTGGGGAGGGGCCTCTTACAAGAGTTCCTTTTCTGCCGGGCATGGTGGCTCATGCCTGTAATCCCAGCACTTTGGGAGGCCAAGGCGGGCGGATCACCAGAGGTCGGGAGTTTGAGACCAGCCTGACCAACATGGAGAAACCTTGTCTCTACTAAAAATGCAAATATACTGGAATGTGGTGGTGCACGCCTGTAATCCCAGCTACTTGGGAGGCTGAGGCAGGAGAATCACTTGAACCCGGGAGGTGAAGTTGTGGTGAGTTGAGATTGTACCATTGCACTCCAGCATGGGCAACAAGAGCGAACTCCATCTAAAAAAAAAAAAAAGAAAGAAAAAGAAAAAAAAAAAAGAGTTCCTTTTCTGAGGACTCTCCCTCTTCCCTAGAGGTAGTAGCATTTTCCATTCCTGTATTTATTAGCATAGTAGTTAACCACGTTTTACTAGTTTGTGTAATGCTTTATTATACATTTTTCCTCCTCAGGCCTGACATGGTGGTGCCATGTAATTCCAGCACTTTGGGAGGCTGAGGCAGGGAGTTTGAGAACAGCCTGGGCAATATAATGAGATCCCATCTCTAAAGAAAAAAAAAATTAGCCAAGTACATTACTGCATGCCTGTAGTCCCAGGTACTCAGGAGGCTGAGGCAGGAGGCTCACTTGAGCCCAGGAGTTTGAGGCTGCAGTGAGCTATCATCATGCCATTGTGCTGCAGCCTGGGTGACAGAGCAAGACCCTGTCTTTAAAAAAACAACAAAAAAACAGAATCCCTGTTAAAATCACTGGTGTGGTTTTTGTCTCTTGATTGTGCTCTGACTGATACGGAATTGGTACCAGGAGACAGACCCTCAAAGATAAGATTTGGGGATTGGTTTGGTTATGACTTGGATTTGAGCTCTGTGTGGAGCCCCTCACAATAGGAAACGTGGGCTCAGTAATCCATGCTGTGTGGAGGTCTCACAGTTCACCAGACTGTCCCCTGTGGTTGATTGTGATGGTGATGAGCATGGTGACATGGTGACATGGGACCGGGTCTTCCTGGAGCAGTTATAGAAAGAAACAACAATATCAGCTCCTTTTTTTTTTTTTTTTTTTTTGAGACAGAGTCTCGCTCTTTCACCCAGGTTGGAGTGCACTGGCACGATCTCAGCTCACTGCAACCTCTGCCTCCTGGGTTCAAGCGATTCTTCTGCCTTAGTTTCCCAAGTAGCTGAGAGTACAGGTGCCCATCACCATGCCTGGCTAATTTTTTTATTTTTAGTAGAGATGGGGTTTCACCATGTTGGCCAGACTGGTCTTGAACTCCCATCCTCAAATGATCTGCCCACCTTGGCCTCCCAAAGTGCTGGGATTACAGGCGTGAGCCCCCGTGCTCAGCCTAATCTCAGCTCCTTTCATCCTCAGCTCAGCACACCAGGTGAGAACCAGGAAACATCCATGGTTTAACAGAGTCATTTCTTATAGTCACAGCACTGATACTGCAGAAAATCCGTTTTCACCACGTTTACTTATGGGGGACTGAGAGTGACAGTGTCAGTTTCTCGTGTGAAGGTTAGGGGTGGTGTCTGTCTTTTGTCCGGATTGACTAAGATAGTATCTAATGACATTAGATGTTGAAGCCACCCAGCAAAGGACCCAGTGGTCGGCCTGGCAGAGATTAGAGGATTGATATCCAGTGTTGGCAAAAGGTACTCTTAGACACCATTGGCGGGAGTGTGCATTTTCACAGATTTCCCATCAAAAAGTGCATATGTGATTCTCCCTCTAGCATCTGTCTCCCGGAAATGCACCCACAGATGAGTAAGTTTATGCACAGAAGTCTTTGCTGCAGCTTTGAGTACACAATTGAAATTGGAAACAACCGAAATGTGCTTTAGTCGGGAATTTGACAGACAAATTATGGTACATTCATGCAGTGACTTCCTATGTGGCCATTAAAAAGAATGAAGTAGGCCGGACGTGGTGGCTCACGCCTGTAATCCCAGCACTTTGGGAGGCCAAGGCGGGTGGATCACTTGAGGTCAGGAGTTCAAGACCAGCCTGGTCAACATGATGAAACCTTGTCTCTACTAAAAATACAAAAATTAGCTGGGCTTGACGGTGCATGCCTGTAGTCCCAGCTACTCGAGAGGCTGAGGCAGGAGAATTGCTCGAACCCAGGACCATAGGTTGCCTTGAGCCAAGGTCGCGCCACTGCAGTCCAGCCTGGGCAACACAGTGAGACTCCGTCTTAGAAAAATAATAATAAAAAAAAATGAAGTAGATCTATGTGCACAGATCTGCAAATGTCTTTCAGATGCATTAAGTGATGACAGTAGAATGGAGAATTAAAGTTCCATTTTTGTTTTTTAAAATTAAAAAAATTTATATAGAGAGACAAGGGTCTAGAAGGATATATTCCATTTAAATTGTTAATGGTAGCAACTGATGCCTTCTCTGGAGACTTGAATGAATGAATAATTAATGTTATCTTTAGAAAGTGGGATGGTTGGCTGGACGCGGTGGCTGAAGCCTGTAATCCCAGCACTTCGGGAAGCTGAGACGGGCGGATCACGAGGTCAGGAGATCGAGACCATCCTGGCTAACACGGTGAAACCCCGTCTCTACTAAAAATACAAAAAACTAGCCGGGCGAGGTGGCGGGCGCCTGTAGTCCCAGCTACTCGGGAGGCTGAGGCAGGAGAATGGCGTAAACCTGGGAGGCGGAGCTTGCAGTGAGCTGAGATCCGGCCATTGCACTCCAGCCTGGGCGACAGAGTGAGACATCGTCTCAAAAAAAAAAAAGAAAGTGGGATGGTTAAGCCAGGTGCGGTGACTCATGCCTGTAATCCTAGCACTTTAGGAGGCCAAGGCGGGCAGATCATGAGGTCAGGAGTTCGAGACCAGCCTAACCAACATGATGAAACTCTTGTCGCTACTAAAAATACAAAAATTAGCTGGGCACGGTGGCATTTGCCTGTAATCTCAGCTACTCAGGAGGCTGAGGCAGAAGAATCACTTGAACCTGGGAGGTGGAGGTTGCAGTGAGCTGAGATTGTGCCATTGCACTCCAGCCTGGGTGACAGAACGACTCTGTCTTAAAAAAAAAAAAAAAAAAAAAGAAAATGGGATGACTGGGGACTTTATTTTGTGTTTTTGTATTGTTTGACTTTTTTTATTACAGTCGTCTATAACATAATCAGAAAAGTAATCTTGTAAAGTGTCTCATAATTAACATTTTCTACCTACAGTAAAACAATGTTTGCAGAAATGGAAATCGTTGGTCAGTTTAACCTGGGATTTATAATAACCAAACTGAACGAGGATATCTTCATAGTGGACCAGCATGCCACGGATGAGAAATACAATTTTGAGATGCTGCAACAGCACACCGTGCTCCAGGGACAGAGGCTTATTGCGTAAGTTTTTTTTAGTGTTGATTCCCAAACTCCCCCTCAAATTTAAGATCTAACAGAGGCCGAGGCAAGAGGATCGCAAGAGACCGGCAGTTTGAGACCAGCCTGGGCAACATAGCAAGACCTCATATCTACTAAAAAAGGAAGAGATCTAGGAAGGAGGGGTGTAAAAAATAAAAAAGATCGAACTGGCCGGGTGCAGTGCCTCACACCTGTAATCCCAGCCCTTTGGGAGGCTGAGGCAGGTGGATCACCTGAGGTCAGGAGTTCAAGAGCAGCCTGGCCAACATGGTGAAACCCCACCACTACTAAAAATACAAAAAGGCCAGGCGCGGTGGCTCACGCCTGTAATCCCAGCACTTTGGGAGGCTGAGGCGGATGGATCACTTCAGGTCCGGAGTTCGAAACCAGCTTGACCAACGTGGCGAGACGCTGTCTGTAGTAAAAATACAAAATTAGCCGGGCATGGTGGTGGGCACCTGTAATCCCAGCTACTTGGGAGGCTGAGGCAGGAAAATCGCTTGAACCCGGGAGATGGAGGTTGTGGTGAGCTGAGTTCGCGCCATTGCACTCCAGCCTGGGCAGCAAGAGTGAAACTCCATCTCAAAACAAAACAAAAAAAATGATAAAAAGTAAAAATACAAAAAATTAGCCAGGCATGGCAGTGCACACCTGTAATTCCAGATAGGAGGCTGAGGTAGCAGAATCGCTTGAACCTGGGAGATAGACGTTGCAGTGAGCCGAGATCCACCACTGCACTCCAGCCTGGGTGACACAGTGAGACTCCATCTCAAAAAAGAAAAAAAGAGATCTAGTTTATATATGTGTCTGTATGTATATATGTATTTTTCCATAAGTATTCGTATAGCAGATTTTTCTACTTTTTACATAATAATAGTGATATTACCATTTATTGAATGCCTAGTGTCTGCCAGGCACTGTTGAAATAATGTATGTGTATTAGTTCATTTAATCCTCAGAAACCAATGAGGTTGCTACTGTTACCATCACCATTCCACAAGTGATAAAACTGAGGCACACAGAGAGGCTGAGTAACCTGCCCAAGTTCACACAGTTAACATGTTCTCTAAGTATCAGACCTTTTTGGCTATTAAAAATGTTGATCTTCTTATAAAAAAAAAAAAAAAAAATGTTGATCACTGGTTAGCCAGAAGCTCCTTTTGATGAGGGCAGTTTATAGTACCGAGTATTAGTATGGATAGTGTATGGAATGTGTGTGTTCCGAAAGACAGCCTGTGCGCCAGTCTTGATTTACAGTAGAGTAATCAGAAGTCAGATGGTCGCTGCAGGTTGAGTGCAGGGGTACACACCTATAATCCCAGAGTTTTGGAAGGCTGAGGCAGGCAGATCTCTTGAGCTTAGGAGTTTGAGACCAGCCTGGGCATCATGGTGAAACCTTGTCACTACAACAAATATAAAAAATTAGCCAGACTTGATGGTGTGTGCCTGTGGTCCCAGCTATTCAGGAGGCTGAGGTGGGAGGATCATTTGAGCCCAGGAGATTGAGGCTGCCATGATTGTGCCACTGCACAGCACTCCAGCCTGGGAGACAGAGTGAGACAGTGAGACCCTGTCTTACAAACAAATAAATAAAATATAAACATGCCACTGCGTAGCACTCCGGCCTGGGAGACAGAGTGAGACAGTGAGACCCTGTCTTACAAACAAATAAATAAAATATAAACATGCCACTGCATAGCACTCCGGCCTGGGAGACAGTGAGACAGTGAGACCCTGTCTCACAAATAAATAAAATAAAATATAAACATTAGTTTAAGATAGTCACTGCAGAATTTGGTATTTCTCTTTCCTCGGCCGAACTGGGATGTTTTACCCTGATCACTTTACAAAGGCCAGGTGTGATAGTATATCGTGTAAAACCAAAGTCTTATCTTGAGCAAAGTTGTAAGAAGAGGTCATGGATTTTCGTGCGGGAAATTAAACCACGCAGAGAAGTAAACTCAGATCCCAACGAGTAGATCCCACATGGAGAAATGTATCACTGAACAGCTGGAGAAACCTATCTAGCTTACTGAGTACTCTCCTATGGAATGCATGAATTGTTTTTATTCTCAGTAGGAGGCAATAGTAATAATAAAGACATTTAGGAGGCCGGGCGCGGTGGCTCAAGCCTGTAATCCCAGCACTTTGGGAGGCCGAGACTAGGCGGATCACGAGGTCAGGAGATCGAGACCATCCTGGCTAACCCAGTGAAACCCCATCTCTACTAAAAAATACAAAAAATCTAGCCGGGCGAGGTGGCGGGCGCCTGTAGTCCCAGCTACTCGGGAGGCTGAGGCAGGAGAATGGCGTGAACCCGGGAGGCAGAGCTTGCAGTGAGCTGAGATCCGGCCACTGCACTCCAGCCTGGGCGACAGAGCGAGACTCCGTCTCAAAAAATAAAAATAAAAATAAAAATAAAATAAAGACATTTAGTAAGCTACTTTATAATCCTGAGGTATCCCTTTCCTGTTCCTCTTAATGGAGGTTTTTCTTCTCTTTTCTTTTCTTTTTTTTTTTTTTTTTTGGAGACAGAGTTTCTCTCCTTTGCCCAGGCTGGAGTGCAGTGGCGTGATCTCGGCTCACTGCAACCTCTGCCTCCTGGTTCAAGTGATTCTTGTGTCTCAGCCTCCCGAGCAGCTGGGACTACAGGCGCCCGCCTGCCACACCTGGCTAATTTTTGTATTTTTAGTAGAGAGGGGGTTTTGCCATGTTGATCAGGCTAGTCTCGAACTCCTGACCTCAGGTGATCCTCCCGCCTCAGCCTCCCAAAGTGCTGGGATTACAGGCAGGGGCCACCGTGCCCAGCTGAGGTCTTGTATTTTTTAGCCATTCTGCAAAGATAACCTCTCGTCTGTGACATCTCAAGTTGGCCCAGGTAATCACAGAACACTTTGGGTCCCAGATGGACCACACTTCAAGATTAAAGGATAAAGGCCCAGTTCCACCCTACCCTGCCAGCGCCTGCGTAGGGTGGCCCCGTTGACCTCTGTAGCTTTTCCCGTTCCTCTTCCTCTCGTTCCCTGTACTGGAGCCTCTCTGGCTGTCTTTCTTTTTCCCTTGGCAGGCCTGATGAATCCGTGTGGCCACTAAGCAGAATGAAGGATGTCTTTATGTGTGGCTCTGCAAACATCAGCCGTCCATCCCGGGGCTTGGCACACATTGTCGTCTCTGCCTAGAGTACTTGTCCTGCCCCCTGCACCCACTTCTCCCCCATTACCTGATTAACTCTCTCTTCTCCGCAGACTCAGCTCAAAGGTCACTTCCTGACCCCGGGTGAAGTCTCACTTATGACACTGGGTGCTTTTTCTTCCTGACCTTCCTGTCGTTTGTCATCATTATTGACTTGCATGAGTATCTGCTCAACGTCTTTCTTCCCCAGTAATCTGTTAGCTCCAGGACCACGCCTGTGTTTGCTCACTGGCTGTCTCCTGCCTTTAGCAGTGTTTGTCTTATCCAGCACTCAGGACTGGATGCAGTGGCTCACACTTGTAATCCCAGCACTTTCAGAGGCCGAGGTGAGAAGGTGAGAGGATCGCTTGAGCCCAGGAGTCTGAGACCAGCCTAGGCAACATAATGAGACCCTGTCTCTATCTTTGAAACAATAACAAAAAGTTAAAAAAAAAAAAAAGCACTCACTAACTCCAGGAGAAGGATGGAGATATAATACAGGCAGAGGATGGAACAGGATAGCAAAATAAATTCTGTCTGTTCATTCTGTTTACAAATGCTGGCCATGACCTAACCCAGTGTTTCAAATTCTCTATTAGAAGGAGGAAATATAGCATTTTTGTGATATTGTTATCCTTAAGGAAAGGATTCAGAAAAAGTTGGAGTCATTGGGGTGGCAGACTGAGGAAAAGGCAAACTACTTTCATAGCTACTTTAACTTTTCTTTTTTTTTTTTTGAGACAGAGTCTTGCCCTGTTGCCCGGGCTGGAGTGCAGTGATGCGATCTCAGCTCACTGCAACCTCCGCCTCCTGGGTTCAAGCAATTCTAGTGCCTCAGCCTCCCTAGTAGCTGCCAAGTAGCTGGGATTACAGGCATGAGCCACCACTTCCAGCTCATTTTTGTTTTTGTGGGGTTTTTTTTTTTTTTGGAGATAGTCTTGTCGTGTCTCCCAGGCTGGAGTGCAGTGGCGTGATCTTGGCTCACTGCAACCTCTGCCTCCTGGGTTCCAACGAATCTCCTGCCTAAGCCTCCCAAGTAGCTGGGACTACAGGCACACGCCACCGTGCCTGGCCTAATTTTTATATTTTTAGTAGAGAGAGGGTTTCACCATGTTGACCAGGGTGGTCTCAAACTCCTGGCCTCAAGAGATCTGCCTGCCTTGGCCTCCTAAAGTGCTGAGATTACAGGCATGAGCCACTGCACCTGGCCTGTAGTTACTTTAACTTCTAAAAAGAACTTTAAGAAAGAGAAAATTAAAAGGAACTTCTCAGGAAGTTTTATGACACTTAGCTGAATAGTGTTGTTATTCATGTTGTTATTTTGACATGAATTCAAAATACAGTATTGTTGTTTTCATTTCATTTCTGCTGTAAAGCTAAATGTTTGGCTTCAGGATGTGGTTTGAATCATTTTTGTGTTTTTCAGACCTCAGACTCTCAACTTAACTGCTGTTAATGAAGCTGTTCTGATAGAAAATCTGGAAATATTTAGAAAGAATGGCTTTGATTTTGTTATTGATGAAAATGGTAAGTTATTAATTAGAACCATAGCGGCTGGGTGTGTGGTGACTCAAGCCTGTAATCCCAGCACTCTGGGAGGCCAAGGTGGGCAGATCGCCTGAGGTCAGGAGTTCAAGACCAGCCTGGCCAGCATGGTGAAACCCCATCTCTCCTGAAAATAGAAAAATTAGCCGGGTGTGGTGGTGGGCGCCTGTCATCCCAGCTACTCAGGAGGCTGAGGTGGGAGAATTGCTTGAACCCAGGAGACAAGGGTTGCAGTGAGCCAAGATCATGTCACTGCACTCCAGCCTGGGTGACAAGAGTGAAGCTCTGTTTCAAAAAAAAAAAAAAAAATTAGAACTATAGATTCTTGTCTTTTTAGAGCTGGGAATAATCTTTCAGTTCATACAGACCAGTTTTTTTATTTTATAAAAGATGAAAAAGCCTCCCCCAAAAAGCATTTTGTGAGACTGCCCTCTCTCTTTCAGATGTTCATTCTTTTTTTTTTTTTCTTTGAGATGAAATCTTGATCTTGGCTCACTGCAGGCTCCACCTCCCGGGTTCACACCATTCTCCTGCCTCAACCTCCTGAGTAGCTGGGACTACAGGCCTGGCTAATTTTTTCTATTTTTTACTAGAGACGGGGTTTCACCGTGTTAGCCAGGATGGTCTCGATCTCCTGACCTCATGATTCGCCCGCCTCGGCCTCCCAAAGTGCTGGGATTACAGGCGTGAGCCACCGCGCCCGGCTTCAGATGTTCACTCTAAGTAGCTTTCAAGTGAAACGTGTTTCTCAAGTCATGGGTTTTTCTCAAAATTGTATTCTTTTAGCTCCAGTCACTGAAAGGGCTAAATTGATTTCCTTGCCAACAGTAAAAACTGGACCTTCGGACCCCAGGACATCGACGAACTGATCTTTATGCTAAGTGACAGCCCTGGAGTCATGTGCCGGCCGTCCAGAGTCAAGCAGATGTTTGCCTCCAGAGCCTGTTGGAAGTCGGTAAGGAAAGAAAGCCCGGCTGTCAGCAGCTGCTCAAGCTTGCGGTCTGAGGAAGGTCTCAGCCCAGCTCCTGAGTTGGTCAAGGTTGTTAAACGCCTTTGTGATGGCCAGGGGTCATTTTACACAGAGCTACGTGGAACAGCATAGCTGAGCATCTATGTAGTCTGCGTTCTCTGGGACCTTGAACTCACAATTATTGCTCTTTTGTTACCTCAGTTAAATAGTATTCCTGGCCAGGCGCGGTGGCTCACGCCTCTAATCCCAGCACTTTGGGAGGCCGAGGCGGGAGGATCACGAGTTCAGGAGATCGAGACCATCCTGGTTAACACAGTGAAACCCCGTCTCTACCAAAAAATACAAAAAAATTAGCCAGGCATGGTGGTGGCCACCTGTAGTCCCAGCTACTTGGGAGGCTGAGGCAGGAGAATGGTGAGAACCTGGGAGGCGGAGCTTGCAGTGAGCTGAGTTCACACCACTGCACTCCAACCTGGGCGACAGAGTGAGACTCCATCTCAAAGAAAAAAAAAAAATAGTTTTTTTTTTTTTTTTTTGGATGGGATCTCCCTCTGTCTCCCAGGCTGGAGTTTAGTGGTGCAATCACAGGTCACTGCAGCCTTGACCTCCCAGGCTGAAGCGATCCTCCTGCCTCTGTCTTCCGAGTAGTTGTGACTACAGGCACGTACCACCATGCCCAGCTAATGTTTAAATTGTCTGTAGAAACATGGTCTCCTTTTGCCCCTTGCCTCAGCCTCCCAAAGTGCTGAAATTACAGGCATGAGCCACCGTGCCTGGCCAGTATTCTATCTGAGCTTTCGTTGACTCCAGCACAGTTAGTGGTTGAGGCACCTTGTTCGTCTGTGGACCTTATGGGTCCTAACAACACTGGTAGATAAAGGTTTGCTGCTGCCAGGACTCGGTGACATTAGACAAGGTTCTGCAGAGTCATCGAGGCAGCGGGTGCTTCACGGGGTGCTGTGGTTGTCATTGCACGTGGCACCACTACCGCTGCTCCGGTTGGTATTGGAAGGTGGCAGCAGGGGCTACGCCTGCAGTGGGGATTAGCCTGATGTCCAAGAAAAGTGACTCTATCAGCCGGCCATTGGGAAAGGCCAGGATGCCATTCCTTATTCAGCAGATGCTCCTTGAGCCCCTGCTGTGGGGCCTGCCCTGCTCCAGGTGCTGGGGACACAGGGGTAACAAGGCGGCTGCAGCCCCGCTCCTGTGGAGCGGACAGTGGGGAGAAACAGACATCACCACAAATAAACGACACCCATTAGATGCCAGTGAGCACAGCCAAGAGAGTCAAACAGCGCTTTTGTTTTTGAGACAGAGTCTTGCTCTGCTACCAGGCTGGAGTGCGGTGGCGTGATCTCAGCTCACTGCAACCTCCACCTCCCGGGTTCAAGCGATTCGCCTGCCTCAGCCTCCCGAGTAGCTGGGACTACAGGCACGTGCCACCACACCTGGCTAATTTTTATATTTTTAACAGAGACTGGGTTTCATCATGTTGGTCAGGCTGGTCTCGATCTCCTGACCTCGTGATCCGCCCACCTAGGCCTCCCAAAGCGCTGGGATTACAGGTGTGAGCCACCACGCCCAGCCTAAAACAGCATTTTGGGAAAGGAAATGACTACAGAAAAACATGGTGACCAGGTGAGATGGTGGTCAGGGAACAGCATCTGGGCAGGTGGCATCTCAGCTGCCATCTAAAAGGTGGGGAAGTTAAAAGATTAACCAGGCATGGTGGCGGGTGCCTGTAGTCAGCAGCTACTCAGGAGGCTGAGGTGGGAGGATCACTTGAGCCGGGGAGGTCGAGGTTGCAGTGAGCCAAGATCATGCAACTGCACTCCAGCCTGGGTGACAAAGTAAGACCTTGTCTCAAAAAAAAAAAAGTAGGCTGGAGCCCTCTTGGGTAAGAACTTTCCAAGTGGAGGAAGTAGCAAGACTGAAGCCAGAGGCCGATTGTGTCCCTGGAGAGGGGAAGGGAGTGAGCAGAGCGGCGACCAGAGGACAGCCACGTGGAGTATTGCCGGTCATGCCTAGACCCTGGGGGTCTGTGCTGTGTGTGGCGGGAGCCACTGGAGAGAACAGACTAGGAGTCCCATGATTGCAGCTTCTGGAGAGAGAACAGACTGGAAGGGGTGCCTTGACTGCGACAGCTGGGGAGAGCGACAGCTGGAGGCCACATGGGGAGTGGGTGGGATGGAGCCTGCTGTGGGGGCATCAGGGGTAACAGCCATGAGATTAGATGAAATGACTCAAAGGCAGAGTTTAATTAGAAGAGGACCCACAGTCTGAGTTCTAGCCACAGTGTTTCTTTGATAAAGACCTAATATGGGCTGGGCGTGGTGACTCACCTGTATTCCCAGCACTTTGGAAGGCGGAAGTGGGTTGATTACCTGGGGTCAGGAATTTGAAACCAGCCTGGCCAACATGGTGAAACCCCACCCCAACTAAAAGTACAAAAATTAGCTGGGCATGGTGGCGGGTGCCTGTAATCCCAGCTACTCGGGCGGCGGAAGTGGGAGAATTGCTTGAATCATGGAGGTGGAGGTGCGGTGAGCTGAGATCGCACCATTGCACTCCAGCCTGGGCAACAGAGTCTCCCCCCGACCCCCGCCTCGCCAAAAAGAAAGACCTAATGTAGACCTTCCAGTCTTGGCGTCTGTGAGTGAGAGTATGGAGCTGAGCTCATAGCTGGTCAGTTTTGACGTCCTGAGTCTTCAGTGTGACTCAGGGGCCCGGGGAACCACAGGCTGCCCCTTCCCTCCCGCCCTGGCCTACTCCTCCGTCTCCGGTGTTGTCACTGCCTGCCCACGAGGCCCCTGCTCTGAGCCCTGCCCACCCTTCCAGCCCCATCTCCTCCCTACCACGCTTCCAGCCATGTAGCCGCCTTCCAGTTCCACACTCGCCCAGTCTCCTCCCCACCTTACACCCTTTCTCCCTACCCTCCTCTCTACCTGGGTTTGTCACCTTCACCCTTCACCCCCTCCCCACACCGGAGCAGGCCCCTCTCCTGGGCGCCATCTGTCTTGGTTCTCTGTTGACTTGTTGATTATCTGTCCTCCTCCGACCTGGTGGAACCCTGCTGTCACTGCTGTCGCCGCTTTCCGACTGTGCTTGGCACATGGCGAGCCCTCAGGGTGCCGCAGGAAGAAGGGAGGCGACAGAGGGCTTCAGGCTTGTCTCCTCTCCTTCCTGTCAGAGGACCCATGGCAGGGAGGCAGCAGGGCCAGGGCTGGAGTGCCCTGCCAGGGCAGCAGGGTGGAGCTCAACAGAGGGGGAGTGATGCCTGCATCCACTGGGGGAGAGGGTCCCAGGAGTGCCACAGCCCCGAGGAAGGTGTTTGCTTGATGGACCTGTGCAAGAGGAAGGGAGTAGCAGTGCAGCTGAGGTGAGGAAGGGAGGCATTCGTGCTTGGAGGTAGGGGAGCAGGCACAGCCCAGAGAGGGCCAAGTCAGGGACAGATGGGGGCTTTTATTCAGGTGAGGGGGAAGCTGTGGAGCAGAACGACATGACCTGACCGCGCTTTAGACGTAATCACTGGCTGCTGAGTGGAGAGCGGCTTGGAGGGCTTGCAGTGGGGCGGGGAGGCCAGCCAGGAGGCTGCTGCACCTGCCAGGGTGAGAGGGCAGGGTGGCCGCTGAGAGTGGCTGCGTTCGGGACAGGTGTGGTCGCGTCTGGAGTGGAGGCGGTGCCACCTTGAAGCAGCCACAAGAGGCCTGATGTCACAGAAAGGTGGAGGGCTGAGATCTAGAACCTCGGCTTCTCTGAGGGCAGGTTTTTCAGGGAAGGTGGTTTTTGAGCTGTAATCTTGTCCAGTCTCATTTTAGAGAACAGTGCTTCTGAAGAGCTGCCATTCTGATGTCAAAAAAAATGATTAAAATGTTGAACCATTGTGTCTCGTCCTCAGGTGATGATTGGAACTGCTCTTAACACAAGCGAGATGAAGAAACTGATCACCCACATGGGGGAGATGGACCACCCCTGGAACTGTCCCCATGGAAGGCCAACCATGAGACACATTGCCAACCTGGGTGTCATTTCGCAGAACTGACAGTAGTCGCTGTATGGAATCATCGGTTTTATTGCAGATTTTTATGTTTTGAAAGACAGGGTCTTCACTCACCTTTTTTGTTTTCAAATGAACCTGCTACTTAAAAAAAATACACATCAGACCCGTTTAAAAGTGATCTTGAGAACCTTTTCAAACCAGATGGAGCGCTACTTGCAAAATTGTTTTTTTCTCTGTGTTTGCATGCACTCGTGTGTGTGTGTGTGTGTGTGTGTGTGTCCAGGCAGGAACATATTTTATAAAAATAAGAACACTTGGGCCGGGCGTGGTGGCTCATGCCTGTGATCCCAGCACTTTGGGAGGCTGAAGCAGGTGGATCACCTGAGGTCGGGAGTTCAAGACCAGCCTGACCAACATGGAGAAACCCCGCCTCTACTAAAAATGCAAAATTAGCCAGGCGTGGTGGCACATGCCTGTAATCCCAGCTACTCGGGAGGCTGAGGCAGGAGAATCTCCTGAACCAGGGAGACGGAGGTTGTAGTGAGCCGAGATCGTACCATTGTACTCCACCCTGGGGGATACAACAAGACTCCGTCTCAAAACAAAACAAAACAAACCACTGTGGAAGTCACTCAGCCCTCTGCTCTGGCTGGACATAGTTTAGTCTATAACTTTCAACCCTTAATAATTAAATTCATCTTTAATTTCATAAATTTAAAATTAGGGTCCTTTTGGGTTAGTGATTCTCAGTCCTGATTCCCATTAAATTTTTAAACAAGGGGGATTTTCTGCCCGACTGGAAGAAAATGACTGGATGGGACAGGGGTCACTATTTTTAAACATTCCTCTGTGCGGCCAAGGTAGCAAAGTGCTGTCCTCGCAGGGGAACAAAAAGAGTTTGATTTTCCCATAATTTGATGCTGTGATTTGGTTTCCTCAGGGTGTGAACTGTAGAACATTCCAGTTACTGGCCTTGAGTGGTTCTGGGAATATAAGAATCCCTGTCTGTCTTTTCAAGTAGTTTTCTAGGAACCTTGTCCTGTTTGAACTGGGCTGAAAATGGAAGTAAAGATGTCCTCTTGGGGGCCCAGTGAGGACGGATGTGACTCCCCCTGCTGCCCCACCCCTTCCCCAGACTGGGCTTCAAGGAAGAGAGGGATCCCCTTCCTGCTTCAGAATCCCTTGGATGGAGGAGGCAGTACAGTAGTAACTGTGCCGTCGTGTCTGGCACTGTGCTGGCGTCTGCGGGATCGCACTTATGAACTCTGCAGACTGGCAGCTGTGGCAGGATAACAGCCCCCAAGACAGCTGTGTCCTAATCCCCAGAACCTGTGACCAGGCTGCCTCACATGGCAGAAGGGACTCGGCAGGAGTGATTGAGTAAAGAATTTTTTTTTCTTCTGTTGCCCAGACTGGAGTACAATAGCATGATCTCAGCTCACTGCAGCCTGTGCCTCCCAGGTTTAAGTGATTCTCCCATCTCAGCCTCCAGAGTAGCTGGGATTACAGGTGCCCACAACCACAGCCGGCTAATTTTTGTATTTTTAGTAGAGACAGGGTTTCACCATGTTGCATGCTGGCCGGGCTGGTCTCGAACTCCTGACCTCAGGTGATCCACCTGCCCCGGCCTCCCAACGTGCTGAGATTACAGGTATGAGCCATATTGCCTGGCTGAGTTAAGGATCTTACAGTAGAGAGATTATCCTGGATTGTCTGGGTGGGCCCAGTTCACTGGGTGAGTCCTTCGAAGGTGGAGACCTTTCCCTGCTGAAGGTGGAGACCTTTCCCTGCTGGCCAGAGAGAGGCGGCCTTGCTGGTTTTGGAGATGGAAGGAGGTACTACTAGTCAAGGATTGCAAGCAGCCTCTGGAACAGGGATTCCAGCACTCGGCCACAGACCAGTAGTGATCCACGGCCTGTTAGGAACCAGGGTGCACAGCAGGTTAGGGGCGGGCAAGCCAGCAAAACTTCATCTGTATTTAGATCCAGTCCCCATGGCTGGTATTGCCACCTGAGCGCCACCTCCTGTCATATCAGCAGTGGGCATTAGATTCTCATAGGAGCACAAACCCTGTTGTGAACTGCACACGCGAGGGATGTAGGTCGCACACTCCTTAAGAGAATCTGGTGCCTGATGATCTGTCACTGTCTCCCGTCACCCCCAGATGGGACCGTCTAGTTGCAGGAAAACAGGCTCCCACTGAGTCTATGATGGTGAGTTGCAGAAGTATTTAATCATATGTTACAATGTAAAAATAATAGAAATAAAGTGCACAGTAAATACAACACGCTTGAATCATCCTGAAACCATCCCCTACCCCCCATCCGTGGAAAAATTGTCTTCTGCGAAACCCGTCTCTGGTGCCAAAAAGGTTGGGGACCGCTTCTGGAAAAGCTGGAAAAGGCAAGGAAACGGACGCTTCCCCGGAGCCTCTGGAAGGAACCAGCACTGTGGGCCTGATTTACAGACTGTAGGATAATAAATTTGTGTTGCTTCAAGCCACTAAATTTATGGTAATTTGTTTACAACAGCAATGGGAAAACTAATGCCTGCGTTATTCCTATTTTATGATGAAGCAGTTAGCAGAGCTGGGAAACCCCTGGCCTTGCTGCCTCCAGCGCCCAGCCTTTCCCCCTGGCCTTCAGGACCAGCAAGGGCGGGACACCTGCTTGGCGCTGGCGCGCGGCCCCTTTAAGAGTGTGCACAGGCCGGGCCAGGTGGCGTCCGCGGTTGCCTGGAGACCAGAGCGGGATCTGGGACGAGGAGAGCCCTGCAACACCTCTCCCGAGCCCGGCGAGGTCTCTGGGCTCCTGGAGCGAGGTGAGCGCCCCAGGCCGCGGTCATGCGGAGCCGGGACAGCGGTGGCAACCGGGTCCTGCTCCTTCCCGGCCGTACTGACGCGGCCTCCCAGGACCCGAGCACGTGCGGGATGGGCGAGGAGGGCCTAGGCCGGGCAGACCAGTGCAGGAAGCCCGTTCTTCCCGCCTCACCGTAGACACGGGAGAGAGATGGCCTCTCCTTAAACCCAGGAGAACAGAGGAAACATTAGGAAACACGCACTGAGAAACGAAATTGGCTTGATTTGTAGTTCACTTATTTGTAGGTCACTGACAGAGGACCGAAAAGCTCGTAGTAAAGGCCCCTCTCAATTTAGAGGTGAGAGCAGCTTGGGCTAGGTGACCCAGGGGCGGCTTCGCTGAGACAGTGGTCGGGGGTGCGAAGGAGCAAGGTAGTGTTTGAAGGAAGAGAGAAAGCTTGGCCGGGCACGGTGGCTTACGCCTGTAATCCCAGCACTTTTGGGAGGCCGAGGCCAGAGGATCACCTGAAGTTAGGAGTTCGAGATTAGCCTGGCCAACATGGTGAACCCCGTCTCTACTGAAAATACAAAAATTAGCCAGGAGTGGTGGCGGGCGCCTGTAATCCCAGCTACTTGGGAGACTAAGGCAGGAGAATAACTTGAACCTGGGAGGCGGAAGTGGCAGTGAGTTGAGATCGCACCACTGCACTCCAGCCTGGGTAACAGAGTGAGACCCTGTCTCAATAAATAAATAATGGAGGAAAAGAGAAGGCTGGAGGTGGGTTCAGCTGGAGGGTGGGGTGGCCAGAGGATGGCATCCAGGAAGAAGAGGGCAAGAAGGGCCCACTGCACTCGTGGGGGCCTACAAAAAGGGACCAGACCTGGCCTTCACCACATGGCTCACTATGCATCCTGCTTGATGGACCAGGGTGCTTTTGGTGGGGCCAGATTAGGAAAGTCGTGAACTATGGCTTTGAAACCCTGCACCGCAGCTCATATGCCAGACAAGCAAAGATATGCGCTGGAAACGGAGCTAGAGCAACCACGCGCTGGAAATACAGCTGAAGCAACGATGAGCTGGAAACGCAACTCCAGCACACCGTTCCTTGCTTGTCTCGCATATGAGAGGCGCTCAATCGATGGCAGTGCTAGAGGGAGTAGGAAACCAATGATTTCAAGTTTGAAAACAGGAAAAGGACGAGATAATCACTCAATTATTGACTTTGCTCTGTATCCTGTACTTAGGGATTTTTGTGTGTGTCATCGATTCAATTCTTATGATACAAGGTACTGTTATTTCTATTTGTGAGGAAGAGGAGATTAAGCAACTTGCTTTAGAACGCAGCACTTGACCGAGCTCAGTGGCTCATGCCTGCAATCCTAGCACTTTGGGAGGAGAAGGTGGGAAGATTGCTTGAGGCCAGGAGTTCGAAACCAGCCTGGGCAAAACGTAGCAAGACCCCCCCGTCTCAAAAAAAAAAAAAAAAAAAAAACCAGCGGGGTGCTGTGGCTCACACTTGTAATCCCAGCACTTTGGGAGGCCAAGGTGGGCAGATCACAAGGTTGGGAGTTTGAGACCAGCCTGACCAACGCAGTGAAACCCCATCTCTACTAAAAATAAAATTAGCTGAGTGTCATGGCAGGCGCCTGTAATCCCAGCTACTCGGGAGGCTGAAGCAGGAGAATCACTTGAACCCAGGAGGTGGAGGTTGCAGTGAACTGAGATCTTGCCACTGCACTCCAGCCTGGATGACAGGGCTAGAATCTCTCTGGAGAAAAAAGAAAGAAAAAAGAAAAACCCAAACACAGAACTGGGCCAGGCGCCCACGCCTGGTGGCTCACGCCTGTAATCCCAGGACTTTGGGAGGCTGAGGTGGGGCGGATCACCAGGTCAGGAAATCGAGACCATCCTGGCTAACACGGTGAAACCCTGTCTGTACTAAAAATACAAAAAAAAAATTAGCTGGGCGTGGTGGCGGGTGACTGTAGTCCCAGCTACTCAGGAGGCTGAGGCAGGAGAATGGCGTGAACCCAGGAGGCGGAGGTTGCAGTGAGCTGAGATCGTGACAGTGCACTCCAGCCTGCGCAAAAAACCACAGAACTGGTAATGGACAATGCAGACCCTGAATCCGGCTCTTGCACACTTTACAATGCTGACCTACGAGGAGAGGGGCATTTTTTTTTTTTTTGAGACAGAGTCTCGCTCTGTCACCCAGGCTGGAGTGCAGT